>NC_081183.1:186831246-187431246 GCF_029867415.1 Vicia villosa | reverse complement strand
AGGGTTACCATCCACTCTAAGAAAGTGCAGGAAACAAAAGAAGTCTTACCAAGATACTACTTTTAAGACCAAAAGATAATTATGTCACCAGTCCATCATTAGTAGATGTTAAGCTCAAAAAAATGTACTTGTTACAATTTTTTCAAAAGGCCCATACCACAAAATTATAGAACAAAGTTAAGTCATGACTAATTCTCGACATGGTCCCAAGAGACCTCGAAGTCTCTAAAAATGACTCAAGATTTAGGCAGCACAAACTTCAAACCGAGCCATGTACAATAACCTGACACCTAAAAAGGCTAACCCTCGTACGAATTCTATCTCTAAAATGCAACCAGGAGAAGGAAATGACCTTATAAAGGGCCCTACTCTTCCAAATAAGAGGCGAGATTCTACCAATATTAGGAGGAACAACATGTTGTTGTAAAGAAGGTCTTAAGAGGTAAGCACATGTCTCTTAAGTCGAATATAAACCAATATTATTATGTAACAAATACCACATATCCACATCAGATTAGCAACTAAAATCCCTAATGGTAATCAATATGTTACCGACAAGCTCAAATTCCCAACTAAAAAACTCGCATTCACCTAAGATCTAAGGACAAGACTCCGTTAACAAAAGAACTCCTACGAAAACTAAGGATATATTTAATAGTTCAAATATTAATAGCATTTGTCTCCCCCAAGTGTCATCTGTATATTAAATATGAGAGACCATTAGGTCTGAGGTTCCCACTAGAAAGAAAAAAGATCAAGAATCATAGTGAAAAGGAACTGTGTGAAAGATTTATCCTCATTGATCCCTCTCTGGATATTAATCTCTTGTGTGGGATAACCATTGACCAAGATGGCCAGGCTCCTGTGAAAATACAAGCCCGTACGGCCGTACCCAGCATACCATATAGCACAAAAGTCAAATCTCTTCATCATATTATCAATGAAATTTCAACTGACAAAATCATAAGTGTTCTCAAAATCTACGTTGAAGATAAGACAATCTTTTTTAGATTTTTTTCCAACCTATTATGAATGGTTTAAACTTCCTTTATCCGACACAAACAATCTTTAGTGCCTTGTTTTTTTGTAAGGGTTGCACCCCTAGTGCGATCTTTATCAATCAATTGCTTATTAAAAAAAAAGACGAACTTTAATGAAGGTTGAGTGATTAGGAGATATGATCTTACATCATCGTATTCAGTCTAGATATCAAAACTAAAGATTCAATGACATACAAGAAAATAGAGGTTTTGAATTGGGATTCAAGATTTACCACTTTAAAACACCCAAAATGTAAACTGGAAAAAATAGCATAAAGGATAAAAAACACAAGATTTTATCTTGGTTCACTGTTAACTGGGCTACCTCCAGTCCCCCTACCCAGGTGATTTTGCCTTATTAACAATGACTTAATTCACCAATCAAATACCCTTTGATTACAACCATAAAGACAAATCGTCTAAGTCTTTTCGAGGATCCTGACTAAACCTTTAGTCCACCAAGGAATCTTAACCAACCTGGTTAATCTTACAAACTGTTTATGATTACAAAATACTTTTTGAAAAGCTAATACACACAGTTACAATACATTTAGATTTACAAAAAATGAAAGTTATAAAGCTTTCAATAAAATAACAACTTTCTTCTTTGTGCTGATGCTCGACTTTTTGTGTTTCTCTCTTTTGAATAGATTTAACTTTGTTTGATCTTGATAATTCGTCCTTTTTCCATGGCTTTAAATATTCCATTAAATAGATGAAAATAGATCTGTTTGATCACTTGATGGTGAAGTTGGAATTTCATAAACCACAACTTGCATGGAGACGTTTAGTAATATAGTGGTAGAGTGGCGGTAGCAACATTGTGGAAGGTGAGGATGGGACGTTTTGCAAAAGTTGGTACTGACAACAATCATTTTAACCTCTTTTACAAGGTAGTGAAAATGATGATGATTTGTACTATTTTAATATTTTCACACTATCTTCTTTCGTAGTAATATCTTTCAGATTGAGGCTTCTAATAGAATTTGGTGAAGCTTGTTCAGAGTCCAGAGTTGCTAACTTTTCTTCACATCTTGACCACTAGAGTCAGAGGCTTCTGATAGATTGAGAAGAAGTTTGATCAGAGTAAGTCTTCCGTGCTATAGAGAAACATCGAGTCTTTAGATTCTTGAGTTATTAGAGTCGACATGCATAATCTTCACTTAGTAGATGTAATACGGTGAACTGACTTTTTTATCGAGATGTGCGGTAAAGCATGAGTCGCCACCGACTTTTATTTTATCCAAATATCAGAAAGGCTAAAAGAAACAGGAAAACACCTTTTAAAAAGATTTGAGTTCGGGGGGTAATTATGCAAAGGGAAGGTGTAAGGCACCCTTTGCATCCATGGTTTTCCATGGGCTCTTAATTGCTTTGCTCTTTTTTGTTTCAGAAATGTAGAAGAAAAAGAATAGGGACTTTAGCTCGTAAATGAGCGTAGCCCTTTTGAAGGTTTATGAGAAAGAATATGAAAAAAAACAGTTTTAGCCAGAGCAAGGCAATTAAAGCAATTACCTTAAACTTAGATGATAGGTCTCTTTTAGCCTTTCAGGGTGAAAGGGTCTATCCTTGCCATAAGGGACAGGAAGCCTTTCATTTGGAGATTGAAGGGTCATCGCGTTGTCGTTCGCCAAAGACTGACCCATGCCATAGGGGGGCAGGTAGTCTAAGGGAAAGACCAGAACAAGCCTTATTCGTAGGCAACCGGAGGATACCTCAGCCTTTTCCGTAGGCAACTTCCGAGGGTCGAGGTCATGTAGTGTATCGAAGGCAGCATCATTAGGGTCGCATGACCTTTATTTATCGAGGCAGCATAGCTGAGGTATCCTCATATTCGAGGGACATGGCTTGTTCTGCAAAAAACACAAAGGCAACAAGGCAACAGGCAACAAGGCAACAGGCAACAAGGCAACAGAGAGGTTACCCCAAAAGAGTGTGTGTGTGCAACAATCACGTGGTCAATATTCAGAAAACTTATCTTGTAATTAAGTGATTCTAATCCAGTTTAAATTTGCACTCCCTAAATTACTAACCACGCAGTAATATGGGGAAGGGGAAAAAGAAACCAGCGGATCAATAGTGCAATAGGTCTGACATAAATAATAATTAAGACAGTAAAAACAAGATGAATTTCAGGGTTACCGAACATTCGAGCTTTGACTGGTTGGCTAACCCTGAAAATTGGAAAAGGAAAAATAAACACGAGGGGGTGAGTGTATGGCCAGTTCATTGGTCTAAAGGATAAAAATAAATAATTGAAATTAAAAGGCAAAAAAGAAAAATAATTAAAAAGAAAAGCATCAGGGACTTAGCTTTGATCTGATATGGCGCGTGGCTGAAGGATCTTGATTAACCCTGGATGCTAGGATCAAGTGTGGTCGAACCTTGAAGCTTCACCATTGAACTGCAGGCTCTGAAGCGTTGGATTAATCCATGCACGCACAAGCTATGAATGTCTGCAAAACAGCCCAATTCTCACGATGGTAGTACCTCGCAAAAACAAGAAAATAATTAGTATGATAACAACGCACAAAATAATACATAAATAATGAAAAAGCATATGATCTATAATTAAATTATAAAACTAAATAATAATAAGGATAATAATAATAAATAAAAAATGATATAAAACTAAAGAAAAAAAAAAAAAAAAAAAAAAAAAAAAAAGAGAAAAGTGAGGTAGAAACCGTACACTCACCGTATTTCTCTTAAGTTAGTTTTTTATTTATTTAATGATAACCTAACTTAATTTTAATAATATAAAAAGAAACTTAATAAAACCAAATAATAGCATCAATTAACCAAAAAAAAAAGCATTTTCAGATTATTGTATTTTTTGGTATCTCGATAAATAACATGGACCAATTTAATTAAAACACTTGGCAATTTTTAAATAAAAATTATTAAAACTAAATACACACATTTACACTGTTCGGTACTATAACAGCAAAGAAAATAAAAAAACAAAAACCTAAAGCCCTCTTCTTCATACATGATTTCTTCCTCTCAAAAACTCAATCTCAAAATTCAATCAAGCAAATACACAAGATTCATTAATATCAAGATCTATAATTCCAAACAGTTACAGAGAAATCAAAGGGATGCTTACCTCCAACGCATTCCGATTCAGCCTCGAGACGTCACTGTGCAGAATCACCGGCATGCTCTTGTGCGTCGTCGGCCATAGGTTTGTGCGATGAGGCTGCTAATCTGGTGGTGCGGCTGCGTGGAGGGTTAACGGTGATGATGGCGGAGATCTTCGGTGTTGAATCGTAGTTGGTCGGGGAGATTGAGGAAAGGCAGCAACGATGGCGGAGTTGCTTCGACTGTGTAGGTAACATCCGCGACGAAGTGATAGGCGTGGTTGTATCGTCGTTGCGGTGGAGATCCGCTGTCAATGTCGATCGGAGAATGTTTGGACAGTGAGCGGTTTCCGAGATCGGGATTGCTCTTCTCTTTTCTCCCTCTGTTATTTCTTTCTCTTTTTATGACTTTGCAATTTGTTTCCTGTAAAAGATAGTAAAAAAAAAGGAAAGAAAAATTGTTAGATTTGAAATTGAAAATTCTATTAGAGCTTCACATCATAGTTTTGTGATGAACTTGTGGTATGAATTGTTGGTGTTGTATTGAGTAAGGACTGTATGAGAATGGTGTTTATTGGATTTGTTTGGGACTGTAGTTTAGTGATGTAATTTGTGGATGACGATTGTGCATGGTTTATGAATGAAAGATTAATTGAATGGTGGGCTGAATATGGTGAGAGAGGTTGTATGTTTTATGGTTGTTAAAGGTTAGTGTGAGACAGAGGAAGGGTTATCATGAAGAAGAACGAAGGTGGTGTGATGGAATCAATGTGAGCTTAAAAATGTGGTCATTGTTAGATGTTAGAAACAAGGTTTTGTATACAGGTTTTTGATGGTGTATGTACGTGTGAAAAAAGGTTTTAGAGCAATAAGGTTTTCAAAATCGGTCCCCTAATAGTGTAGAAAGTGTACCTATTTATACTAATGAATTAGGTTAGAATAAAAAATGGAAGGGAACAATTTAACCAATCAAAGTAATAAAAACCTAAAAATCAAATATTATTTAATATTAAGGCTTAATATTATTTTAAATGGTTATCATGATTTTTTCCTTAAAATACAAATTCTTCCTAAAATGAGAATGAAAACTACATCTTTTTAAATCTTTTTATTTTGTGATTTTTTGGTTATATTTTTTTTAATAAAAACATTTTTTAAAATAATAAAGAGTTAAAATACGAAAATAATAATTAATTAATAAAAAAACTTATTTTTGTGATTTTTCAATATAAGTTAAAAACATAACTAAAGTTAGTAACAGGTAAACAAAAAAATGTCAGTAGTAGGATTCGAACCCGAGACCTCTCGCTCTTGTATCTCTTACGCTCAAATCCTTACCAATTATGCCATGTCACACATTTGAAGTAAAATGACATTGGCAAATATATGAGGGCAAATTTTGGGGTATGACAGCTGCCCCTGTTCAATCTTCTTAAACCTGAAGATGTAGATTGGCTTATGTGCCTGTCGGAATCTGAAGGTGGAAGAGGATTGAACACTAGAATACCAAGAAATTTGCCCTTGTTGATGGTAAAGGGATTTTTTCGGAGATGGGCTTTGAAGATGCCATCCAGCTTGATAGACTTGAGAGTTAGAATACGTCGTACGTTAGACCGTATAGACTTCTTTAGAACGAGTCGTACGTTAGACTTAAATTGCATCCGCAGATGTCTGGAAAACCATGCGTTAGGTCGAAGGACGAGTCGTGCGTTAGACTATATCCAATTTTGCATCCGTAGATGTCTGGAAAACCGTGCGTTAGGTTGAAGGATGAGTCGTGCGTTAGACCCAATTTGCATCCGTAGATGTCTGGAAAACCGTGCGTTAGGTTGAAGGATGAGTCATGCGTTAGACTAAATCCAATTTGCATCCGTAGATGTCTGGAAGGCCGTGCGTTAGGCTGAATCTTTTGTATTGAGGAATATTGACCGGAGATGGGCTTAAAGATGCTATCCAGATGTCGAGACTGAAGTGTTTGAGAAGTAGTTGTTTGAATGTTGATCGTATAGTAGATGAATTAGATTTTTGGAGAGTTGGTCGTGTCAGCGCTGTTCGTAGTAACTGAATTAGACTTTGGAAGATGATCGTGTCTACACCGTTCGTGATGATAGAATTAGATTCTTTAAAGGTCGATCGTGTCAGCACCGTTCGTAGTAACCGAATTAGATCTTGGAGAGATAATCGTGTCTACATCGTTCGTGATGATAGAATTAGATTCTCTTGTCGTGTCAGCACTGTTCGTAGTAACTGAATTAGACTGGGAAGGTCAGTGATCGTGTCTACACCGTTCGTGATGATAGAATTAGACCTCTGAGAGTTGACTGTGTCAGTACCGTTCGTAGTAACTGAATTAGATCTTTGAAAATGATCGTGTCATTACCGTTCGTGGTAAATGAATTAGATCTTGGAAGATGATCGTGTCTACATCGTTCGTGATGATAGAATTAGATCTTTGAGATTGATCGTGTCATCACCGTTCGTGGTAAATGAATTAGATCTTTGAGCATGATCGTGTCTACACCGTTCGTGATGATAGAATTAGATCTTTGAAAATTGGAGATTTTGTTCAACTGCTTGTACTTGTATCCTGAAAAAGGTAAAGTTAGTCTTTATGCAATGTCATGATGCATGTATTATGTGACGGGTCTCTCAAAATAAATGAGAAACTTGCGTGTTATGTTATGAATTCATTATGAGGTAATGTATGCGATGTATGAACATGTTTATGACATATGACGTATGACTATGATTTATGCTATTTGACACATCTTGATTGAGAAGATGGATATCCATGTCATTGTAATTTTGATGTTTGATCTTATCTTGAAGATGCTCAGCTGGGGACCTTTGATTTATGCTTGGGGATGATCAGTAACTTGATGTACCCTGATTGGGGATTAGAGATATTAATAGACCATGTTGGAGAAGAGCAAAGTGTTGGAGAACCGGTAGTGTAAACTCTGTTGGGGAGCACTGTCTTTGTCGGGACGAGAGCATTTGAAGATATCTTCTTGATGATTGCTCTGTGGAGATATGATCTTGTGAACCTGGATCTATGGGGAGACATGAGTGTCTTGAAAGTTGCCCCCAGTATTATAGTAACTACCATTCCTGGATTTGATTAGGACACACCACTGAGTATCGGTCAGGATGTCAAACTGGACTTGCATAGATTTGCCTCCGTTAGTGGGAACTTTGAAAAGATTCGCCTCGCGAAGACTTTATGAGATGTGCACTATGGGCGACATGCCCCTAGTAATCATAGGCCCAAGACGATGTCCTATGTTGGTCGAGGAGTAGCTTCAGATCTACTTGGATGCTTGCCCCTGATTGTTTTGGCACCCTTGAGAGATTCTTCGAATCTTGACTTGATTGCCCCAGATTGATCGGGAAATAGTTTGAAATCCACTTGGGATGTATGCCTTTGACTTTTTGGCATTTGAGAGATTCTTCGAATCTTGACTTGATTGCCCCAGATTGATTGGGCAAAGCGTGCCATGCCCCTTGTATACGTAGGGGACATTGCTTCTCGGAGTAATCTTGTCGGGATAACTTTCAGTCATTAGTTGTACCCTGTGCAAATTCTTTCTGTTGCTAACGTTTGAAATTATGTAGCAGAATTTGTTTAATAATGAATTCATGAGATGTAATGCATACGTTTGTCTTGAGTTTTTGAAAAAACATTAAAACGAAGAGATGTAAAAGCGTGATATTTGTAAAAACATGCTATTTTTGTAGAAACAGAATATCGACTCAGCATTTTAGTAAACCTTAAGGAGTCGGGATACCTTTTTGGTGACAATATGCTTTCGAACTAACCATGCTTCAATTAGGACTTTCAAGGGTTGTAACGTGGCTTGGTTCACGGTTTTAAGAAACAAAGGATAAAGGCTCAAAATTTGATTGTACCCACCCCTCTTCGTGATGATCTTCAGTCCTAAGCTCAGTTAATTCATCTTATGCATTCAGGTTCCAAGAGACTTTTGGATTTGCACCTTTGATAATGATGATGGTTCACAAGCAAAAAGAACTTTTGAGATGGCAGTCGCTTCTTCCTTTTGGTAGTCACAACATTGTGTTATTCAGGAATTTATTGAATTCTCTTCTTTCATCTTTTTGATATCCCTAACTTTTGCCTGAACTGTTTATTTTGAGCTTACAGTCAGCGGGATGCCTTGATTTTTGCCTAAGTCATCTTTTGATTTTTGACTTAGCAGGCTTCTCTTTGTATGTATGTTTTTTCATTCATTTTTTTTGAAAGATATTGACTGCCTTGCTTAATGATTGATGAACCATCATTGGCTTTTGATTGACATCTCCAACACTTCTTTGATGTGTGCGGATGAACGCTTGTGATTGAAACCTTTGTTGAAAAGTGTACTGAATGATTCCCTTAGAATAGAATGCACAGCCAAATTAACTGAGAACTATCCTGCCCTAGGTTATGATCAAGGGTTTTAATTTGTTCAAGAAAGAAAACTTCTACTCCTTAGGCTCAAAGGGGTTGACGAGGGATTAACATCCTTATATCTCCACTGTTTAGGAATTGAAACAATGCCTGTACATCGTCAGCATAGTCTGTTCAAAAGCATACTGTATGAGGTTACGGTATCATTTTCGTCATCCTCCCTTAAAAGGCTTACAACTTAGCAGGAGTTGAATATCACAAAACACATGCAAAGTAAAGACATAATTTAAAATGAGTGATAGCGAAATAATTAATTCAAGACAAGCATATGCAATGCAATGATGATGATTATTAAAACAGATAATGTCTATCATAATTCGAATGTTTAAACAAACAGGAAAGAAATTGCAAATGAAAGTAAATCTAATGATCTAAAAAGTTCATCCTTCTAAACATTAATCAATCTTGTCGTGACTAGGAATGGGAGTGGTGATCACCACAGGAATCTTGGGATGATTGAATTCAATTTCACCAGCATCGATCATGTCTTGAATCTTGTTCTTCAATGGCCAACAATCATTTGTATCATGTCCAGGGCTATTGGAATGGTATACGCACCTCGCATTGGGCTTATAGCTAGGAGCGGAAGTGTTGGGCTTTACAGAAGGATCCCTCACAGTAATCAAGTTTGCTTTCAACAAATATTGTAATGCCTGAGCCAGTGACATGTTGATCTTCGTGAACTGACGCTTAGGTGCATCTGACTTGCGTCTTTGTTGTAGAACTGGTGTAGAGATCAGAGTTGTCCCCACAGATTGGTTGGGTTCATTGTGACCTTTCCGATTGTTCCCAGCATTAGCCATATGAGGTTCCTCAGGTGAGTTGAAATCAATGATCTTATCATCAATGAGGTCTTGGATCTTATTCTTCAATAGCCAGCAATCGTTAGTGTCATGTCCGATGATGTCGGAGTGGTAAGCACATCTTGCATTAGGATTATACTGATGAGACAAAGTGTTAGGATTCCGAGGAGGATCCCTCAAAGTCATTAGCCCTTTCTTCAGCATCTATTGCAACGCTTCAGCCAAAGTCATGTTGATCTTTGTGAATTGTCTTTTAGGCGCGTTATGCTTACGTTGTGGTTGTGATGCTGATGTGGAGATTAGAGCTCCCCCAACTTGTGGGTTACGCATAGTATTAGCCATGTAAGGCCCCTTAATTGAATTGAAGTCAATGATCTTGTCGTCAATTAAGTCTGGGATCTTATGCTTCAATGGTCCACAATCCTCTGTGTCATGGCCAGGACTATTTGAATGATAAGCACATCTCGCATGGTACTTATACCCAGGAGCAGGATTTGTAGGAATTGAATATGAAGGTAATAAGGTTATCAAGTTCTGGTTGAGCAATTGTTGCAGAACTTGATACATCGGTATGTGCAACGGAGTGAATGATCGCTTGGGTTTGGATTTCCATTTACCTTGACCATCTTGTTGCCTACGTTGATCCTTCTCCTTCTCGATCAGAAGTGCCTTTAGTTCTTCTTGCCCCTTGGCCAAGTTAAAGATCATCTCTTGGAATTGGTTGTTCTGAGCTTGGAGATTTTTGACAGATTGTTCAAGGTCCATGATGCTGAAATAAACAACGAGGGAGGATGAGAGACCTATTGTAAGAAACCTGTTATGCGATGTTATGAATGCAAATGCAATGCTTTCAAGGATCTATAGGAAATTTAGTTTGCAAGTTTAGACGTTGAATCAAACACAGCTATGTCCAGAGAATTCTGGCTTTCGTCTTTGGACGTCCTTCTTTGAGAATCAAGCTCACCATATCGAGTGGCTCATCGCCTCTGATTCGGGATACTTCTGAATTTGAAGATTCATGGCCAGAAGAAAATAAATCCTCTTGCCCCTTGATAGGTACTGAGTCTCTGAATTGGAAGGCATGTGGCTAGAGGAAAATAAATCCTTTTGCCCCTAGATAGGAATTCAGTCCTTGATAAGAGCACCTGAAATTGTGCGCCCTAAATCCCTAAGATCCTTGAAAGGGTTAGTTAAATCATGTTATGCTTATGATGTCATGATGTTATGCGAATGCAGTTCGTTGGACTTAGTGCGAGATGGTAAGGACAAACAAATCCTTTCAACAAAACCTGCGAGGAAACGAAGGGTAGTAGTAAACACAAACAAGTCACGCAAGTCACACAATTTTTGGCTTAAGGCCTGCATGGAGTCTGATCAGGTGTCCTTCCCAAGGGTATTTCTATGGATAAGGAGATTTCAGCAACGGGTTGTACAAGTTATCCAGAATTGTCAGCCCTTCTAAAGCACCCTCGGACATGATGCATTTGCACCATGCAATGATACTTTGAGAAAGAACCTATCTGAATTGTAGCATCGGGTAGCGACTAGTTCTTAACATTTGTCAAGAGTAGTCCCCCCACTACGTTCCTAAAAGCCAGGATGGGTTAAGGGTAACTAAAGGTCCTTGAGCTCCGGCGCACCCACAGACACATACATAGACCTCCCTCATTTGAGAAAGGTGTGCATATGCTATCGAGTCCTAACTCAAGTGTGAACTTCATATTGACTCATCTCCCACATATGTGAAAGAGGTCGCCATGACTATGCCACTCCTAATCTTAAGTGTACTTGAATCCGGGTGTAGGATTCGTCCTTCAGTTAATTCCCAAAACAGCCCTGAAAAATAAAGCAAGCAAAGCTAACAATAGAATACAATTAAGTGATACTAAACTTTTAAGGTAACCCCTCTTTTATCGAAAAATCCCCAGCAGAGTCGCCAGTTCTGTAATACGGTGAACTGACTTTTTTATCGAGATGTGCGGTAAAGCATGAGTCGCCACCGACTTTTATTTTATCCAAATATCAGAAAGGCTAAAAGAAACAGGAAAACACCTTTTAAAAAGATTTGAGTTCGGGGGGTAATTATGCAAAGGGAAGGTGTAAGGCACCCTTTGCATCCATGGTTTTCCATGGGCTCTTAATTGCTTTGCTCTTTTTTGTTTCAGAAATGTAGAAGAAAAAGAATAGGGACTTTAGCTCGTAAATGAGCGTAGCCCTTTTGAAGGTTTATGAGAAAGAATATGAAAAAAAACAGTTTTAGCCAGAGCAAGGCAATTAAAGCAATTACCTTAAACTTAGATGATAGGTCTCTTTTAGCCTTTCAGGGTGAAAGGGTCTATCCTTGCCATAAGGGACAGGAAGCCTTTCATTTGGAGATTGAAGGGTCATCGCGTTGTCGTTCGCCAAAGACTGACCCATGCCATAGGGGGGCAGGTAGTCTAAGGGAAAGACCAGAACAAGCCTTATTCGTAGGCAACCGGAGGATACCTCAGCCTTTTCCGTAGGCAACTTCCGAGGGTCGAGGTCATGTAGTGTATCGAAGGCAGCATCATTAGGGTCGCATGACCTTTATTTATCGAGGCAGCATAGCTGAGGTATCCTCATATTCGAGGGACATGGCTTGTTCTGCAAAAAACACAAAGGCAACAAGGCAACAGGCAACAAGGCAACAGGCAACAAGGCAACAGAGAGGTTACCCCAAAAGAGTGTGTGTGTGCAACAATCACGTGGTCAATATTCAGAAAACTTATCTTGTAATTAAGTGATTCTAATCCAGTTTAAATTTGCACTCCCTAAATTACTAACCACGCAGTAATATGGGGAAGGGGAAAAAGAAACCAGCGGATCAATAGTGCAATAGGTCTGACATAAATAATAATTAAGACAGTAAAAACAAGATGAATTTCAGGGTTACCGAACATTCGAGCTTTGACTGGTTGGCTAACCCTGAAAATTGGAAAAGGAAAAATAAACACGAGGGGGTGAGTGTATGGCCAGTTCATTGGTCTAAAGGATAAAAATAAATAATTGAAATTAAAAGGCAAAAAAGAAAAATAATTAAAAAGAAAAGCATCAGGGACTTAGCTTTGATCTGATATGGCGCGTGGCTGAAGGATCTTGATTAACCCTGGATGCTAGGATCAAGTGTGGTCGAACCTTGAAGCTTCACCATTGAACTGCAGGCTCTGAAGCGTTGGATTAATCCATGCACGCACAAGCTATGAATGTCTGCAAAACAGCCCAATTCTCACGATGGTAGTACCTCGCAAAAACAAGAAAATAATTAGTATGATAACAACGCACAAAATAATACATAAATAATGAAAAAGCATATGATCTATAATTAAATTATAAAACTAAATAATAATAAGGATAATAATAATAAATAAAAAATGATATAAAACTAAAGAAAAAAAAAAAAAAAAAAAAAAAAAAAAAAAAGAGAAAAGTGAGGTAGAAACCGTACACTCACCGTATTTCTCTTAAGTTAGTTTTTTATTTATTTAATGATAACCTAACTTAATTTTAATAATATAAAAAGAAACTTAATAAAACCAAATAATAGCATCAATTAACCAAAAAAAAAAGCATTTTCAGATTATTGTATTTTTTGGTATCTCGATAAATAACATGGACCAATTTAATTAAAACACTTGGCAATTTTTAAATAAAAATTATTAAAACTAAATACACACATTTACACTGTTCGGTACTATAACAGCAAAGAAAATAAAAAAACAAAAACCTAAAGCCCTCTTCTTCATACATGATTTCTTCCTCTCAAAAACTCAATCTCAAAATTCAATCAAGCAAATACACAAGATTCATTAATATCAAGATCTATAATTCCAAACAGTTACAGAGAAATCAAAGGGATGCTTACCTCCAACGCATTCCGATTCAGCCTCGAGACGTCACTGTGCAGAATCACCGGCATGCTCTTGTGCGTCGTCGGCCATAGGTTTGTGCGATGAGGCTGCTAATCTGGTGGTGCGGCTGCGTGGAGGGTTAACGGTGATGATGGCGGAGATCTTCGGTGTTGAATCGTAGTTGGTCGGGGAGATTGAGGAAAGGCAGCAACGATGGCGGAGTTGCTTCGACTGTGTAGGTAACATCCGCGACGAAGTGATAGGCGTGGTTGTATCGTCGTTGCGGTGGAGATCCGCTGTCAATGTCGATCGGAGAATGTTTGGACAGTGAGCGGTTTCCGAGATCGGGATTGCTCTTCTCTTTTCTCCCTCTGTTATTTCTTTCTCTTTTTATGACTTTGCAATTTGTTTCCTGTAAAAGTTAGTAAAAAAAAAGGAAAGAAAAATTGTTAGATTTGAAATTGAAAATTCTATTAGAGCTTCACATCATAGTTTTGTGATGAACTTGTGGTATGAATTGTTGGTGTTGTATTGAGTAAGGACTGTATGAGAATGGTGTTTATTGGATTTGTTTGGGACTGTAGTTTAGTGATGTAATTTGTGGATGACGATTGTGCATGGTTTATGAATGAAAGATTAATTGAATGGTGGGCTGAATATGGTGAGAGAGGTTGTATGTTTTATGGTTGTTAAAGGTTAGTGTGAGACAGAGGAAGGGTTATCATGAAGAAGAACGAAGGTGGTGTGATGGAATCAATGTGAGCTTAAAAATGTGGTCATTGTTAGATGTTAGAAACAAGGTTTTGGATACAGGTTTTTGATGGTGTATGTACGTGTGAAAAAAGGTTTTAGAGCAATAAGGTTTTCAAAATCGGTCCCCTAATAGTGTAGAAAGTGTACCTATTTATACTAATGAATTAGGTTAGAATAAAAAATGGAAGGGAACAATTTAACCAATCAAAGTAATAAAAACCTAAAAATCAAATATTATTTAATATTAAGGCTTAATATTATTTTAAATGGTTATCATGATTTTTTCCTTAAAATACAAATTCTTCCTAAAATGAGAATGAAAACTACATCTTTTTAAATCTTTTTATTTTGTGATTTTTTGGTTATATTTTTTTTAATAAAAACATTTTTTAAAATAATAAAGAGTTAAAATACGAAAATAATAATTAATTAATAAAAAAACTTATTTTTGTGATTTTTCAATATAAGTTAAAAACATAACTAAAGTTAGTAACAGGTAAACAAAAAAATGTCAGTAGTAGGATTCGAACCCGAGACCTCTCGCTCTTGTATCTCTTACGCTCAAATCCTTACCAATTATGCCATGTCACACATTTGAAGTAAAATGACATTGGCAAATATATGAGGGCAAATTTTGGGGTATGACAGTAGATGACTTGATACTATATATGTAGAAGTAGATTTGTCATTGTAAACACTTATTTCTTCAATAGTTCAAAATGTGTTTTAATATCCTATAATCCTAAGTTATTTTTTCATAATCTAGAACTACGTTTTTCTAGAGTTCACACTTTGTATACTCAAAGTCCATAATCTATGAGTAAAATCTGCATGCTTAAGAAAACTATTAGAGTACAAAATTGTTCTCCATACAAACATACTTGTTTTCATCAACACTCCAAGGATTAGTTGACAAACCAAACTTATTCCAACAAAAACATTGTAAAGACAACCAACCAAAGAGAATGGTCTCAAGTTACCTATAACTATAGTTGCGAAAGAACTATAATAACGATATATTGCCCGTGGTAGTAAACTAGATAGCGTACTACATACAATCATAACTATATTAAACAACCGTTGTTGTATGTCTTTTAATAAAATTAAAAAATTGCAGCATTAGAACAACAACAACAACAACAACAACAACAACAACAACAACAACAACAACAACAGTGGTTGGAAGCTTGAGCATCCAACACAAACTAATAGTCAACCGGAGATTCAATCATATGAGTGCTAGTGAGGTTTCAATCATAGGTACTGTCAAATAAAAGGTGGCTTAGGCATTCTTCATAATTTATACAAAGACTGCAGATGGAAGACATATGCATACTTCTAAGGGAAAGTCGCTCATGAGTTGGTAATTTACCATGGATGAACCTCTAAAACATAAGAGAGGTAATTGGAGGAATGACTTTGTTTCAAATTTTCTTGCCTCCATGAAAGAGACTTATGGATGATGTCTGATACACATAGACCTTCTTTAGACTAAGATATCCATCGATTGTAGGATCTCAAACTAACATATCCTATATATCCCTAATAATGATCACATCATTAGCCTGAGAGTGAAGGCTAGGGAAAACAACTAACAAGTTATATGGGAGGACCAACTTGTGGTCATGAATAAAAGAGCTAAGCATAGACCTAAGATTTCCATGAGTGCTCAAAAGAATATGCAAATGATCTGACACTAATTATTAAGGCGGGAGTTTATCTTGTCTAATTTTCTAACAAGCTCAGCAGAATTGGAACTGAATACATATTAAAGATAGATTTCATACCAGTCCAAAGAGCAGGGAAAATATGGTGCTTTATGTAACCACATTGTCGATAAACTCCTGTTCTAATGATGAGGTTTCAATAAAACTTGAGAGTTATCCATAATTCAAGAATTCAGAAGATTTGATGCCTCATTTAGAGTAATCAGAAATATGATCCCAAGCCCCCCTAAAAGAAGAATCTCGATAACACATCCTCTAAGAAATTCTAACCATTTTCCTTTTATAAGTTTCACTACTCTAGATAAAATTCTCGCTCCATCTCTCAATGTCTTTAAGGAGAGACATAAGCCAGAAATAGACCATCAAAGTGTGAACATGAATACTATAGATTACTAATTTAACCATTAGAATTCTCCATGCAATGGACATTAGATGAGCTTTCTAAGTTACAAGTTTGTTCCTAATCCTATCAGCAATAGTTTGGAAGTGATTGGCTTTATGTCTCCCTTTAAAATGGAGGCACCTAGATAAAGGAAGGAACGATGACTTACCTTGATCTCATTCTATCAGCTAGCAAGACATGTCCTTGGGATTATATAAAGACTGCATAAAGAATAAATCTAAGTGATTTATTTTCTCACCTGAACATGCATAATATCTATTGAAAAGATGCATAATTTCATCAATGGAGGTAATGTTGCCTTTGGAAAAAAATCATAATGGCATCAGCACTACTACAAAAGTATCTTTCGTAATGCCACTTAATTTTATTTTACCATAGCCAAAAGATCCATTGTGGTAGTTAGGCGCTTTATTTATTTATTTTCATTTTAAGCCTACTTTTTATCACAGTTGGAACTTCCAATCGTGGTGAAAAGTGGCGCTTGGTCATGAGTTCGAAACTTGTTGTTGTTGTTATTCTACTGCTGTATTTTTTATATTTTATCAAAAGACATACAACAATGATTGTTTAAAACAATCGTTGTTGTATATAGCGCATTGTCATGAGTTCGAATCTTCTTCTTTTTGTTGTTGTTCTAGTGCTGCATTTTTTTTATATTTTATTAAAAGACATACAACAATAGTTATTTAATACAACCGTTGATGCATGTAGCGCGCTTATTGAGTTCCTTCATTGTCCTTAAACAAATCTTGATCGTCTATTTAGTGATTATCAACACTCAAGACACTATTATTAGTGATCCACGTGAAACCTAAAACTTCGACAAACTTTCAACTTAGACAAACTTCATCTTCTACCTCCAAACGTGTTTATATGTGGCTTGGAGTTGGGGATCTCTTGTCTTTAGAGGAATTTCTATATTTCTTCTATAATTGTGCGAAGATTAATTGTCTTTCTAAGAGAGCCATCTTGTCGGTAGTTTGGCTTGCGACGATTTGGACTTTGAGGAATTTCTATATTTCTTCAAATGAAGGAATTCAAAATGAAAGGTACAATCAAGGAAGCCCTACTGCTAGGGTTTGTACTGAGTGTCAAACTACCTCTACCCCACTTTGGAGGAGTGGCACCGTGGGTCCTAAGGTAATTAGTTGATCTATTTTCCCTATTCACTATTCTTTCATTTACTATCATGTAGTCTCGAATGTTTGATCTATTAAAATTCGGCCATTGTCGATTCGATTCGTTTGATTAAAAATCATCTTTTAGTAAAGAAATCAAATTTAAAGATAAATTTTATTTTCCACCTCTATTTCTTCTCGGTAATTCAACATTCATCAAGCTATATATATATATGAGTAGAAATATTTTTCGATCGATAAAATTATATTAATTTTAATATTAATATAAGTTTTTTATTAATTGAATATTTCAAGAGATCATACTAGCTGGACTCATGAAAGTGTTATTCCACATTTATATTGTTTTAGTTAATTAAGTACTAATTAATATACTTTAATTTGATTGATAGTTAATTAACATGAATATGTTGTTGGTGCAGACACTTTGCAATGCTTGTGGAATTAGGCAGAGGAAGACAAGAAGGGCTGCTGTAGAGGCGGCTGATAATAGTTTGGGACATGGCAAAGCGAAAGAAGAGAAACTTCTTGTGAACAAATGTACACAATTCAAGAAGAACAAGACTTCTTCAACTTCAACTAGTACTGTTGCTGTTGCTGCTGCTGCTACTACTACGACTACTAATGATAGTAGCTTATCTGAAGAGATGATGGAGAGACTTGATTTTTTCTTAACAAAGGTGAGGAAAAAATCGGGTTTCGAGTCTACTACTGAGGAAGTAGCTGATACAACTCTACTTCTAATGGATATATCTTGTGGTTATGTTTACCCTTGATTAGAAGACGGATTTGGATTAAGAATTTTACAATGAGGGGTGAGAGGTTCATAAATTTTGAGATTTGGTTTTATTTATTTTACTTTTATATCAAAAATAATTGGTCACTGTTTTGTTTGGTTTTGTGAGTTGTGAAATCAAGTTGATGTACTTGCATCACAACAAAAATAAGGTGTTGTTGCATTAGACGTGCATTTATTACAATGAAATAAAGAGAAATTTTGTGTGAGCTTTTAAATATCTTTTGCTTCATATATTTTTTACTGAGATATTTTAGGTTTTGGGGTAAAAGAGAATCTAGTGGTAAAATTTAACCGAAATTAAATGTCATTATAGCATAATAAATCAAAGGATCGAATGGAATTTAAGGTTTCATAATCCTTTACTATGATGCAGATGCATTGTTTTGATATGGTTTAACTAGTAGAACCTTGAATGTAATTTTATTAACACATGAAAATTTCGTCTCGCCTAAAATCCGATATGAAGATTTAGAAACTTCATTGATTCAATGTATAGGTTAATTTTAAAATAATATTAATATTATTATTATTATTATTATTCAAAAAATAGTATTATTATTATTATTCAAAAAATATTTGTTTAAGGTGATTTCGGATGTGAATATGCGAAAATACAGCTGATATTTTAAATCTAACGTTTAAATAATAAAACATTGGAAAAAAGTGATTTCGAATGTGCATATCCGATACATCTTGAAAATGTGAAGAAAAATGTGTTCGAATATGCACATGCAAAATATACTTTGAGATTTTTAGATGTGTTTTTTACCATATAGAGTGGCTTAAAATATTCCCTAACAACACAGTAAACTTATATTATATGTCCTTTATGAATTATAACAATAATGCATTTAAATGTCTAAATTTTTTCCTAACAACAATTCTCCACAAAATTTGTTAACATTGCGGCACTACAATCAACCTTGAAATTGAACAATTCCTTAAACAAACAAATTAAATTTTAAAAAAAGGCCTTAAAGAAATATAAATAAAAAATTAAAAAATTATAATAAATTTAAAAAATACTAATTTAAAAAATACTAATTTTACAGTTGTCAACCTTTATTAATTCATACACTCTATTGGTAGTGATAAAGTGTATGTACCAAAAAAAAAGAGCATATTTACTCGCCAATAAAAAATTATTTAAAATGGTGAATGTATATATAAAATTTTCTAATACCAATAATGCCAATGAAGGAACATTTAATAGAACATAAAACAATGTTTACAGATCACTGTTTTTAGTAAAATGAAGAGGCATTAAAACAGTTACGAGAATCCCATAACTGGTTACGACAGTGAAAACGAAGAAAATCAAGTTGCTGCAGGTATTGAATAGCAACATGTCGAAGTCAAAATCGGAGAATACAATAGGCGACCAACTAGGAAAAGAAGTTTGCCTCAAAGATTCTAAGATTGTGAAGTATTTTCGGGGCAACAAAATCAATGATGATGGCAATTTCGTATACTTTGTGCTTATAGCTGAATCCGAGCCCATTAGCACGGAAGAGGCATTAAGCGTGGATGTGTGCAATGAAAGAGGAGTTGGAATCGACCGAGAACAACATTACTTGGGAGTTGGTTGATCTACCGGAATGAAAGAAGGCAATCGGTGTGAGACGGGTCCATAAAGTGAAGGCAAATCCCAAAGGTGAAATTGTTAAGCATAAGGCTCGACTAGTTACGAAGGATTTTTTGCAAAGAGAAGGTATAGACTTTGATGAAGTGTTTGCACCTGTTGCTAGGTTAGAAACCATAAGGCTAATTGTTGGCATTGGGAATTGCAACTATTGATCGATGTATCAAATGGATGTGAAATCTACGGTTTTAAATGGTTCATTTGAGGACGAAGTTTATGAAGAACAACCCCCTGGTTTTGTTGTGACAAAACAAGAGGGAAGGCTCTACAAGTTGAAAAAAGTGCTTCAAGGTTTGAAACAAGCTCCAAGAACTTGGAACAAACGCATAGAGTGCTTCATGATTGGATCATTACGTTACTTGTACAATACGCACGCATCCAGATTTAACATTTAGTGTTGGTATTTGTTACCTTAAAAAATATTTTAAGGTATTTAAGTGATGCAGTTAAGGAAAGGTTCCTATGAACTAAGGGATTATATTCTATAAAATACAATTTGTAAGGAGTTGAGGTCGACAATGAGCTGAAAAAGTTATAAGGTAGCAAAGGGAGGAGTCGACGTGGTAGGCAAGTAAGATGGTCGAAGTGTGTCCGTCGGCCACGTTGAAGATTGAGACTTGTAAGAAAGTTCCAAATACATTTATGTGTTGGATGTTGGCATCAAAGCAGACACTTGAGCGGGACAAATTTGAAATTTGAAAGCACCAGCAGTTACGCAGGGGTATTTCAAAAATAAGCGCCAAAGACGTGGGGGCAGTTACATTAAGACGTGTCACGTTTAGCAAGTTTTAGGCTATAGACGGTTAGGTTGTAGTCACTATAAATAAAGGATCCAACGAAGGATTTTAGGTGTTCATTTGTACTAAATCACTTAGAAAAACTTTATATTCCGAGTGTGAGGAAGCAGAAAGTTTCAAGAGTGTTAATATACGTGAATCACCACTTTAATTTCAATGCAATTTCCTTTCTTGTCAATTATTCCTTTTGAATACCTTGTTTTAGTCTCTTTTACGTTTGAACAATCTTTTTACATCATTATCCATGTTTTCGACATTGGTTCCATTGTCGAATTCACCAAAGATGCATTCGTTGTGTATCTCTTTTAAATGTCATAAGTTTCTGTCGGTCACGAGTCACCTTCAGTCACATTAACTTATTTTTTGTGGAAAATCTTACTTGTTCAACGTTTTGGAGAAAACCATTTCTTACAGAGTCTAGTTTTTTGTCGAACTAAACAAGTTATACTTAGTTACATTAGCACATGTCTTAGGATTAACTAGTCGATCCTGTAAGTAACCCTTAGTTTTTAGGCTTTGGGAAGACTAGCGGTTGTTTACCATTTTCCACTGTAAAAATTATTGTGAGTAGATTCATGGAGAGACCGAAGGTGTCTGACTTGTGAGCTGTTAAGAGGATCCTACGATACGTCTAAGGTACTCTTGGTTGTGGAATTCTTTTTTCCGCAACAGATACAGGATGAAAGTGCGAAGATAAAAATGATCAAAAGTCTACGTCTGATTATGTCTTTATGTTCGGAGGAGCACCAATCTCTTGGTGTTCTAAACAAGAACCGTTGGTTGCAATCTCTTCTTGTTAGACCGAGTATATTGCGGCATCGTTGTGTGCGTGTCAGACTGTATGGCTTGTGAATATGTTGGAAGAGTTGGGCAGCAAGGTGGAAGAAGTTGTCATACTCTTGGTTGATAACGTTTCAACCATTAACCTTGTCAAGAATCTCATTGCACATGGAATGAGCAAGCATATTGAGACGAGGTTTCATTACTTGAGGGATCTAGTGTGTGAAGGCAAGCTTAGATTGGGATACTTCGAAGCGAAGAACATGTTGCAGATTTGTTGACGAAAAGGGTCACAAATGTTGTGATCAAGAAGTTGGTGATGAACTTAGGCATGACGAATTTGAAGCATTTGAATTAAGGTGGTGTATTGGATGTGCATAATAATTAAACGTGTTGTATAAGCTTCTAGATGCAAACTGGTGTGAACAACTTATTAAATAAGCACTTAAAGGAAATTCTGATGGGAGTTCAGTTAGGTCTCCTTGCTTGGCAGCTTGTGTGGCTTATTTAGAAACCACAGTGTTAGACACCTTTCTAGATTTGCTTGCTACCTTGATCCTGCTAATGCTTTCTTTGCTGAGATCATGTGTGACATTCTAGTAATGGAACATGCATTGTCCTATCATTTGTCTTGTTTTTGGTCGTTAACTGGTATTATGCTTGTGATGAACTCTTTTACTAAGCCATCTGTGGTTCTTTAGAAAGTAAGGAATAAGTGGGACAATTATCTTAACTCAATTTTTTTTTATTATTATCCACATCTATAGAAAGGGTCATCAATGTGCAAATATTTTAGCTAGTTTAAGCCTAGCATCTAGAAATTATACTTGATGAGACCGTATTCATAATAATGGAAATAGTGCGTACAATATTAACTTGCATGGCTTGTCAAATGTTAAGAGAATATCTCAATTCACCCCCTTGATATTTTTAGACACTTAGCGTAATTTCATTTATTATGTCCTTCGCTTTTGGAGATACACATTAAAAAGCATATTTTTTTTTTTCAAATTTTGAGTTTTTTCGGAGCTACATCTATGAAAGTAGTTTAAATGGGTAAACGTTGAGAAAAACTTCAAAATAATTCAGTTAAGAGAAGGTTCCGTAAATGCACATACAGAACAAATCTACATTGAGTAAAAAAAATGTACTTCTGAATATATACTTCTAAAAGCAGAGGATAATTTTGAAAACGCACATGATCAGAAAAAACTCATAAAGAGTGGATACGAAATTCTCAATTTTAAATACTACTAATCTTTGAGGTCTTCCCTAGGCCCCTTAATTTTTACCTATATATTTTCACTGATATATTGTTCCTAAGATTGTTGCCCTTTTTTTCGCCAAAAAGTTATGGGTGTTTCCGGGGTGTTCCTAGGATTTCAAAGTTGATTTTCTTTTCTAGAAGATAAAATCACACCGAATTGATTCAATTTGGATGATTCAATTAAAAAAATTATAATTTAATATGATTTAATTAAATGAAAATTTATATAGATCATTTTTTATATTCAAGTTACATTTAAAAAATCCTATATTGTTATAAATATTAGGGTTTAATATACTTCACCCCCTGCCAATATAGCGAGTTTTGGTTTACGCCCCCTGAATTTTTTTTTTAGTAAAGGCCCCTTATAAAACACAAATCTTGGAGTTACCACACCCTTTTACCTTATTTGCTGACTGGGCTTTGATTTAATTGGTGATGTGGCAAAAGCTACTTGATGACATGGAATTTATTTAATTTTTTTCTTTTTTGTACATTTTAATAAATTATTTTTAACAAAATGTTAAATTTGAGTCTCAATAATTTCCAGCTGCCCATTTCTCTCATGTTATTTTTATCTCATATGTTCACATATTTAATTGGTATATAAAGACTAATTCTAGTTTTGTAGCAAACAATGTGGGACTAAGCTACATACCAACCACACTTCATAAATACCAACAGTCACTCCTATCATCACTTCTACCATCACCATCCCCTGGGGTAGACTCTGGTTTTGTTTAGAATGGGAAGTAGATAGTGATATATTATCGATGGTTCATTAGTAGTTAGTTAGGCTGAGAGAATGATTGCCACCGTAAGAGCTTTGCTCCTGGCTCTCGGCAGCATAGAAATTGGCATTTTCTTTCTGTTGTCGTCCAACATAGGCTTTATCAGTTTGTTGTTTTACATATAAATGATTTTAACGGACAGAGAAAAGTACTCCATCTTTCTCTACTCAACTAAACATTATTTCCCTAAAATTCTAAAGACGTGATTCAAATAAAAATTTAAAATTATATAAATGTTATGTGCTTTAACAATAATCTAATTTCATAACCAGTCTATCTATTTCTTTATCTCCTAACCACTAAATTTCTCTTCTGTTTATTTCAAACTCCAAATAAGGAGAAAAATACATTCCCTTTCACCCTTTCCATCCAGTTTCCACTCTGAAACATAAGACATAAAATTATTAAAAGGTTGATGTTCAAATGCTTGCATATCTTATGCTACAATAAATAAAACCAAATAAATCATATTTGCTCCCCCTTCTCCTAGGATTGGTTAAATCCATGGAGTTTAACAGACCATGTGCATTTGCTGAAAAATGAGATACACCTTTGGAAACCATAACCAACCTAACCATTTGAGCACTTAAATTCCACCATCTGAATCCTAAGTTCTAATCTTGAATACCATAACAATTACAACTAGTTTTTTTAGGAGAGTATGATTTTATAAGAAACCTCATGCAAAATATTCGCAGTACTGCCTCAACCATTTATTGGGGTTTGGATTTAGTGGAGATTGGAGTGTGCATTCGCTCGACAATTCTGTTCACTGCATCTATCACTTCCACTGCATCTATTACGCTGTTGATGTTGTGAAATCGCGATTCTGCAGATTTGAGTTGTTACTCTATGCCGTAGGCGAATGTTGCTAGAATCAGGACGAGGATGATACTGCGATGTCGGTCCGGTATTTCTGTGTTGCTGCAGATTGAAGGTGCTGAAGCGTGAAGTCGTTGGCTGTGTTGAGTTACGTTGCAATTTGCCGGTTTTGCGAACGGAAGAGGCACGTTAATGGAAGCTGATGATGATGTTGTTTGCGTTGCTATGATGTTATGCGTTGTGTTGCGAATCGTTGATGCGTCGCTTGTTGTAGCGCATGGTTGTTAGGATGGTGGATGAATGTTGTGATGATGAGGATGCGGTTGTTATGGAAATTGCTGTCAGATTGGTTTGTGAGGATAGTGTGATTTGAAGGTATATGTTGAAGGTGAAGGTATATGTTAAGAGATATAATTAAGATTTTGAATATGATATTGGGTTAATATTATTGCCACATCACCAATTAAATCAAAGCCCAGGTAAAAGGGTGTGATAAATCCAAGATTTATGTTTTATAAGGGGTCTTTACTAAAAAAAATTCAGGGGGCGTAAACCAAAACTCGCTATATTGGCACGGGGTGGGTGAAGTATATTAAACCCTAAATATTATAAAGACAGAGAAAAAAATGTGTATAAAATAACCTAACTTATTCAAATTATCATTGCGAAATACATTGTTCAATTTATCTTTAAAACAAATAAAATAATAAGATAAAAAATAATTATTAGTAAAAAATTAAAAACTAATACATTCATAAAATATATTATACTAATAACTAAGTTATAAAATATATGTATGGCATTTTTGTTCGGTTTTATAAAAATGAATTCAAAATTGAATCCTGGCGGTTTTTAAAAAGAAAATCTAAATACATTAAATAATTCTCTTTTTTTTTTTTGCAAAAGTTGAAATTTCACTTTATTTAGATCAAATACATTAAGTTTTTTATTTAGATCAATATGTACAAGTTGAAATTTCACTTTTAATTTATAAATTTTTTTGAAACATTCAATTTATGGTAAAATATCATTTATGCATATATTAAAATATATTTATTTATGTTAATAAATTATACATTAAAATTTATTATTCAACAACTTTTTATTAAAATATCAAAATTATATTCTATAAATATGGTATTTATATTAAAATAAGTAAATAATTGTTTAATGTAGAATACGGTACCTAACAAAATAGGAATAAAGAATATAATAAGAAAAAAATCCAATATTTAATAGGAGAATTCAACTAAAGGTATGAATTAATTAAAACCTTTTTATGGCAAGAAAAAAAATCTTAACAAAAAGAAAAAATAATTTCGTTGAAATGTTTAAATATTTTCCTAAAATATTAATTATTGCCTAATACAATAATTACACCGCGTTTCCATGCGTTGCTTCTAGACATATGATAATAATAAATAAAAAATGGTAAAAAAATCCTTTAAAAAGTAAATAAAATGAAATAAAATATTAATTTATTATGAGTGAGATTCATGTGGTTAGTGTGTATATAAACGAACGTAAGGAGAGTGAAAAACAACATACAGAGCATTGTTGTTTGTATTATTGTAGTCTGTTTGAAGTTTTTTCTTGTCTTTTTCTTCATTTTGTTTTTATGTGTATCTATGAAAAGGAGAATTGCAATCACGTGAATTTCTTTTTGAGACAACTCTTCTCTTTTTAGCCTCTCATATAAGAACCCTACCACCTTTTGATTACTTTCTTTCTCTCTCTCTCTTACCCTATCTCTTTGTACTGTCCACTGTTTCTCTCTCATATCCAACCATGACTCCTTTAACTCCGAATCAACCAAGTCCTAAGCAACAAGGTCAAAACCAATCCTTAGATGTTTCTCCTGTTAAACAGGACTGTCCTACCTTGTTTAATTTTCTTGATCAGTTTCAAGGAAATCATGATCCTAAGGCAAGATCATATTTACATGATCCCGCTAATTTTAATTTATTTTTCTCTTTTGTCTTCGGATATATTTTTTTATCACAGATTATCACTAATTCTCTATAATTATTTATTTATTTATTTTGTTCCGATACTATGTATCTACATAGCAGCAATGATCATGATAAGCGATCATGATCGTAAACATTATTTATAAAGCATTTATAAGTTAGTTTGAAATTTTATATAAAATGATATAATTATGATTTACGCCTATGATCTGATTTATAGTATTGATTTTTAGATGTTTGTGATCTAATGCAATATTTTTTTTATCTCTCTGATTTTATTACTTTAGGATCATAAGCTGGAACTTCATTATGGTGGATCATCATCAACCAATCATCAACAATTCTATAATTCATCGAGTAATTCAGCTATGGTTGATCAAAGCATTGTGCGTCGTCACACAAATTTACCATCATCCACGGAGGTGGAAGATAGCGGCAAAAGAAATGACAAATGGGTGTCTTCAAAGGCGAGGTTGATGAAAATGCTAATGATACCAGAAAGAAGTTATGGAGACATGAATGAAGACAAAGCAATTATCACTGCAACTGCTAGTGCTGCTGCCACAATTCCTTCAAATGAAGGAATTCAAAATGAAAGGTACAATCAAGGAAGCCCTACTGCTAGGGCTTGTGCTGAGTGTCAAACTACCTCTACCCCACTTTGGAGGAGTGGCCCTGTGGGTCCTAAGGTAATTAGTTGATCTATTTTCCCCTATTCACTAGTCTTTCATTTTTACTATCAAATAGTCTTAAATGTTTAATTTTCCGGCCATTGTCGTTTTGATTCGTTTGATTAAAAATAATCTTTTAGTAAAGAAATAAAAAATTAAAGATAAATTTTATTTTCTACCTCTATTTCTCTAGGTAATTCCACATTCATCAAGCTATGTATTCTATTAGAAATTTTTCGATCGATAAATTCTATAAATTTTAATATTAATATAATTTTTTATTAATTGAATATTTCAGGAGATCACACTAGCTAGACTCATGAAATTATTATTCCACATTTCTATTGCTTTAGCTAATTAAGTACTAATTAATATACTTTAATTTGATTGATAGTTGATTAACATGAATATGTTGTTGGTGCAGACACTTTGTAATGCTTGTGGAATTAGGCAGAGGAAGGCAAGAAGGGCTGCTAAAGAGGCTGAAAATAGTTTGGCGACTTCCACAAAGATTATAGGACATAACAAAGAGAAGGAAGAGAAGCTTCTTGTGAACAAATGTACACAATTCAAGAAGAATAAGACTTCTTCAACTTCAACTAGTACTGCTTCTGCTACTATGACTACTAATGATAGTAGCTTATCTGAAGAGATGATGGAGAGACTTGATTTTTTCTTAACAAAGGTGAGGAAAAAATCGGGTTTCGAGTCTACTACTGAGGAAGTAGCTGATACAGCTCTACTTCTGATGGATATATCTTGTGGTTATGTTTATCCTTGATTAGAAGAGGGATTTGGATTCTCTCATGGAGGAATTTTACAATGAGGGTGAGGGGTTAATAAATTTTGAGATTTGGTTTTATTTAAATTTTACTTTTATATCAAAAATAGTTGGTCACTGTTTTGTTTGATTTTGTAAGTTGGTGAAATCAAGTTGATGTACTTGCATCAACACCAAAATAAGGTTTTGTTGCATTAGACATGCATTTATTACAATGAAATAAAGAGAAATTTTGTGTGAGCTTTTAAATATCTTTTGTTTCATATATTTTTTATTGAGATATTTTAGGTTTTGGGGTAAAAGAGAATCTAGTGGTCAAATTCTACAGAAATTACATGTCATTATAGCATAATAAATCAAATGATCAAACTGAATTTAAGGTTTCATAATCCTTTACTATGATGGGTTGTTTTGATATGGTTTAACAACTAGAACCTTGAATCTACTTTTATTAACCGATGAAAATTTTGTGTCGCTTAAAAACCGATAAACGAAGATTTAGAAACTTCATTGATTCAATGTATAGGTTAATTTTAAAAAATTATTATTATTTTTATTATTATTATTCAAAAATTATTATTATTATTATTGCTATTATTATTATATTTTAAATGGTAAAATATATTTATAAAAAGAAAGTGAAAAAAAAATTAAAAAAAAAACAACCACCAAAGGTGGAAAATGTGTAAACAGCTAAATCCTACCCAACACTACCATATTTATTTTTATTATTATTATTATTATTATTATTATTATTATTATTATTATTATTATTATTATTATTATTATTATTATTATTATTATTATTATTATTATTATTATTATTAAAAAACTCTTTTTACTCTTATTTTATATAAGCAAATATATTAAATTGAATTGTTACAGCTAGTTTTCCATTAGTGTTGTTTCAGGCACCAAACTTGGGTGTTAATCGAATTAACTGATTTCCTTGAGCACCATTCCTCAATCATCCTCATGTATTGCTAGAACTTGTTTTCTATTGGTTTTTTTTTAGGAAATTGTTCCCACTATAGTTGTGGAAAAAGACATGAGTTTTTTTATCTGTATATATTGGTGATCTTTCTCTTCTATCTGATGCTCATTGTAAGCATCCTATTTCTCTTTATTTTGGGATTTTTTTTAATAGTGCCAATGACTTAATGACTTAGAAAAGAAAAGAAAAAACTTAAAAACTTTGGAGGTTAGATAGACGACTAGGCTGTTCATTTAAACTGAGTGGGGAAAAATAAGGTCATAGATTAGTTTGTTTAAAGAAGAGAGATTCTCAGCACAATCCTGACAAAAAAAGCCTGATAGGTATGTTGGTTAGACTCAGGGTCGGATATAAGTCCGTGCAATTAATCTGACCAATTGGAGAGTCATATATGAATTATAAGTGCTTAGAAATTTGAATGAAGTATTTAATGATATGAAAGTTCTTGCACAAAGTTTCATTATTTTATGATGTATGAACACTTAGAATTGTATGTGAATTTTTTAATTAAAGAGATTATTGAAAAAGTGATGTATTTTGACTTAAATACATCTCATTATGACTCTTTGATTTGATGTAATAATTTGAAATCACAATGGTTCATATGTTTTAAAATAGTTAAAAAAACTCTACAAATTACGGCGGTTTCAAATTGCCATAGTTTGCAAACCAAGGTGTTGTTTAAAAAAATAGTCAAATTATGACGCTTTCAAACTGCCACAATTCATGAACCAGTGTGTTGTTTTAAAAAGCAGGAAGACTGCGGCAGTTTCAAAACTCCATATTTATGCAAATTAGCTATTCAAACAGAGAGCACATCAATCAATTGATGCTAAGAGTCAATCGAATGACTCCCTTATAAACTAGAAAATTTTCCTTTTAAAAGTTGTGCTTTTAATGGCAATCATGCATAAATATTTAAGAAACATAGAATGGTTTAGATGAAAATATTTTGAACACTTAAAGCTTATATACATATGAATTACCATTGTACCTTAATCTTCATGATTTAATCCTTTGATTTCCAAAGCTTATCCCACCTTAATACTTGATTTAAATCGTTTTCTTCTTTGATCTTTCTTCAATGATAAGTTTTTGTCTTCATCAAAACTAAGCTATGATAGATGAAGAACAACTTCTTCACAAGCTATTGTGGATCTCAAATTTCTACTTAGAGTTGAAGACTCTCAATTGTTCCAAAGGTCCGAGTTTAAGTGGTTGAAGGAAGGAGATGCCAACACAAGATTCTTTCATGCTTGTGTCAAGAGTATAAATTGAAGAAATTCTACATTGGCTCTTCGTGTGGAGGATTCTTGGTTGGATGGAGTTGTTGATATTATACACGAGGTTATGAGGTTTTTCACTCGTTATTTTAAAAAACCTCTTTCTGATCAACCTTGGCTGGATAAGGCGATCTTTAAGACTTTCTATTATGAGGATAATCAGGTGATAACCACTATTTTTTGCCATTGAAGATTGACTTGATGGTCTATTAGTGTGATGGGAATAAGATCTCTAGCCTTGATGGCTTTAACTTCCTATTTCTTAAGATATTATATCCTCTCCCTAGTCCCTACAGAGGATCTGAGTTTATAGTTTGGGAAATTTCATTGTATGGCTTCCCTCCTTTGTAGTTTCATTGTATGACTATCTAGTTTAATCAACTAACTTTTTGAAAGGACACATTTTGGCTGATGGGTAGTGGCTTTGAATCAATAGGTGATTTGGCTAAGAAAACCAAGAAGGATTGTCTCATTTTAAAGGTTAATTTTGAGAAAGCCTATAACTTTATTAGTTGGATTTTTTTTTGGATTTAATGATAAGTGGTGGGACTGGTTGTGTGGTAGTGTGTTTGTTGAAAACCTTGATGTCCAGGTTAATTTTTCTCCGACTTGGGACATTAATATTCATAAGCAAGGAGACTCATCCACCTTGTCTACCCAGGTATTATTAACATACAAGGTCATGATGGTATTTCTCCTCATTTTGCTCCTCATACAAACATAAAAGTAAACATAATTGGAATCCCATTCTCTTAACAACATACTCCCTCTGTCCCAAATTATAAGAGAAATCCACTTTTTAGATTCATTGAATAATTAATGTATCTAGTCTATATATAGACCAGATACATTAATTATTCAATGAATCTAAAAAGAGAATTTCTTTTATAATTTGGGACGGAGGGAGTATCATTTATTTGAATTAATACAATAAAAATAAATCAAAAAATTGATGTATAATATATAATGTATTTGAATTAATATTATATATGAAATACATTGATCGACTTATTTTTAAATCATATAAAATAAAATAATTTATATTATTTAAAAATTAAAATTTTAAAAAATATATACTAATAAAATATATCACATATACTAAAAACCAAGTAATAAATTATATGTATGTCAATTTTTTTAGTTTTATAAAAATAAATTCAAAATTGAATCCGAGCTGTTTTTAAAAAAGAAAATCCAAATACATTTAATAATTTTCATTTTTTCTAATTTTTTTATTTTTTAAAATTAATTTACAATTTTTTATTTGGATCAATATATAAAGGTTTAAATTTAACTTTTAATTTATAGTATATATTTTCTTCAATTATTCCATTTATGGTAAAATATTATTTATAGATTAAAAATTATTTATTTATTTATTTTGAAAAATTATAATTTAAAATTTACTATTCAAAAACTTTTTATTAAAATATCAAATTATTTTCTATATATGTGGTGATATATATTAAAAAACATACTATTGTTCAATTTGGAATCCGGTACCCATAAAAATAGAAATAAAGAATATAATAAACAAAATCCAATATTCAATTCGAGAATTCATCGAAAGGTATGAATTAAATGACAACTTTTTATGGCAAAAAAAATATTAACAAAAAGAAAAAAATTTCCGTTGAAATCTTTAAATATTTTTAAAAAATAAAAATTATTTCCTAGTAAGATAATTACAACGCGTTTCGCATACGTTGCTTCTAGACTTATGATAATAATAAAATACGAAATAGTAAAAATCCTAAAAAAGTAAATAAAATAAATAAAATATTAACTTAGGAGTGACGTTCATGTGATGAGTGTATATATAATTGAGCGGAAGAACTGAAAAACAACATACAGGGCAGTGTTGTTTGTATTATCATAGAGTGTTTGGAGTTTTTTTTTTTTCTCTTTCTTCATTTTTGTTTGTATTTGTGTCTATGAAAAGGAGAATTGCAATCACGTGAATGTCATTCTGAGACAACTCTTCTCTTTTTAGCCTCTCATATAAGAATCCTACCACCTTTTGATTACTTTCTTTCTTTCTCTCTTACCCTATCTCTTTGTACTGTTTACTGTTTCTCTTTCATATCCAGCCATGACTCCTGTAACTCCGAATCAACCAGGTTCCAAGTCCTTGCAACAAGGTCAAAACCAGTCCTTAGATGTTTCTCCTGTTAAACAGGACTGTCCTACCTTGTTTAATTTTCTTGATCAGTTTCAAGGAAATCATGATCCTAAGGCAAGATCATATTTACATGATCCCGCTAATTTTAATTTATTTTTCTCTTTTTTATCTTCGTATATACATATTTTTATCATAGATTATCACTAATTATTTATATAGAAGATGATCGTGATCGATCATGATCTTATAAATTATTTATAAAGCTTTGATGAGTTAATTTGAAATTTTATATAAAATGATATAATTACGATCTACGCCTATGATCTGATTTATAGTCTTGATTTTTAGATATTTGTGATCTAATGCAATTTTTTTTTATCTCTCTAATTTTATTACTTTAGGATCATAAGCTGGGACCTCATCATGGTGGATCATCATCATCAACCAATCACCTACAACTCTATAATTCATCGAGTGGTGCAGCTATGGTTGAACAAAGCATTGCGCGTGACACTAATTTACCATCATCGATGGAGGTGGAAGATAGCGGCAAAAGAAATGACAAATGGGTGTCTTCAAAGGCGAGGTTGATGAGAATGTTGATGATACCAGAAAGCAGTTATGGAGACATAAATGAAGACAAAGCAATTATCAATGAAACTGCTAGTGATGCTGCCACAACTCCTTCAAATGAAGGAATTCAAAATGAAAGTTACAATCAAGGAAGCCCTACTGCTAGGGCTTGTGCTGAGTGTCAAACTACCTCTACCCCACTTTGGAAGAGTGGCCCTGTGGGTCCTAAGGTAATTAGTTGATCTATTTTCCCCTATTCACTAGTCTTTCATTTTTACTATCAAATAGTCTTAAATGTTTGATTTTCCGGCCATTGTCGTTTTGATTCGTTTGATTAAAAATAATCTTTTAGTAAAGAAATAAAAAATTAAAGATAAATTATATTTTCTACCTCTATTTTTCTAGGTAATTCCACATTCATGAAGCTATGTATTCTATTAGAAATTTTTCAATCGATAAAATTCTATAAATTTTAATATTAATATAATTTTTTATTAATTGAAAATTTCAGGAGATCACACTAGCTAGACTCATGAAATTATTATTCCACATTTCTATTGCTTTAGCTAATTAAGTACTAATTAATATACTTTAATTTGATTGATAGTTGATTAATATGAATATGTTGTTGGTGCAGACACTTTGCAATGCTTGTGGAATTAGGCAGAGGAAGGCAAGAAGGGCTGCTAAAGAGGCTGAAAATAGTTTGGCGACTTCCACAAAGATTATAGGACATAACAAAGAGAAGGAAGAGAAGCTTCTTGTGAACAAATGTACACAATTCAAGAAGAGCAAGACTTCTTCAACTTCAACTAGTACTGCTTCTGCTGCTATGACTACTAATGATAGTAGCTTATCTGAAGAGATGATGGAGAGACTTGATTTTTTCTTAACAAAGGTGAGGAAAAAATCGGGTTTCGAGTCTACTACTGAGGAAGTAGCTGATACAGCTCTACTTCTGATGGATATATCTTGTGGTTATGTTTATCCTTAATTAGAAGAGGGATTTGGATTCTCTCATGAAAGAATTTTACAATGAGGGTGAGGGGTTAATAAATTTTGAGATTTGGTTTTATTTAAATTTTACTTTTATATCAAAAATAGTTGGTCACTGTTTTGTTTGATTTTGTAAGTTGTGAAATCAAGTTGATGTACTTGCATCAACACCAAAATAAGGTCTTGTTACATTAGACATGCATTTATTACAATGAAATAAAGAGAAATTTTGTGTGAGCTTTTAAATATCTTTTGTTTCATATATTTTTTATTGAGATATTTTAGGTTTTGGGGTAAAAGAGAATCTAGTGGTAAAATTCTACAGAAATTAAATGTCATTATAGCATAATAAATCAAATGATCAAACTGAATTTAAGGTTTCATAATCCTTTACTATGATGGGTTGTTTTGATATGGTTTAACAACTAGAACCTGAATCTACTTTTATTAACCGATGAAAATTTTGTGTCGCTTAAAAACCGATAAACGAAGATTTAGAAACTTCATTGATTCAATGTATAGGTTAATTTTAAAATTTTTTTTTTTTTTTATTATTAATATTCAAAAAATATCATTATTATTGTTATTATTATTATATTTTAAATGGTAAAATATATTTATAAAAAGAAAGTGAAAAAAAAAAAAAAAAACAACCACCAAAGGTGGAAAATGTGTAAACAGCTAAATCCTACCCAACACATCATTATTATTATTATTATTATTATTATTATTATTATTATTATTATTATTATTATTATTATTATTATTATTATTATTATTATTATTATTATCATTATTATTATTAAAAAACTCTTTTTACTCTTATCTTATATAAGCAAATATATTAAATTGAATTGTTACAGCTAGTTTTCCATTAGTGTTATTTCAGGCACCAAACTTGGGTGTTAATCGAATCAACTGATTTCCTTGAGCACACCATTCCTCAATCATCCTCATGTATTGCTAGAACTTGTTTTCTATTGGTTTTTGTTTTTAGGAAATTGTTCCCACAATAGTTGTGGAAAAAGACATGAGTTTTTTTATCTGTATATATTGGTGATCTTTCTCTTCTATCTGATGCTCATTGTAAGCATTCTATTTCTCTTTATTTTGGGATTTTTTTTAATAGTGCCAATGACTTAATGACTTAGAAAAGAAAAAAAAAACTTTAAAACTTTGGAGGTTAGATAGACGACTCGGCTGTTCATTTAAACTGAGTGAGGAAAAATAAGGTCATAGATTAGTTTGTTTAAAGGAGAGAGATTATCAGCACAATACTGACAAAAAAAGCCTGATATAGGTATGTTGGTTAGACCATCTCCAATGGTAATTTTTTTTATTGAGTTTTCCACATGTACCATTAATTTAATAATTAAATATTTAAAAAATTTGTCATTTCATAATAGAGTTGCATTGCAATGCAACAACTAAAAGATTGTAGTACTCAATCAAATCAAGTTATGAGGTAAAGTTATGGGACCCATAATAGATTTTTATTAAAGTTAAAATTAAATAAATTCTTTTAATATGATGTGGCTTAGTGGGTCCCATAATCTGACAATTAATCTGACCAATTGCAGAGTCTCAAAAAATTAAGGACTTAATATTTCGTAGATATGCAGCTAAGGTAAAGTCAAATGAGTATAACGGTGCCGATTTAACGCTTGATGTTATGCATTTTTTAGTGTTTGATTTTTATAACTTTACAATATGCATTAATTTTAATTTTAAAGTTTGATTTTGGACCCGTTTGTTTTGTTTTGTTTTTAAATGATTTTTAGAGTTTAATATAATTTTGTGTGAAAAAAATTTACAAATAAAATTTTTATAAAAACTTCAAATAAAAATTTTGTTTGAATAGTTATTCTTAAAATATTATTTTAGATATTTCATCTTTTTATTGAAAATTTTTTTGGATATCAAAATCTCAAAAAAATCACTTAATTTTGAGGCTACTTCAAATAGATTTTCATAAAAATTATTTTTTAAATACTATTTTTTGAAAAAAAAATGCGATTTTGACTATGTTTTGATCTTCAATAATATTTGTGTATATTATAGGATGTCAAAAGTAATGTTTCAATTTTAAAAAAAAAAAAGCAAATATAAAAAAACTAGTAATATTTTAAAAAATAATTTTATAAAATCTATTTACAAAAATATAAAAAAAAAAATATTTTTTTTAAAGCTCAAACAAACTGGCCCAAATATTTTACAAAATGCTTTAATTTTATTTTTATAGTTTGATTTTAAAGTTTTATAAAATATATTAATTTCATTTTTATAAGTTTATTAAATGCATTATATTTATTTTATAATTTTAATGAATTTTTCTTAAATATAATTCTTTAAAGTCAACACATTTTTATATTTTAATTTTATAATTTTACTAAATCTTAATTTATTAGTTTTGTTTTATATTTTGAATCACAAATAATGTTTTTTAAATAATCATTTAAAATTTATAATGGATCCTCAAGTAAAGTTTTGTTCTTGATGATTATTTATTGTAATCTTTAATTGAGGCAAAATTTAAGAAAAAAAATGACAAGTCAATTTAAATTAAATCAAATCTTTAATGTATTGAATTAAAGAGTGTTGCACAAAAAATTAGTATCGAGAATCCTCTTCATATATATATATATATATATATATATATATATATATATATATATATATATATATATATATATATATATATATATATATATATATATATATATATATATATATATTTTGAACCTTAAGTGCTCAAAAATTTGAATGAAGTATTCAATGATATGAAAGTTCATGCACAAAGTTTCATATTATTTTATGATGTATGAACACTTAGAATTGTTTGAATTGTATGTGAATTTTTTAGTTAAAGAGATTATTGAAAAAGTGATGTATTTTGATTTAAATACATCTCATTATGACTCTTGGATTTGATGTAATGATTTGAAATCACAATGGTTCATATGTTTCAAAATAGTTTAAAAAACTGTACAAATTACGGCGGTTTCAAATTGCCATAGTTTGCAAAGCAAGGTGTTGTTTAAAAAAATAGTAAAATTGTGACGGTTTCAAACTGCCACAGTTCATGAACCACTGTGTTGTTTCTAAAAGAAGGAAGATTGCGGCAGTTTCAAAACTCCATATTTATGCAAATTAGCAATTCAAACAGAGAGCACATCAATTAATTGATGCTAAGAGTCCATCGAATGACTCCCTTAAAAACTAGAAAATTTTCTTTTTAAAAGTTGTGCTTTTAAGGGCAATCATGCATAAATATTTAAGAAACATAGAATTGTTTACATGAAAATATTTTGAACACTTAAAGCTTATATACATATGAATTGCTGTTGTACCTTAATCTTCATGATTCAATCCTTTGATTTATAAAGCTTATCCCACCTTGATATTTGATTTTAATCTTTTTCTTCTTTGATCTTTCTTCAATGATAAGCTTTTGTCTTCATCAAAACTAAGCTAAGATAGATGAAGAACAGCTTTTTCACAAGCTATTGTGGATCTCCAATTTCTACTTAGAGTTGAAGACTCTCAATTGTTCCAAAGGTCCGGGTTTAAGTGGTTGAAGGAAGGAGATGCCAACACAAGATTCTTTCATGCTTGTGTCAAGAGTATAAATAGAAGAAATTCTATATTGGCTCTTCGTGTGGAGAATTCTTGGTTGGATGGAGTTGTTGATATTATACATGAGGTTATGAGGTTTTTCACTCGTTATTTTAAAAAACCTCTTTCTGATCAACCTTGGCTAGATAAGGAGATCTCTAAGACTTTCTATTATAAGGATAATCAGGTGATAACCACTATTTTTTGCCATTGAAGATTGACTTGATGGTCTATTAGTGTGATGGGAATAAGATCTCTGGCCTTGATGGCTTTAACTTCCTATTTCTTAAGATATTATATCCTCTCCCTAGAGAGGATCTGAGTTTATAGTTTGGGAAATTTCATTGTATGGCTTCCCTCCTTTGTAGTTTCATTGTATGACTATCTAGTTTAATCAACTGACTTTTTGAAAGGGCACTTTTTGGCTGATGGGTAGTGGCTTTGAATCAAATAGGTTATCTGGCTAAGAAAATCAAGAAGGATTGTCTCATTTTAAAGGTTAATTTTGAGAAAGCCTATAACTTTGTCAGTTGGAATTTTTTTTGGATTTAATGATAAGTGGTGGGACTGCTTGTGTGGTAGTGTGTTTGTTGGAAACCTTGTTGTCTAGGTTAATTTTTCTCCGACTCGGGACATTAGTATTCATAAGCAAGGAGACTCACTAGCTTCTTTTTCTCTTTCTGTTAGTCGTGGAAGGGTTGAGGAGGCTTCTTAGCATGTTTGTGGAGTTGGATCTTTTTATAGGCTTTAGAGTTTTGAGTTCAGATATAATGATATCTCACATGAAATATGTTAATGATACTTGTCATTCTCCAAATTTTTCCCACAGATTAAAATCAAGGACTTTTCAAAATCAAATTTAAATTTCTTTCAAATAAAAACCTTGATCAACAAAAAGGGTATTTTCCAAATCAAATAAAATCAATCGCTTTAGCATCCATTCACATTCGCAAATTAAATCAACCCTTGCACAGTCAATCCAAGGGCTTCTTTTTTAAATAAACACACATCAAATACTTGGTCAACACCAATTTATTTTCCCGCATAATCGAACTGATTCAAGTGTATTTTTATAATAAAAACCGGTCGAAAAGGAATGGTTATGACGTACTTATCCTCTCTGTTTCCCGAGTATTTGGATTGCAAGTCGTACTTATCTTGTGGTTCAATTACTTGTCTTTCGTTCAAAACACGCTAAATAATCGAATCTAATTTGATCTTTAAGGAATGAAAAGGAATGGTTAGTACATATTTATCCTCTTTGTTTCTCGAGTGTCTTGTATTTATAGTCATACTTAGCTTGTGGTTAGAATGCTTGCTTCCCGCTAAAGACTTATGAGTTAATTCGTCTCATAAATTTTCTACAAAACAATTGGAGTGAATAGGAATAGTTTGGACTTATTTATCTTCTTTGTTTCCTCGGTATTTTGATTGCTAGTCGTACTTAGCTTATGGTTAGAATGTACGTCTCCCACCTTAAAATAAATTCAACTTATTAAACTTTCATTTTCTCCCTAGCGCGATCGAAAACCTTTTCATAAACTGAATGATGCTTTATCTATTTTGATGCGAAACTGGAACTAATTCTTTATTCCTCCTATTCGCGAGTAGAAAGAAGTGTTGTCCACTTGAATGTGAGTGAGGCATAATCTACGAGAATCTCGATTATGTTTTATCCATTCTAATGTGATGGACACACAATGTTCCTTACTCCTACGGCTGGGTAGCAAGAATTAATTCTCTTTGTAATTAATTCTTAATAAGTAGAAGATCATAATTAATTCTTAATAAGTAGAAGATCGTAAGTAACATCATGCTAGTTTGGGGAACGCCGTATTCAGGTTACTTGAGAACCCTTGATTACTCTTATATATAGATGATTGGTCTCTTACAAGAATATATATGTTAGTCAAGGGAAAGAGTGACTCTTCCTAAAAAATTCCTAGCAAGGTGTAGAAGAGAATCGTTTAGATCTAAAAGAGGTTATTGTGGAGGGCTTAATATATCGTAAAGATCACTTAGGTAAAAAGGTTTGATGTTTGTAAACCTAAGTAGAGAAAGGTTATTGGTGTTTGTGATCTTCGTGTAGTTCATCTAGTGCTACTAGGTAAGTAGAGGTGGATTTTGCACTACTACAAAAAACACATGTTACCTCAGGCGCTAAGGGGATTTTACCTCAGTGATACAAGCGAGGTAACGAATGGCGTCATAAAAACTTGCCACTTTACCCCTTGGTTTCTGATTAACTGAGGGGATAGTTGAAATGGTTATTTGTTTGATTTCCAACAATAGCACTTTTATATTTGCAAAACTAGTGCCACATACCTCTCGGTTTATGACAAAAAACGAGGAGGAAAATTATTTTTTAAAATAAAAATTACATTGTTTACACATAGTATTAAATTAAATTGTTTTCAATTTACATTATTTACACAGAATATTAAAGTAAAAATATATAACAAATTTTGAATTTGATTCATCGTCATCACTGTCAGTGAAGATCAAATGTTGGATCCCCATTTAATTGAATCTTGGAGAATATCAAATGTTGGATATTTCATGCATTTGCTTATGATATAAAACAAAAAAGGGTTAGATAAATAATTTTCAATGAACCCAAATATTTAAGAACGCAAATATTTTAAGTTTCAATGAACCCAAATATTTAAAAACACAAAGATTGAATCCAAATATTTACGTGGATCACTAATAATAGTGTCTTGAGCGTTGATACTCACTAAATGGACGAAAATAATTTTTTTAGGACTACGAAGAAACTCAATAAACACGCTTATTTTTCCCTTCAGTTATTACTTAAAACCGAGGTAAAAAGTTTTTCTTTTTAAATACAAAAAACAATAAATTTGGTACTTTTAACCTCGGTTTCTCAAAGAACCGCTTTGATAGATTACTTCTATTTCCAAAAAAATGGTGAAAGGAAAAAATTGAAGTAACTTGTATTGTTTCCTTTTTCAATTTTTTACCATTCTCAAATTTCTTCGTGTGTTGCAATATGATTAAGAATAAATTTCTCTATGTTGTCAGCCAAAGAAATCAATATATGTTATAGAAATTTTTCTTTGATTAACAACATTGAAAATTTATTCCATTAAACATTGGCAAGGGGTGGAACAACAACATGCAACTACTACTACTACTACAACAACAAAAAAAACACAATTACGTGAGATAGATCGCAAGAACAAAAAAATAATTCGTTAAAGGTATGTGTAAGAAGAACAATAACATAGAACCAAAAAAAATTTTGTCTCACAATTCATCAGAAAGAATGATGGTTAAGAGTATGAAGCAACTGAACTTGTGATTTAGGCTTAGGATAAAAATTAATGAAGGAATCCTTTTATGGTAAAATTTAGGTATCATACCCCTCAGTTATTTGAGAAACCGATGGAATAGAATATTTAATAATAAATTAAAATCTTAAATAATAAGAAAAGCACCACTTACAAAAATAAAACCTACAAGTACTGGGACTCGATGCATGTGCCCTAAATTAGTTTACCCTCAATTTTGTTCTTAAATTGAAGGAATATATGATAATTTATTGAAGAAAAAAATAACACAGTGTGTCTTGGAATTTAACCTCAGTTTCTTGTTGGGTGAGGTGAAATCTTTGTCATAAAATATAATATTTATAATAGTGTTGATCTCTCGAGCATATGGCCTTTTGAGAGATATCTTGTCTTCTAGATAGTGAGGATCATTATGTTTCCCCTTTCCTTGGAGATAGGTCGTCTAGTCTCTGATCAACTTCTTGGTGGAGAGAGGTCTCTCTTCTGAGCTCTAAATCTAGCGACACCTCTAATTGGTTTTTTGAAGGGCTAAGACAGAATGTTGGAGTTGTCATATTTACCTCTTTCTAGGATGACTCATGGGCGGGGAATGTTCCTCTTAGACTTACTTTTCATAGGCTATATACCCTTTCTAACAAAAAAAAATGGATGGTGAATGATATTGGTGTTTTGATTGATGGGAATGTGGTTTAGGACTTTCAGTGAAGGAGATCTCTCTTTGACTATGAGCACAAGTTGGTTGATAACCTTCTTTGGGCTACTCAAGATACTAACTTATCTTTATAGAGTGATTATTGGCATTGGAGCCTTAAGAAGAATAATGTCTACTTTTTTGCATATGTCTTTGATGCCCTTTTTAGGAAAATATGGTTACCTTTACCTCCTCTAATAGTTTGGATCAAAACATGGCAACCATTCAGGAAAGTTGGATTCCCTCAAAAGTGGTGGTCTTTTCTTGACAACTCATTCAGGACAAAATCCCTACAAAAAAAATTTTGTTTAATAGACAAGTTATTCTTAGCCTCTAAAATCAGTCTCTCATTTGTTTGTTACATGTAGGGTGATGATTAATCTATGATATAGAATTTTCTAGTGGCTTGGGAAGTAAGTTATCTCGTTGGGAGATATTAGCTTACATTTTGAGTTTTTCTTCTTCTTAAGACTTAGGCTAGATCGGAGGAGGGTCTTGTCGTGATTTAACATGCAGTTGTGTAGATTACTTAAAAATTCTTAAATAATTATATTTTTACCGGTTACCTCTAAACGAGGAGGACATGGAAGATAAAATGATATTTTGTTATATCAATTTTTTTCTGAAGTGGGATGAATTCAAATGCTCTCACTTCAAGAAAAAAAAATAAAAAATTTCAACTCATAATGAAATATTGCATATTATTTCTTTCTTTTCTTAGATACCGATATATGTAGCTGATAATATTTTTGAAATTTTTTTTTTGGCTTCATGTAAATTAACAATATGGCTTTCCTTTTATTACTCTTCTGATATTTAACAAGAATATTTGATTCTATTTTCTTCTATCACAAAATAGAATGGTGGAAGGCATTAAATGAAGATTTATGTACCAGAGTATTATGATATGGTGCATAATAGATCACAACATCCAACAATTATTTGTCCACAGAACCATAATCAATTTCTAATTATTGAGAGAATCTTAAAATTGGAAATTTGTTTGTTCCATTTCTTGATATTTAGATAGTACTTACTGTATAGAGGAGCAATAAACAATTACAAGGATAGATCTCATTCCTATTTTACAAAACATAATAGTGTTACCCTGTTAATCAAAATTTATTTTTATTTAAGGAAATTTCTCTATAGACTTCCCAACCTTCTAGTCCACCTCTGGTGAAAAATCCAAACTACCCCTGACTTCGGAAGTTCATTTCCGAAATGCAAGAAAAAGGCGTTTTCGGAGATGCATCTCCGAAAGCGCCTTTTTTTTTTGAAAAAATTGTCTTATTTCGGAAGTTCATTTCCGAAAACAGCATTTCGGAAGTTCACTTCCGAAATACTGCGCATTCTGCAGATTTAACAAAACACTCCCCCTCCCCCATTCATTTACCCTAACCCAAATCAAAACACAACCCCTCTTCAAATTTTCTGCCAAAATCAAGTGTAAGATCAAAGAGCATTCCCAAGTCTTCTTCCAAACTCATCATCAAACACTAATTGGTAAGTTCTACATTGTTTTTTCAAGTTTTAGATCTATTTGAATAAACTCTAATAGGGTGTTTAGACACTGAAAAAATCACATTAAGATAGGTTAGTACTGATATTAGGATGTTTAGCAGGCATAAAAGTAGTTTTGGTTTAGGTTTTTTGGGTCTGCCATTGGAGGCTGTATTGAAGGTCTGCGCAGGGGTGTTTCGGAAGTTCATTTCCGAAAACACCTCCATCCCAGTTTTCGGAAATGAACTTCCGAACTGTACCAGAAGTTCATTTTTTTTGTTTTTTCATTTGTCTCGCATATTAATCGATTTCGATTGTTTACAGGAACATGTCAGGCAACCAACCAGCACGCATCAGACAGGGGAGAGAGTCCCAGACTGCGTCGGCTAGACGCGAGCGGGCGGCGGCGCAGCTGGCGTCGACCCAGGGACAGGGGCAGGGCCGGGGACGCCGTGTGCGAGTTCCCGTGGACGTGGGAGAGGGTACATCTGGTTCAGGATCTAGGAGTCGGCTGGCTCGGGCATCTTCTTCCCGCCAGTGGGAGGAGGAGGAGGAGGAGGTGGCGGCAGTGACTTACCACGAGCCGGAGGGGGTACCGGAAGTTGACCCTCCAGCCGGGGAGGAGGATGAGCAGGAGGACGGCTATCCGGGAGGGCCCTTTGACACCTCTGTGCTGATTCACTACCACGATCACGTCGCTCGGCGGATCCGGGAGGGAGAGGTATTTTTTTTAATTTAACCGTTTAATTTTCACCATTTTTTATAGTTTAACCGTTTATTTGTCGCTTATTTAATATATGTCGTTTATTTGTTTTTTTTTCAACAGGAGCGAGAGCCGTTGAAAATGGTGAACCACGCTCGGAAGATATTTAGTCTGTTTAAACCAACAGCTGAGTGGTTTAACGACCATGTGCGAGGTTCAGGGCTTTGCGGGCTCTGCATGACGGGTTACACCACCATCAGCACCGGCATGCAGGGGGCATTTGTGGAGCGCTGGCACAAGGAGACGTCCTCTTTCCACCTGCCGGTTGGGGAGATGACGATCACCTTGCACGACGTGCAGTGTCTTCTCCACCTGCCTATTAGGGGGCCACTGTTGCACCACTCCTGGATCCAGAGGGTCGAGGCCATTTAGTGGATGACGCTCTATTTGGGCATGGAGCACGAGGTTGCTCACTTTGAGTGCATCACGACATCTGGGCCTCATGTCCGGTTCACCACACTGAGCACTTATTTTGAGCACCACCTGGACGCGGCTGCCGAGGCTGAGGGTGAGGGTGACGACCTATTCACACAGTACCACCGCGGCTGCGCTCTCCGGTGCTGGTACATGCATGTGGTAGGCGCTGCTTGCTTTGTGGACAAGAGTGCCAGGTACGTCGACGTGACCTACCTCCGCTATTTCATGGACCTGGATACCGTTCACCAGTGGAACTGGGGGGTCAGCTACTCTGGCATATCTCTACCAGAAGCTGAATGAGGCCTCCAACTAGAGGACGAGGCAGTTGGTCGGATCCTGCACACTGCTTACGGTACGTTTTATTTTAATACATTATCGTATTTATTTATTTATTTATGTTTCGTATTTATTTTTAATACATACCGTCTGTACTTGGACCGCACGATGTATGACGACGTCACATGGAGGCCGTTCAGCGACTACGCTCAGATTGTCCCCTTTGACGGCATTGCACTATATTCAGGCTGGTTGGCTTGCGGGACTGGCATCATGGTTCGATATCTCCCTGAGCGGTGCATGCGTCAGTTCGGATTCGTGCAGCGGATACCCAGGTCACCCTTTGAGGCTGCTCCCGACACTGTGACCCGAGTGCAGCTCACTGCATATGGGAGGACTGAGAGCATCATGTGGTACCAGAGGAGTACCGTCTCACTCGGGTCACCCAGGACTGGCACAGTGAGGAGGGGTACGTCACATGGTTCTACCGGGTGTCCCATCCTCTGCTGAGACCCGACGTTCCCGGCGCTCCTAGGCCAGCACATGAGGAGATCCTGGAGAACCAGCAGGCCGAGGATGACCACGCCATTGATCTCCTGCCGATCTGCCAGCGGATAGAGATGCTTGGGCGGGACGCGTTGGATCGAGGTGTCGTTCATCAGGACGGTCTAGATGCAGTCGCCGTGATGGAGATGATCGTCACTGATGCGGGTCGTGCGGCGGGGTACAGGCGGCAGAGGAGGGCCCAGAGTGAGAGGGTTAGGCACACCCAGTAGTGGTCGGGTTTATTTATTTTTTGTTTTCGGATTGTATCTTTAGCACACTATTTTTATTTGTTTCGGTTTGTATATATTATTTTCATCGGATTAGTATTTTTTTTTTGTTTATTTATCATACTAGTATTTTCAGTTTATCTATTGCTTATTTTATTTGGCGTTTACGTTTAATTAAAATGCGAGACTGTTTTAGATAAAACATAAAAAAAACACAGTTTCTGCATAATTCGGAAATGAACTTCCGAATTCACCCCCCATGAGGTGTTTTCGGAAGTTCATCTCCGAAGACATCCCCATGAGGTGTTTTCGGAGATGCACTTCCGAATTATGGAAATTTTTTTAAAAAAAAAAAGCGCTTCGGAAATTCATTTCCGAAGCAGGGGTATTTTGGAATTTTCGCTGGGGGTGACCCCATAGGGAGGTGGCTAAAGAAATTTTCTTTATTTAATCATCTCATAGAACTTGTGTCTTGCTCCTTTTTTTTTTTTTTTAAATTCATTTATTTCAGTTGTAACACACACTAGACACATACATTAGTTGTTGTCAACATATATGTAAAGGATTCACGAGCTTCAAAAATATTGTCTAACAAAATAGTACTTTATAAAAAGTTGTGGAGATAATAAAATTTTCTTTTACTTTGAACATAACTAGAGTTATAAAAAAAATCATATTTTAGAATCATTAAACTTAATTTATTAGTCAATTTTCTTAGTTCAACGTTGCAAATATATATGATCAAGGATTTGAACAATACAATTTGCTTGAAATATCATTGGTACATATCTATGTAAAATATCTATGAATTCATATAGTTGACGGTCATATTAGCAATTTTTTTAGTTTAAATCTATAGCAACATGAATGTATCTTGAGAATCCAAGTTGTTAGAGACTCGATATTTATATCTTGGCCCTTCTCTTAGAATCTTCATTTTAGTGAACTTGTTGACTTTTGCAAGGTAGTCTAGAAACTTGCAAAAAATATTTCTTGTATAAACAAATGCAACATGATCCCTCATGTATTGATTCAATAGTCAAATGTGTAATTTATGTCGTAATTTGTAATATTCTTTTATTTCTACACCAAACGACTTTTGATTGTTTTCTCAAACTTTACCACAAATTCTTGTAATGTATTTGTGACATCTACAAAAGATTTTAAAGAAAAGCTTAATACTCTCGCTTTTTTTTAATAGTTTCATCCCATAAAAAAAATGTTCTTCTATTGCAAATTGGTGTTCATGAATCTCAAATCTTGTATAACTTCCAAAGTCATTCATTTTTCTCTTAGTTATTATTAAGTGTTTCCATTTATCTTCAAAAAATTTAACACTAGGAAAATTTCGGATACATTTTTTAGATCATGTTTATATATAGATTTTTGGAGATATATGGGCTAACTTGTACCTTTAGACCTATTTCATGTCACTCAAAAGTCCAATAAGAGAAGGTCCACTTATCTTGCCTTCTCTATTGATTTTTTTTTTATGGTAAACAACTTCATTCAATAGATAAAATAGAAGGAGTACAAACATTGAGTGAGAGTATTTCTCATCCTCAAACTAAAAACAACACTAATAGTTAAGTCTCCTAAAATTTGGACGACAATAAACTTTAAGAGGTTATAATCCAAAAGAGTAATACTCATCCAATCCCTTAATCCAAGCAACCAAGCAACAAACTTCCAAAATAGATAAATGAGTTTGGGAACCACAATCTTTGAATCTATCCAGCTACGGATTATTACTTTAGCTTTATCACGTACAGTTTGATTATACTAGTTCTCTAACTTGAAAAAACTCATCATCTCTAAAAGAAGCCTTTGTTGGAAGGAAGAGAGGAACTGAATAAAAATCACCCTGAGATTTTTACTCCAAAATCCATTATCAAGATCCAAATTTCTTTGGAGCAAAACAACAAACACCTTGAAGATACTCCAAAAAGCAAAACACTTACAAGTCTTATTGTCAAGCAAAAATAGTGCATACATAGAACCCAAAAGTCAACAACACAAGCCAAAAAGCACAAAACTAAAATTAGATAAATAGAAAGGAGGAAGAAAACGTAAATCGTAGGTAAACCATGGTGGCTTAGGAATTGGTCGAACGGTAAATACCGTCGAAGTTGTGGGAGCAGACGGTAGTGCCTCCGAGGGCGTCGGGGTCAGCAGAAAGAGCTTTGGAGATGAAAAATCGGTTGACAACTTTGAGGGTGTGAAAGCAGCCGTTGGTGGGGCTCTGGTGGCGGCTGCTTTAGAAGAAATAGGGGTTTGGCGGTGATTTGGGGTAGTGAAAGGGGGAGGCCGGTTAAAAGGGTTAACTGGTGATAGGGAGTAGTACTCTCCATAGAGGAGGGGAGGAGACAACCATGAAGGTGGGGAGCAGCCGCCAAACCCTAGAGGGTTGGGGGAGAGAAAGCGTACAAGAGCGTTGAATAGAAGACTACTATGGAATGATAAAAAAAAGAGTTTTATGGAATAATACAATGATAAGTGAAGAGATATATGTGCAAAGTGTTTCGTGGTATAAATACTTTTACAAGGTGTTTTCGTGTACGCAATCTCTCTAATCTCCAATTTCATTACGATTATCATGAACCCTAGCTGACTTGGGCGTTTGAGTGATAACCATGCAGGATCCCCTTGGAAACACTTGTTAAAGATCAACTCCTCCGATTCCTAAAACACCACAATTGAAACCCTCGAATCGAGACGTTAATCCCTTTAATCGCTTGAGAAGCTTCACTTCACCGTAACTTCCTCAATATCCTATATTTTTGGTTCCACCACATAACAGTTGTGTCGTCTATAGAAATTGACTTTTGATACCTTTGATTTCCGCGAGGTCAGGCTCGATTCTTATACGTGCAAACGAATTTCTTTCTTCTTCAACCTTTGTTTTGATTTCAGATCTTAATAATGAGATATTTGTAATTGATTGAGGGAGACATTGTCTTTAAACTAATCGTTTTTAAAGATTAGGTAAAGATTTTAATTTTTTTACAAGATTGAGGTTGTTGTCATTGGTGATGACAAATTCCAGTGAAAAAAAGAGGTTTTTCTCTCCAAATTTCCTCGATAGTGATTGTCTGAAAAACTACAGACAAGGCGGAGTTCTTCTCAAATCTTCAAACAATTCATCATTCAAAGAATTAGTAGGATCAAGGGATGATTTCTACACACAAAGGCTTGGAGCAGATTGGTGATATTGGAAGATTCAAAATTGTTAATCGAGTGAAGATTACGTAGAAGAGTTTGGCCTATACAAGTCAAGATCCAGGTAGAAGATTTATTTTCTATAGCATTATTCTAGACTAGTGATTGTATGAACTCTTACAGTATCTGTCAAAATAAAAAAGAATAATGAAGGTTCCAATGGAAACCATTGAAGAGTGCACGTAGGCAAACCTATGACAAACACTAAAGCAATATAAATCCCGGTGTTTTCACTCTCTCTTTTACTCTCGCATTTAATTTCCATAGGATATTGCATCTTAGGTTTTCATTTCTTAGATTAATTTATCATTTATTCAATTGGTAGCAATTTATTACATAAGGTTAGATTTTGTTAGAATCGAAACCTAATTAAGCCTTAGTGGTGATTAAAATATGAGAAAATTATTGAGTCTAAAATTTGTTAAAATTGAATCATTATAAACACACCTCGTGAAGTATACAACTGAATCAATTGAATACTTTGTGTATCATCTTTAGAAGATCTTTAATATTTGTGAAGTGATTAAGTGTTAACGTAATCAAGTTTTAATAAAAGTAAAATTCTCATATTTTCCCTCTAATTCTTCTGTGCACAAACTCTGAAAAACATCTGATAATTTATTTTTGAAAAATTGGCTGGGTTTTTGTTTTAACTGTATTCACCATCGGTTGACAACTTTGAGGGTGTGAAAGCAGCCGTTGGTGGGGCTCTGGTGGCGGCCGCTTTAGAAGGAATAGGGGTTTGGCGGTGATTCGGGGTAGTGAAAGGGGGAAGCCGGTGAAAATGGTTAAATGGTGATAGGGAGTAGTACTCTCCATAGAGGAGGGGAAGAGACAACCATGAAGGTGGAGGAAAAACACCACCATGAAGGAAGGGAGCAGCCGCCAAACCCTAGAAGGTTAGGGGAGAGAAAGCGTACAAGAGCGTCGAATAGAAGACTACTATGGAATGAGAAGAAAAAGAGTTTTATGGAATAATACAATGATAAGTGAAGAGATATAAGTGCAAAGTGTTTCGTGGTATAAATACCTTTACAAGGTGTTTTCGTGTACATAATCTCTCTAATCTCCAATTTCACTACGATTATCATGAACCCTAACTGACTTGGGCGTTTGAGTGATAACCATGCAGGATCCCCTTGGAAACACTTGTTAAAGATCAACTCCTCCGATTCCTAAAACACCACAATTGAAACCCTCGAATCGAGACGCTACTCCCTTTAATCGCTTGAGAAGCTTCGCTTCACCGTAACTTCCTTAATCTCCTATATTTTTGGTTCCACCACAGAACAGTTGTGTCGTCTATAGAAATTGACTTTCGATACCTATGATTTCCGCGAGGTTGAGCTCGATTCTTATATTTGGATTTAGAAAGCGTCTTTGTTGAAGAGATGAAATTCTCATGAAGTCAAGATCCCATTTTTAAAGCGCTCAAATCCGTCGAACTTTGATATAACTCCAATTAATCGTCCACCTTGATCTCAAACCATCGCGAAAAAATGCCAACAGATATCCTCAGATCTGGACTCAAATTTACGACAGTCCGACAGGTCAAGAATCTCGATCTCTAACTCCTTCCAAGGCTGGATAATAGATCCCTTCGGATCAAAATTCAGATTCGCAGAGTTAGGATCGATCGAGCTCCATTTCCCCCTCAGCCAAGCAGCATTTTGGGTTTGTCCTTTTCAAATGAGTCTTTAGATAGATCTCCTCAAATCCAAGTCAGTGTTCACCACAGGCCTGGGCAAGGGCAGAAGAAACCACTTCCGAGAGATATGGCTCCACAAATTCCGCCATGATCGGCCGATACCAGGTGTTTCATCAATGTAAAAATCTTCCGTCAGGTGTCTCATCATCGTAATGGACGAAGCTCAACCCCATATGGTTACAAAATGTCTGGGACCGCGAAATGATAAGGGGATAGCAAGGTGATTGGCATCTCGGAGTGCAGGGTAACTCAAGGGATCAGATGGTCGGCTAGGTATCAAACCCGATGGAGTAAGTGAAGGTCATGTGGCTCTCCATTGACGCTTGAAGTTCCTAACACCCTAGCCATGTTCTAAAGGAAAGACTATGAGGAAGGTCGATGTGTAAATTAAGAGGGTCGACTTGAATTCTACACCCGGATTTTGGGATTCCCTGGTTGAATGACCAGGAAATCCAAACATCCTATAAATAGGTTGAAGATGAGAAATGTTGGGCCACCTCAACCCCGAGAAGTAGGACCATACATGAACATTAGGATCCAACCTCCTACAAAGTCAAGGACCCAGTCCTCTAGATCAGCTAGTGATCAAGCCGCCTAGACAATGCACTCGTGGCCGAGCGATCGTTGATACTCGTGCTCGACTGTAATATTTAATTAATGTATTTGTAAATTTATTGCCTAGTTACAATTATTTATATAATAGTGAAATGTAAATTATAAATTGTTATTATATTCTTACTGCTCTACTCCTTGTCTTGTCCCCTATTTAGGGTACCAAAGTGTGAATGTGGGTAATAGAGAATCGGAGAACAACCGACGTAGTTGATGTCTGGCCTAAAGATTGCAGAGGTATTGTCGGAGACCCTTTGCACGTTTGACTACAGCAATTAAATCCCCACGGCGCCGAGCGTGCCTAAAGATTTCAGGGGTGCTGTCGGAGATGCTTTGCACGTCTGACTACAATAATCAAATCCCCATAGTGATGAGCGTGCCTAAAGATTTCAAGGGTGCTATCATATATGCTTTTCATGTCCGACTACAGAAATCAAATTCCCATAGCTCCTAGTGCGCCTAAATATTTCAGGGGAGCTGTCAGAGACGCTATCCACACCTCTCATCCCCTCTCCTATCATACCTTTAACCACTGTCATACTCATTATAGTTAAAAAGTATACTTTCCTATCCAAACTATCATCATATTTGCAAGATTTTCATTGCAATCTTCTTTCAGGTACCTCATTACCATGTTCATGCACATGTATTACTCCTTATCCTTTATCTAATTATTTGTCATATGATAACTTATCTCATAAACATATGTTTTTTTAATTTAAATATCTCAACCATCACTGAAACTAATTCATATTCATCTGCTATCACTAATCTCAATTGGCAATAAGTCATTCAAAACGAACTTAACTCTCTCAAGGATACCCATACTTGGGACATCACACCCCTTCCCCCCAAATAAAAAAGTCATTGAATGCAAATGGATATTCAAATTAAATTTTAAGCCTAATGGTACCATTGAGAGATATAAGGTCATACTTGTTACCAAGGGCTTTAACCAAGCTGAAGGATTATATTACTTAGAAACCTTTAGCTTGTTATTAAAATGATTATCATTCATATGTTATTATCCATGGCCTCTTCCCTCAATTGGCATCTCCATTAGACATTAACATTGCATTCCTTTATAGAGACCTAAAGGAAGAAGAATATATGAAACCTCCTCTGGCCTTCATGTGCATATGGTATGTATTTTTAAATAAATCCCTTTATAGCCTTAATGAAACAATTTTTTAGATCCTTCTTCTCTATAATCAAAATGGGTATAAGAAACCACAAACAAATTATATGTGAACCGTAGGCCAAAAAAATTAAACCGCGACCGTTTTTTAACTAAACAGTAACAGTAATCATAGGAATGATCATGTAACCAAAAAATCATAGGAATGATCAAATAAAAGAAAACAAGAACAAATTATAAACCAAAATAAATCAAACCTAATTATAGTTTTATTTATCTATTCTTTATAGAATAAATAATTTAAAAAATTAATTTTATGTTAGAATTGCTTTTCAATTTAATGAAGGTGGTTAAGGTTGATGTGGATGAAGATGAGAAAGATGAAAAAGATGTAGGTAAACAAAACTATAATTTTTATTTATATATTTTACTTGTATTAGAATTTATTTAAATAATACCTTCATTAATTTAAACTTGCTACATCAACATTTAAATTGCCACATGGATATTTTTAACGAGTTGGATGGGAAAAAAAAAACTAACCTTTTACATTTGTTATGTGATTTAAATGATTAACAAGGTAAAAAAATATAAAAAACGAACCCCTTATGATTTTTTAACTTAAAAAGATAGGAGAATATATTTGACTATTTTTTATTCATCCGTTTTATGCATAAATATAAGGTCATTTGTTTGTAGTCTCTCTCTACACTATCATATTTAACTAATTTGAATATTGTGATGAAAATATTTTCTGGAAAACTTTTAAAATAGAAAGATTAAAAATAAAATAAAAAATAGTATATTTGTAATATGAAAATGATGTTTAATATTTTTTTATTAATCTTTACATGATTTGTTGCAGATTGTAATGGTTTGAACACTTCCTAAGGGCCCAAACATATGAAACGGCCCAATTATAGAATCAAGTCAAGACAGGAAACCCAACATGAAAATGAAACAGGAAAATATGAAAAATACTAAAATCTCGCCGTTGCCGGGGATCGAACCCGGGTCACCCGGGTGACAGGCGGGAATACTTACCACTATACTACAACGACTCAGTTGGGGTATGGTGGTTTGTGTTTTCTTTTGACAATATCCATTGTTATCTATTGTTTATTCTAGTGTTAACTATTGTCTGGTCATAAATATAATTAATTTTTGTGAGAAATAAAATTATAATTTACTTTCAAAAAAGTTAATAAAAAAAATCAGTTAATAACTCTCAACACATATTTTTTTTAACCAAACTTATACTTAACTTAATCATATTCTGAGATACACTTCTCCCGCATCTCATCGGTTAATTTCTCTTGTTCCTCCTCGCTCAATCTCTCTTGCTCCTCTTGATGCTCTCTCTCTCTCTCTCTCTCTCTCTCTCTCTCTCTCTCTCTCTCTCTCTCTCTCTCTCTCTCTCTCGTTTCGCCTGGATCAACCTCTCTCGCACCTCCTGAATCAACCTATATTGCTCCTCCGATAAACCTTCCCCCACTCCTCCTGGATCACCCTTTCTCGTTCCTCCTGAGACATACTCTCACGCACCTCCTAAGTCATCCTCTCCCGTTCCTTTTCTAATGTTTCTTCCACTCTGTGAATACAACTTTTTAGATAGATTTAATTTAGATTTAAAATAGATTAAATTTGATTTAGTTCCAAAATAGGTATTTTGGGCTATTATAGTTTTGGGCTTTGCCTTAGGGAGAAAGCTAACCTAAATCTATAAATGGGTGGTAACCCTCATTATTTTGTAATCAAGTCAAAAGTTGTAATCACGGAATTTGCAGTTGCAAGTGAATAACAAAGTTTTCAACAGTTTGTGGGCAGAGAGTTACTCAGCAGAAACCCTAATCTCTTTTCTTTTTTAAATTTCTTTTCTTATTTTCATTGTTATCGTGTGGTGGTAACAATCTTGTTCATCAAGATTGATAGAAATTCATCATAGTGGATTTCCAACATCTGGTATCAAGAGCTCCGATTTATCGATCAATGGAAGAAGAAGAAGAAGAAAATCACGATGGCGGTGAATTATGGAAATGGAAATTATCCAGCAAGTCTACCAATTCTGAAAGTAGATAACTATGAGAATTGGTGCAAAGAGATGAAAGTTTTATTCAGGTGTCAAGGTCTTTGGGATCTTGTAAAGGATAGAGTATAAGAGCTTAAAGAATATGCTTTAGAAGAAGAAAAGAAAGAACACGAAGAATTAAAGAAGAAGAAGAAGAAGAAGAAGAAGAAGAGTTATAAATCACTCTTTATAATTCATCAATGTCTAAGTCCAGATAACTTCAAAAAGGTTAGTGATTCATAATATGCAAAAGAAGCTTGGGAGATTCTGGAAAAATCTTTTGGAGACGTTGGGAAGGTGAAAAAGGTGAGGTTACAAACTCACAAAAGAACGTATGAACTGCTTCAAATGGAAGATAGTGAAAGCATAACTGATTTCTTCATTAGGGTTATAAAACTAGTGAATCAAATCAAGATATATGGATAAACGTTAACAACAAGAGTTGTTGTTTCAAAGATCTTGAGGTCTTTGGCCCCTAAATTCGACCACGTGGTGGAAGCCACACAAGAGTCAAAGAATTTGTCGAAATTAACAAAGGAAGAGCTTCAAGGGACGCTTGAATCTCATGAATAACGAATGGCTGAAAGAGCAGTAAGCAAGTCGATGAGTGATGTGGCTTTGCCGGCTCAGTCGGCAAACAAAGGAAAAGGAAGTTGGAATGGAAATAAAGGTATAAGTGGCTACAACAATTCGACTGGTCAAAGTCAGCAAGAAGGAAACTGGTCGAATCAGAAAAAATCCTCATACCAAAGAGATGGTGTTGCAGGTAGAGGAAGAGGTGGTGGTCGAAAGCCTGACAAGAGTCACATAGCAAAACAAGAAGAAGAAGAAGAAGAAGAGATGATGTTGATGGTCACAACAAAAGATGAAGATAAATTCAGGGACCAATGGTACTTGGATTCAGGATGCTCATCACACATGTCTGGAAGGAAAGATTGGTTTGTCAACATAAAGCCCTCGATAAAGAAAATGGTGAAATTCGCAAATGACAATACTCTAGAAGCTGAAGGTATTGGAGACGTTCTAATTATGAGGAAAGATGGTAAGAGGTCAGTAATTTCCAATGTGTTGTACATACCAGGCATGAAGAACAACTTGCTCAGCATTGGGCAATTGGTCGAAAAGAACTATAAAGTGTTGATCGAAGACAAGATGATGAGATTCGTCGACGCAAGTAGAAGGTTAATCTTGAAGGCTCCTATGTCTCAAAATAGAACCTTCAAGATCGAACTAGATGTAATGGAGCACAAGTGCCTTTCGACTGCAGCTAGCAGAGATGAATGGATGTGGCACTATCGACTAGGTCATCTCAACTTCAGAGACATCAGAGATTTGAAAATAAAGAATATGGTTTCAGGACTTCCAGAAATTGACATTCCAAACGAGGTATGTGAGGAATGTGTGCAGGCGAAGCAGCACAATAATAGCTTCAACAAGGATGCAGGAAGTAAGTCGAAGGCTATTCTCGAAATCATATACTCTCTGATGTATGTGTTCATATTCAGGTGGATTCGAATGGAGGTAACAAATACTTTGTTACATTCATAGATGATTTCAGTCGAAAACTATAGACTTATCTGATCAAGAAGAAAAGTGAAGTGATCGAGGTATTTGTCAAGTTTAAATCGATTGTCGAAAGACAAAGTGGTCGAAAGCTCAAAGTTTTAAGAACTGATGGTGGTGGAGAATATGTATCGAAAGACTTCGACATGTTATGTGAGAAAGAAGGGATTGTGCATGAGGTGGTGCCACCCTACACTCTACAGCAGAATGGAACTGTCGAAAGAAAGAATCAAACCATCATGAATATGGTGAGAAGTATGTTGAAAGGCAAGAATTTACCTAAAGAGTTTTAGGGTGAAGCTGTGTCGACTGCAACATATATTCTGAACAGACGTCCGACGAAGAAGTTAATAGGAATTACTCCAGAAGAATGTTGCTCTGGTGTAAAGCCTAGCTTGAGTCATCTGAAGGTATTTGAATCTATAGCACATAGACATGTGTCAGATCAATTGAGAAGAAAGCTTGATGACAAGTGAGGTCAAATGATCCTAATAAGATATCATTCAATTTTACGGTTTGATTTTATCATTTTACAAAATGCATTAATTTTATTTTTATAGTTTAATTTTTACAGTTTGATTTTATAGTTTTATAATAATTTCATTTTTATAAGTTTTTTAAATGCACTCAATTTATTTTATATTTTTTAATGAATTTTTTTAATACAATTCTTTAAAGACAACATAATTTTATATTTTAATTTTATAATTTTAGTAAATCTTAATTTATTAATTTCCTTTTATATTTTCAAATGACAAATGATTTTTTTAAAATAATTTTTTAAAATTCATAATGCATCCTCAAGTAAAGTTTTGTCTTAATGATTATTTATTGTAATCCTTAACTGAGGCAAAATTTAATAAAAAAATAATAAGTCAATTTAAATTAAATAAAATCTTCAATGTATTGAATTAGAGAGTGTTACACGAAAAAATTAGTTTTGAGAATCCGCTAATATGAAAAGGCTATGCAAGTTTAGAGTGCAATTTAAGAGGGTGGGATTAGACTGGCTAGATTTTTCTTATATTTTATGCAAATTCCTTTTCTTTTTTACTTTAGTGGAAAAAAGTAATGTATTGCACTTTGTTTAGAAGGATGTTATGCAAAAAAAATTAGTGTAGAAAATTTTAGTGCAGAAAAATAAATGACATTAGTAATTATACAGGTTCCCTTTATCAACTAAGCAGTCGGTTATTTAAATTTGGGTGTTTTGTGCGAATCAAAAGAGTGGTGCCCTAATAATTTTTTTTAACAATAAATACATAAGGATAAAAGAAATAATTTGATAAAAAAAAACACATTTTTATTTGACATTGTGCAAAAAGAATAAAAATATGAATCTTTAAATCAATGTTTATACTACATCTAAACATAAATCACTATAAAGAGACTTCTTCTTGATCTGGTCTTTTTTCCTATAAAAACTAGTGTCTTACCCGTGCGTTCGCACGGGTACCCGTCGTTTCCGCACATTGTGATTGAGGGAAATAAAAGATGATAGGAAAAATGTTATTTTGTTCAATATAATTATTGTAGATGTAAATGTCCTAAAAACAAATCTGTAAAATATAGAAATTTCTTTTCAATAGGTTGGATCAAAGTTTGTGATATATTGATTAATAAATATTATTTTACCCTTAATATTCAATATTTCGATCAGTAACTTCATGTTTCCGTTAATATTCAATATTTTGATTAGTAACTCATGTTCTCGTTAATATTGAATGTAACTTCATGTTCCCGTTAATAGTCAATATTTTGATCAGTAACTTCATGTTCCCGCTAATACTCATTATTTTGATCAGTAACTTCGTATTCCCGTTAATATTCCAAATTTATTCCCGTTAATATTTAATATTTTGATCATTAACTTCATGTTCCCGTTAATATTCATTATTTAATCAGTAAGTCCATGTTATCGTTAATATTAATTATTTTGATCAATAACTCTGTGTTCCCGTTAATATTTCAAATTTGTTCCTGTTAATATTCAAAAAATTATAAGGAAAAGGTATTAGTAAAAGATGAAATCTAGGTTAAAATTGAAAAAGTTATAAAAATACTAATATTAAAAAAATTGAATATTGAAAATAAAAAGTAATAAAGAAAATAAAGTTTATATGTTATTTTGTTAATATGCAATAAAAATTGGAAAGATCTATTATATGACTTAAATTATTAATGTTTTATCGATAGTAGAATAAAATGTGACCTGCATAAAGAACAAACAACACAATGTCGATTGTCCAATGCAATAAACTTATTCACATTTACTTTCAACTTACTAACATTGGTTCCCTTTTTTTTTTTGAAGCAAATATGATATATATTACTCTCAAAAAACGTTTAATACAAAGGGTGATTCAAGATCCAACCCATCATGTAACCTATAACATCAAAAGAGCTATGTGTTCCCTAGTCTTTTTGTATTGCCAACCCCTATATACAATATTATCTAAAATGCTTTGTAAGATATCTCTATTTGTCGTGTGTTTAAAAACTATGGAATTCCTTCTATGCCAAATCCCATAAACTGTCTCAGTAAAAGCTAGCTTGAGAAGGCAAGCTCTCCATCCTTTTCTAGTTACTCCATGAATAACCCACCTCAATTCGTCTATCCAAGGGAGAGGATGGTGTGCAATGCCAAGCCATTGAAGAACCTGATGCCATATTAATTGGTTCCCGTTAATATTGAATATTTTAATTAATAACTCCATGTTCCCGTTAATATTCAATAGTTTGATCAATAACTTCTTGTTCCGGTTAATATACAATAGTTTGATCAGTAACTTCATGTTTTCATTAATATTCCATATTTCGATCAGTAACTTCATGTTTATGTTAATATTCAATATTTTGATCAGTAATTCATGTTCTCATTAATATCAAATATTTTATCCGGTAACTTCATGTTCCCGTTAATATTCAATGTTTTGATCAGTAACTTCATGTTATCGCCAATATTCATTATTTTGATCACTAATTGCATATTCATGTTAATATTCTAAATTTGTTCTCGTTAATATTCAATATTTTGATCAGTGACTTCATGTTCCCGTTAATATTTATTATTTTCATCAGTAACTCCTTGTTCCCGTTAATATTCATTATTTTGATAAATAACTTCGTGTTCTCGTTAATATTCCAAATTTGTTCTCGTTAATGTTCAAAAAATTTATCAGTAACTTAATGTTTATGTTAATATTCAAAAAAATTATTAGTAACTTTGTGTTCCCGTTAATATTCAAATTTTGTTAACAATTAGAATAATATATTCATTGTTATTATCTTTAAAATGCAACAAATATTTTTTCTATTATATTACTATTATTATTATAGATTTTTTATCATAAAATATTTTATTAATGTTTTTTGTTATTTTATAACTAAAATATAATTATTTATTATCATACTACTAATATGGCTCTATATTTATTCCAAAAAATATTTTCGATTACTATATTTTCTTGTATTAAAAAAATAAAATATTTTTATATAAATTATAATCTTTATTATAATTATATAATAATAAAAAATTTAATATAACTATATAATAGTCACAATCCTTAATACAACTATATATACTATTATTATATATTTATATTAATCATTTTAATTAATACAAAATTATATTAATTTATTTCTTTTTTATTTTTAAAACAACCATATATGTTTGCAGCAAATATTTATCAAATAAATATAACTATATACACGGTTTAAAGTAATATGGGTGTTACGTCTAGAAAAGAGTGGAGGAGATTTAAATTAATAAATATTTATGACTCTTAATATAACATAAAGAATATTAAAGAATATTTGTGACTCTAAATATAACATATACAATTAAATAAATAATTAAAGAATAATAAAAGACAAAAACAAAAATTTAAATTAATATTTATGATGATTAATTTAATTGATTGTAACTGATTTATATTTATTTTATTTTATGATTCAATTAATGGATAAGATTAATTTTCGATCTAATGAATTTTGATTACCAATTGAATAATTTTAATAGAGTTTTTTAACCTAAAATAATTTTATTGCTAGTGTTTTGTATTTTTTTAATTAATTATTAATATACAAATTAAAGCCTATAAAAATATTTTTCGAATTACTAAATAACTATATTAATAGTTAAATAATATATACTCATGGTTATTATCTTTAAAATGAAACAAATATTTTTTCTATTATATTATTATTATTATATATTTTTTATTATAAAATATTTTATCAATGCTTTTTGTTAATATAATTATTTATTATTAATGTAAACAATTAGCATCTTCGATAAAATTAATAATATGGCTCTATATTTATTGAAACAATATTTTCTACTACTATATCTTCTTGTATTCAAAAAATAAAAAACGATATATTTTCATATAAATTATAATTTTTATTATAATTATATAATAATAAAAAATTTAATATAACTATATAATAGTCACAATCCTTAATATAACTATATATTAGTATTATATATTTATATTAATAATTTTAATTAATATGGAATTATATTAATTTTTTATTTTTATTTTTTTAATACAACCATATATGTTAGTAGCAAATATTTATCAAATTAATATCACTATATTCACTATAGTCACTATCATTCCTAAACATTCTGCAGCTTGTATGGTGAAGGAATTCAGACCCATATCCTGTTGCACTACCCTTTACAAACTTATCTCTAAAATCCTGGCTACCAGATTGGGAAAGGTTATTGGTAATGTTGTTGATGTCAGCCAAGCTGCCTTTATACCAGGGCAACACATTCAAGACCACATTATGCTCGCATATGAATTGATTAGAGGTTATAGTGCTAAGAATTGCCCCCGTAGATGCTTAATCCAAATGGATATCAAGAAAGCCTATGACAGTGTAGACTGGATAGCAATGGAAGATATAATGGCTGAATTAAGCTTTCCAAACAAGTTTATTCATTGGATCATGACTGTTATTCGTACTGTGTCCTATAGATACAAGGTAAACAATGAAATCTCTGAGAACATCCAAGCTATGAAAGGCCTGAGACAGGGAGATCCCTTGTCTCCTCTTCTGTTTGTTTTAATCATGGAATACCTCCACAGAATTATGGCTAAATTTAACCGTTGGATTGAAACATAATATCTCGAAGAGTTACACCACGAGTTACACTCGTTCAATAACTACATCTCGAATTAATATTTTTTAAATTTAACCGTTGGATTGAAACATAATATCATATAGATCATACCTATAAAGATTGAGCTTAATCTATAATGATTTACTATGTCATTGAATTACATCAAAATTAACGTTATATGAAAGTTCATTTTGACGTTAATCTTTGGATATCTTGATGATATAGTAAATCATTATAGATTAAGCTCAAACTTTATAGGTATGATCTATATGATATTATGTTTCAATCCAACGGTTGAATTTAAAAAATATTAATTCGAGATGTGGTTATTGAACGAGTGTAACTCGTGGTGTAACTCTTCGGGTGTAATTTAATCCCTCCTCATATATTTATATATATATATATATATATATATATATATATATATATATATATATATATATATATATATATATATATATATATATAAAAGCAACACATTAATGTATATTGATCTTTTGATATTAATGTTATAAAAATTTGTTGAAAAAACTCATAGCAAATATTTCAATGAGGAATGATGATATTAAATTGCTTGATGGTTTTTTGTATATTTTGTGTATATTGGCGGCATAAAATAAGAGATATTTGGTCTATATCTTAGTTTTTTTTTTTTAAATCTTGTCTTTGATCTTATTTTTGATCTATTGAATTTAATTTGTGTTAGTAGTAATATAAGTAATTTCTAACAATAGTTATGTTCTTTTATTTTAACATTTATATTGTCATTTATGTTACCATTAAATGTTTAATATACAGATTTTTTCTTTATTCTTTGATTCTATTTACATATACATTTTAAAATTATGTATACATTTTTAATTTGCAATATTTTATTACATTCTATATTTTTTTTCGACCTTACAACAAATAAATATCAATAATATTTTATAAAATTAATTTTATAAAATTAATTTTAATATATATATATATATATATATATATTGATAAACTTAATTTTTTAAGTTGACTTAAATAAAATATTCTTTAGTTCTATGAATTAATATAAAATATTATGTTATTTACATATTATACTATTTATAATTTCGATAATTATTAAGATTTAATATAAATATCGCTCAAACATAATATTCAATCGATCAATGAAGTTTATTTATTAACATTTGCACTTAAAGTATAAAAAATTAAACGTCATTTTGTAATAATATACCAATTACTTCACGAAACAATTTCCATATCAAGAAAACAGGTGTATAAGAAGTTAAAAAATTACAATCACATTAAATCAAAATTAAAAATTGCAATCAATCAATGATTTTAATATTATAAATTTATATTAAATGTGTTATAATAATATTCATAATTATAGTTATTTTTTCTCGTATATAAAATTAATTTAATCAATATAGTTATTTGTATATAAATATTTTTTGTCATTAATTATAAAAATATTTCAATCATTAGTAAATTTGTTATATATATATATATATATATATATATATATATATATACATCCTTGTAAAATGTCTCCCTATTTAAATTTACATTATTTTCTTTCCTTTTATATATTATATAAAACCACGTCTCCATAATTATTCTTTCTTTTATTATTTTGTCAAATATTAAACTATTTTTGCTTTAATATATTAAAGAAAAAATATAGGCACAACCAATTTAAAAAAAAATATATCAAAATTATATTATGTAAATTATTATATTAGGTAAACTATGTTTTATTCATAAATTATTTTTAAATTAATTATAATTATAAATAACTTTAAAAATATATTGGGACAAATGAGTTTGTGGATTAAGTGTTAGTCTATAACAATTCATATGACCAAACATCTAACGACAAACACAAAAAAACATTAATCATCAAATAAAAATGGATAAATAAAGATATTTCGCATGATAAAATAATAGAAAAAAACTCAATCATTATGGTTTCTTTGTTACAAAAGATTTTGCTACTCCTTGTTATCTGATTTTCAAGGGTTTGAGTAAATGATTTCTATAATGCATTCATAAATATTTTCTACAAAGAATCTTCAGCACTATTAAGATAATCAAATATTTCAGACTTCACTTCTTCCACTTCTTTATTTCACTTCTTCCACTTCTTCTTCCAGCAATGGTAGTTGATGGCATTGCCCTTAAATAAAAAAGAAACATGAGTTAGGAAACATCATATATCACGCAAATAACATATCAATCATTAATATAGAAAATATCCATGATTAATATAGAAAATATTACAGAGATGAAATTCATAAAACAAAATAACAAAAAAAATAGAAAATATTACAGAGATGGAATGAAAACACCTCACAAATGGTGAAACGAAAATGAAAAGAAAAAAATTCGCCTTATAAGCATTATTATGAGATGCAGCCTGCAAGTTACAACACAACAGAGTAAAAAAGAAAAAAAAAAGAAAAAAAGATGTGGTGTCGAAGGAACCAAAACAGATCCGGAAACACACTGGAGCAATACCAACATTTCTGACACCACGCATAACCTCCACACCACGGCGCTTCAAACCGTGATAACCCATGTAGACCACCACCATCATCAGCGGCTACAACCGCGATCCACCCATAACTGACGTCTTCCACCATCACATACATACAACCCAACGCAAATCTTCAATCAGGATCCCTCTGACTCACACATGATCATCCAATTTCACAGCACACTGAATTCAACGTGGAAAGAAGAAGAATGAAAGTGGTTGATAAATATGCAAAGCAGTATATGAGGTCATTAGTGCTGTAAGCAGTTTGGAATGTGAATGGCCAGAGAAAGTAAATAATTTGTAACTGCGAGATCATGAGAGGTTGGAGGTTTAAAGATCAATCCTTACAACTGCTGCAACATACAATGGAAAGGAAATGATGTGGAATTTTCTGAGAAGAGAGGCTGATGTGGCATAGCTAAGAGATGAGGAAATGGTATACTCTTCTTATATGATAGATATTGACCAAACCTTTACAATTATTTAAATATCATCCTCTTAACATTTTTTTTTTTGCAAAATCGTTAATAATTTTTTCATAATCAAGGTTCTTCAAAAAATTATTTTCAATTGAAATCAATGCAAGACTATTTAATCTATCTTGTGACATAGTAGATCTCAAATAAGATTTTAATAATTTTAATTTAGAAAAACTTCTTTCTGCAGATGCAACACTGATAAGAATAGTCAACATTACTCTATAATTTATGCATGCATTAGGAAAACAATTAAAAATATTTAAAGAACTCAATATCATAAAACTTGACTTTGATTCAACTGTTATAACTTCTCTAATAACTTTTAATTCTTCAAACAAAATTTCACCATCAAGATCAAGAGTATCGTTGTGTTTTAACATGTTTCAAGATGCTTACAACATGTTTTCAAGTCCCTATCAGATAATGACCTAAGTCTTTCAATACTAAACAAGAATCGAAAAATATTTTCATATGTACTATACTGTTCAAATCTTCTATCAAGTGAGCCAATTGTTTGATCTACAATATATAAGAAATAATGATTTCGAAAAAACTCTTCAGCATACTCAAGATTCAGTTGTGTGGGTTGAGATGAATTTTCATCATAGTGTTGTTTTCTACTAATTTGATGTTTTTGAATTAACACATTCAATCTCCATTTCATTCCTAATCTTTTCAGCACTTGCCTTAGCATTTACAAATCTAAATTCTCTATATTTTTTCAAATACTTGATCAAACATTTTACTAGTTTTATAGCCACATCAATACACTTTTTTTTTGTTTGCAAACTTTAACGATTCAAACCAAATAATCATAGCTATTCAAAATTCAAAATTTTCAATTCCATGAGTTGATAAAGATTCAGCTTCACTCTAAATTTTGGGATCATTATCTTGTTCGGTTAGTTGAAGTAGTGCTTCACTCTTAATTTTGGGATCAATAATATAAAATATTTTTCACGTCATTGTTTTAATTTTAGTGTCTCAATTAAACTCTTTATGGATATATTAATTGATTTTATTTTAGGGAAATTAATTGATTTTATTCTACTATATATTTTATTTATGAGAAATTATATTCTTTTATTAATTTTGACTTAGTAGCAGTGTTTTAAAAACTGGACCGGTCGAACCGGGAACCGGACAGGTAACCGGTCTGGTTCAATAGTTGGATCCGAAATGTCATTGAACCGGTGTAAACCGGTCAAAACCAATGTAAACCGTAAAAATAAGTAAAACCGGCGATTTTTTTGAATCAGCGATTTAATTGCTTTTAATTTATTTTAAAAAATTAAAACGACGTCGTTTTGATTATTTTAATAAAAATATTAAAATAAAATAAAAATAAAAAATAAAAAATATTGCAGATACGTTTGATTTTGTTAATAATAAATTTGATATTAAGGAAGAAAATCCCAACCTTAAAACAATTTTTTTCTTTCTTAAAATAAAGATTTATGTGCTTGACTATTATGATATGGTGGAGAATAGATCAAAGCATCCAACAATTATTTGTTCACAGAACCATAATCAAGTTCTAATTATAGAGAGAATCTTAAAATTGGATACTTGTTTGTTCCATTTCATGATATTTAGATAGTACTTACTCTATAGAGGAGCAATAAACAATTACAGGGATAGATCTCATTCCTATTTTACAAAACATAATAGTGTTACCCTATTAATCAAAATTTATTTTTACTTAATCATCTCGTAGAACTTGTGCCGTGCTCCTTTTTTTAATTTATTTCAGTTGTAACACACACTAGACACAAAAATTAGTTGTTGTCAACATATATATATATATATATATATATATATATATATATATATATATATATATATATATATATATATATATATATATATATATATATATATATATATATATATATATATATATATATATATATATATATATATAGGGGACGACTCAAGTGAGAACACTTGGTTATTATGAGAAATGAGAACAATGAATCACGACAATTAAATTTTGATTTTGTTGATTTTAATGTACCATGTGTTCTCACTAGAGTCGTCCCCTATATATATATATATATATATATATATATATATATATATATATATATATATATATATATATATATATATATATATATATATATATATATATATATATATATATATATATAAAAGGATTCACGAGCATAAAAAATATTGTCTAACAGAGTCCACCCTGGGCCAGAACAACCAGGCTCATCACCCATGGTCTTCAAAATTAGGACACATTTTTTATGGACCTCCAACTTTCTTGGATACCCGCGGTAAAATTTCTAAAATATTCCTATATTACGGAAGTGCATCTCCGAAAAATACTTTTTTTTTTTAAAATAGATGATTTCGGAGATAAATTTTCGAAAACACTTTTTTTCTAAAAAATAAGGTGTTTTCGAAAATGTATCTCTGAAATAACCCTTTTGGATATTTCGAAAATACAATTCCAAAATATATCACAACGTCCATTTTTCTGAAAGCACAATAGAGAAGAAGACGAACCAAATTAAAACAGAAGATGCAATGGAGTGATTAAAGTCCCCATCATAGCATAAGGCTTTGGTTTTTGTAATGATTCATATGCTTCCATTTTTAAAAAACTAATATTTCCTAATGTTTCATATGCTTCCATTTTTGAAAAGAATGGAATTCTATTTGATGATGAGTGTGAAAGTGCATTGATGAGTGTGGAAGAGAGAAGATAATAGAAAAAGGATCAATGCAACCATCATAATAAAAGAGAGAAGATAACAGAAAAACAAAAAATGGGTTTTTGTTTCGGAGAAGTTTGGAGGATTTTTGTTTTCGGAAATGTATTTCCGAAAACATTAAAAAATGGATTATTTCAGAGATGAATATCTGAAAATCACAAAAAATGAATTATTTCAGAGATGCATCTCCGAATTCTAAAAAATAGAGAAAAAATAACTTCGGAGATGCATCTCCGAAGCAGAAGGGTCTATAAAAAAATTATCAAAATTAGGGGCTCATAAGTTTCTGGTTTGGGCTTTAGAAATTACTAATTAAGTCGTTATATACACTCTGAGTTAAATTTATTTCCAGCATTCAAGGTGTAGCGCAGTGGTTTTAATCCTATGCTATCAACTTCAGGACGTAGGGATATGCATATTTTTATACTGTCAATCAATCACAACCATGTAACCAATTAAAACACAATTTTAATTTAAAAAAACTAATATGACTTGACAAGTGTAAGGAATATGATTGGATGTATATGTCAAGTTAATTTACAGTGTACTACCTTTAAACTCTTAAACTTTTATGATAAAATATAACGCAGTTTTATATGTATTCAATCTATTATTATTTATATGGAAAGATATATAGTTGGGTTATTTTATAATCATATAAAAGTTATAATAATATTAGTATTGTTTTAATTAAATTATTATATAAAAAACGTAAACCGTAAGATATATAGTTGTGTTATTTGTATTATACAAAAGACAACAACACAAGCCAAAACGCACACAACTAAAATTAGATAAATAGAAAGGAGGAAGAAAACGTAAGCAGTAGGTAAATCATGGTGGCTATGGAATTGGTCAAACGGTCAATACCGTCGAAGTTGTGGGAGCAGACGGTAGTGCCTCCAAGGGCGTCGGGTTCAGCAGAAAGAGCTTTGGAGATGAACCATCGGTTGAAAACTTTGAGGGTGTGAAAGCAGCCGTTGGTGGGGCTCCGGTGGAGGCTACTTTAGAAGGAATACGGGTTTGGCGGTGATTCAGGATAGTGAAAGGGGCAGGCCGGTGAAAAGGGTTAACTGGTGATAGGGAGTAGTACTCTCCATAGAGGAGGGGAGGAGACAACCTTGAAGGTGGAGGAAAAAAACCACAATGAAGGTGGGGAGCAGCCGCCAAACCCTAGAGGGTTGGGGGAGAGAAAGCGTACAAGAGTGTTAAAGAGAAGACTACTATGGAATAAGAAGAAAAAAAGTTTTATGGAATAATACAATGATAAGTGAAGAGATATATGCTAAGTGTTTCGTGGTATAAATACCTTTACAAGGTGTTTTCGTGTACGCAATCTCTCTAATCTCCAATTTCACTACGATTATCATGAACCCTAACTGACTTGGGCGTTTGAGTGATAACCATGCAGGATCCCTTTGGAAACACTGGTTAAAGATCAACTCCTCTGATTCCTAAAACATCACAATTGAAACCCTCGAATCGAGACGTTACTTCCTTTAATCGCTTCACCGTAACTTCCTGAATCTCTTATATTTCTGGTTCCACCACAAAACAGTTTTGTCGTCTATAGAAATTGACTTTTGATACCTATGATTTTCGCGAGGTCGAGCTCGATTCTTATATGTGCAAACGAATTTCTTTCTTCTTCAACCTTTATTTTGATTTTAGATCTTAATAATGAGATATTTGTAATTGATTGAGGGAGACATTATCTTTAAACTAATCGTTCTTAAAGATTTTCATGTTTTTGCAAGATTGAGATTGTTGTCATTTGTGATGACAAATTCTAGTGAAAAAGGAGGTTTTTCTCTCCAAGTTTTCCCGGTAGTGATTGTCTAGAAAACTACAGACAAGGCAGATTTCTTTTAAAATCTTCAAACAATTCATCGTTCAAAGAATTGGTAGGATCAAGGGATGATTGCTACACACAAAGGCTTGGAGCAGATTGGTGATATTGGAAGATTCAGAATTGTTAATCGAGTGAAGATTACGTAGATGAATTTGGCCTATACAAGTCAAGATCCAGATAGAAGATTTATTTTCTATAGCATTATTCTAGACTAGTGATTGTATGAACTCTTACAGTATTTGTCAAAATAAAAAAGAATATTGAAGGTTCCAATGGAAACCATTTAAGAGTGCACATAGGCAAACCCATGACGAACACTAAAGCATTATAAATCCCGGTGTTTTCACTCTCTCTTTTACTCTCGCATTTAATTTCCATAGGATATTGCATCTTAGGTTTTCATTTCTTAGAGTAAATTATCGTTTATTCAATTGGTAGCAATTTATTACATAAGGTTAGATTTTTTTAGAATCGAAACCTAATTAAGCCTTAGTGGTGATTAAAATATGAGAAAATTATTGAGTCTAAAATTTGTTAAAATTGAATCATTGTAAACACACCTCGTGAAGTATACAACTAAATCAATTGAATACTTTGTGTATCATCTTTAGAAGATCTTTAATATTTGCGAAGTGATTAAGTGTTAACGTAAACAAGTTTTAATAAAAGTAAAATTCTCATATTTTCCCTCTAAATCTTCTGTGCGCAAACTCTGAAAAACCTCTAATAATTTATTTTTGGAAAATTGGCTGATTTTTTTTAACTGTATTCACCATTGGTTGACAACTTTGAGGGTGTGAAAGCAGTCGTTGGTGGGGCTATGGTGGTGGTCGCTTTAGAAGGAATAGGGGTTTGGCGGGGATTCGGGGTAGTGAAAGGGGGGAGCCGATGAAAAGGGTTAACTGGTGATAGGGAGTAGTACTCTCCATAGAGGAGGGGAGGAGACGATCATGAAGGTGGAGGAAAAAAACCACCATAAAGGTGGGGAGCAGCCGCCAAACCCTAGAAGGTTGGGGGAGAGAAAGCGTACCAGAGCGTTGAACCCAATCTCTCAAATCTCCAATTTCACTACGATTATCATGAACCCTAACTGACTTGGGCGTTTGAGTGATAACCATGCAGGATCCCCTTAGAATCTTTTGGGTACCAAAGTGTGAATGCGGGTAATAGAGAATCGGAGAACAACCGACGTAGTTGATGTCTGGCCTACAGATTTCAAGGGTGCTATCATATATGCTTTTCATGTCCGACTACAGAAATCAAATTCCCATAGCTCCTAGCGCGCCTAAATATTTCAGGGGAGCTGTCAGAGACGCTATCCACACCTCTCATCCGCTCTCCTATCATACCTTCAACCACTGTCATACTCATTATAGTTAAAAAGTATACTTTCCTATCCAAACTATCATCATATTTGCAAGATTTTCATTACAATCTTCTTTCAGGTACCTCCTTACCATGTTCATGCACATGTATTACTCCTTATCCTTTATCTAATTATTTGTCATATGATAACTTATCTCATAAACATATGTTTTTTTAATTTAAATATCTCAACCATCACTGAAACTAATTCATATTCATCTGCTATCACTAATCCCAATTGGCAATAAGTCATTCAAAACGAACTTAACTCTCTCAAGGATACCCATACTTGGGACATCACACCCCTTCCCCCCAAATAAAAAAGTCATTGAATGCAAATGGATATTCAAATTAAATTTTAAGCCTAATGGTACGTACCATTGAGAGATATAAGGTCATACTTGTTACCAAGGGCTTTAACCAAGCTGAAGGATTATATTACTTAGAAACTTTTAGCTTGTTATTAAAATGATTATCATTCATATGTTATTATCCATGGCCTCTTCCCTCAATTGGCATCTCCATTAGACATTAACATTGCATTCCTTTATAGAGACCTAAAGGAAGAAGAATATATGAAACCTCCTCTGGCCTTCATGTGCATATGGTATGTATTTTTAAATAAATCCCTTTATAGCCTTAATGAAACAATTTTTTAGATCCTTCTTCTCTATAATCAAAATGGGTATAAGAAACCACAAACAAATTATATGTGAACCGTAGGCCAAAAAAATTAAACCGCGACCGTTTTTTAACTAAACAGTAACAGTAATCATAGGAATGATCATGTAACCAAAAAATCATAGGAATGATCAAATAAAAGAAAACAAGAACAAATTATAAACCAAAATAAATCAAACCTAATTATAGTTTTATTTATCTATTCTTTATAGAATAAATAATTTAAAAAATTAATTTTATGTTAGAATTGCTTTTCAATTTAATGAAGGTGGTTAAGGTTGATGTGGATGAAGATGAGAAAGATGAAAAAGATGTAGGTAAACAAAACTATAATTTTTATTTATATATTTTACTTGTATTAGAATTTATTTAAATAATACCTTCATTAATTTAAACTTGCTACATCAACATTTAAATTGCCACATGGATATTTTTAACGAGTTGGATGGGAAAAAAAAAACTAACCTTTTACATTTGTTATGTGATTTAAATGATTAACAAGGTAAAAAAATATAAAAAACGAACCCCTTATGATTTTTTAACTTAAAAAGATAGGAGAATATATTTGACTATTTTTTATTCATCCGTTTTATGCATAAATATAAGGTCATTTGTTTGTAGTCTCTCTCTACACTATCATATTTAATTAATTTGAATATTGTGATGAAAATATTTTCTGGAAAACTTTTAAAATAGAAAGATTAAAAATAAAATAAAAAATAGTATATTTGTAATATGAAAATGATGTTTAATATTTTTTTATTAATCTTTACATGATTTGTTGCAGATTGTAATGGTTTGAACACTTCCTAAGGGCCCAAACATATGAAACGGCCCAATTATAGAATCAAGTCAAGACAGGAAACCCAACATGAAAATGAAACAGGAAAATATGAAAAATACTAAAATCTCGCCGTTGCCGGGGATCGAACCCGGGTCACCCCAACATGAAAATGAAACAGGAAAATATGAAAAATACTAAAATCTCGCCGTTGCCGGGGATCGAACCCGGGTCACCCGCGTGACAGGCGGGAATACTTACCACTATACTACAACGACTCAGTTGTGGTATGGTGGTTTGTGTTTTCTTTTGACAATATCCATTGTTATCTATTGTTTATTCTAGTGTTAACTATTGTCTGGTCATGTGGGTTTCACTTTCAAACTTCTCTTGCAATGATATGTTTTTTAGTTCTCATTTCTTATACATTGTTATACTGAAATTATTGGTTTTCAAAAGAGTTCAATCATTATAATCTCATTTTTGAAAAGCTCATAGTTTGACATTTTTAATTCGTTTACACATGGGGTTGATTTAATCACAGCGTGGGCCTTTTACATTTTATTTAATTCTCTATATATGAGGATGATTTTTATTTTATTTTTTAAAATCGTGAACACTCTCATACTTTTTTTAATTCTTAGATAGGTATTTATCATCCAATTAAATAATGTTAATCAATACTGTTTCTTTTGTAATATTTTTTTTATTATAAAATAAACTAAACTTTTAAATCAAATTTCACGAAGTATCCAATCAAAATTCATTAGTACTAAAGAATTTACTTTCTTTTAGTAAAAAATTTACCTGTTTTAATTTTAAGTTATTTTGACAATTTTACATAAATATAATTATTTTTTTGTGAGAAATAAAATTATAATTTACTTTCAAAAAAGTTAATAAAAAAAATCAGTTAATAACTCTCAACACATATTTTTTTTAACCAAACTTATACTTAACTTAATCATATTCTGAGATACACTTCTCCCGCATCTCATCGGTTAATTTCTCTTGTTCCTCCTCGCTCAATCTCTCTTGCTCCTCTTGATGCGCTCTCTCTCTCTCTCTCTCTCTCTCTCTCTCTCTCTCTCTCTCTCTCTCTCTCTCTCTCTCTCTCTCTCTCTCGTTTCGCCTGGATCAACCTCTCTCGCACCTCCTGAATCAACCTATATTGCTTCTCCGATAAACCTTCCCCCACTCCTCCTGGACCACCCTTTCTCGTTCCTCCTGAGACATACTCTCACGCACCTCCTAAGTCATCCTCTCCCGTTCCTTTTCTAATGTTTCTTCTACTTTGTGAATACAACTTTTTAGATAGATTTAATTTAGATTTAAAATAGATTAAATTTGATTTAGTTCCAAAATAGGTATTTTGGGCTATTATAGTTTTGGGCTTTGCCTTAGGGAGAAAGCTAACCTAAATCTATAAATGGGTGGTAACCCTCATTATTTTGTAATCAAGTCAAAAGTTATAATCACAGAATTTGCAGTTGCAAGTGAATAACAAAGTTTTCAACAGTTTGTGGGCAGAGAGTTACTCAGCAGAAACCCTAATCTCTTTTCTTTTTTAAATTTCTTTTCTTATTTTCATTGTTATCGTGTGGTGGTAACAATCTTGTTCATCAAGATTGATAGAAATTCATCATAGTGGATTTCCAACATCTGGTATCAAGAGCTCCGATTTATCGATCAATGGAAGAAGAAGAAGAAAATCACGATGGCGGTGAATTATGGAAATGGAAATTATCCAGCAAGTCTACCAATTCTGAAAGTAGATAACTATGAGAATTGGTGCAAAGAGATGAAAGTTTTATTCAGGTGTCAAGGTCTTTGGGATCTTGTAAAGGATGGAGTATAAGAGCTTAAAGAATATGCTTTAGAAGAAGAAAAGAAAGAACACGAAGAATTAAAGAAGAAGAAGAAGAAGAAGAAGAAGAAGAGTTATAAATCACTCTTTATAATTCATCAATGTCTGAGTCCAGATAACTTCAAAAAGGTTAGTGATTCATAATCTGCAAAAGAAGTTTGGGAGATTCTGGAAAAATCTCTTGGAGACGCTGGGAAGGTGAAAAAGGTGAGGTTACAAACTCACAAAAGAACGTATGAAGTGCTTCAAATGGAAGATAGTGAAAGCATAACTGATTTCTTCATTAGGGTTATAAAACTAGTGAATCAAATCAAGATATATGGATAAACGTTAACAACAATAGTTGTTGTTTCAAAGATCTTGAGGTCTTTGGCCCCTAAATTCGACCACGTGGTGGAAGCCACACAAGAGTCAAAGAATTTGTCGAAATTAACAAAGGAAGAGCTTCAAGGGACGCTTGAATCTCATGAATAACGAATGGCTGAAAGAGCAGTAAGCAAGTCGATGAGTGATGTGGCTTTGCCGGCTCAGTCGGCAAACAAAGGAAAAGGAAGTTGGAATGGAAATAAAGGTATAAGTGGCTACAACAATTCGACTGGTCAAAGTCAGCAAGAAGGAAACTGGTCGAATCAGAAAAATCCTCATACCAAAGAGATGGTGTTGCAGGTAGAGGAAGAGGTGGTGGTCGAAAGCCTGACAAGAGTCACATAGCAAAACAAGAAGAAGAAGAAGAAGAAGAAGAAGAAGAAGAGATGATGTTGATGGTCACAACAAAAGATGAAGATAAATTCAGGGACCAATGGTACTTGGATTCAGGATGCTCATCACACATGTCTGGAAAGAAAGATTGGTTTGTCAACATAAAGCCCTCGATAAAGAAAATGGTGAAATTCGCAAATGACAATACTCTAGAAGCTGAAGGTATTGGAGACGTTCTAATTATGTGGAAAGATGGTAAGAGGTCAGTAATTTCCAATGTGTTGTACATACCAGGCATGAAGAACAACTTGCTCAGCATTGGGCAATTGGTCGAAAAGAACTATAAAGTGTCGATCGAAGACAAGATGATGAGATTCGTCGACGCAAGTAGAAGGTTAATCTTGAAGGCTCTTATGTCTCAAAATAGAACCTTCAAGATCGAACTAGATGTAATGGAGCACAAGTGCCTTTCGACTGCAGCTAGCAGAGATGAATGGATGTGGCACTATCGACTAGGTCATCTCAACTTCAGAGACATCAGAGATTTGAAAATAAAGAATATGGTTTCAGGACTTCCAGAAATTGACATTCCAAACGAGGTATGTGAGGAATGTGTGCAGGCGAAGCAACACAATAATAGCTTCAACAAGGATGCAGGAAGTAAGTCGAAGGCTATTCTCGAAATCATATACTCTCTGATGTATGTGTTCATATTCAGGTGGATTCGAATGGAGGTAACAAATACTTTGTTACATTCATAGATGATTTCAGTCGAAAACTATAGACTTATCTGATCAAGAAGAAAAGTGAAGTGATCGAGGTATTTGTCAAGTTTAAATCGATTGTCGAAAGACAAAGTGGTCGAAAGCTCAAAGTTTTAAGAACTGATGGTGGTGGAGAATATGTATCGAAAGACTTCGACATGTTATGTGAGAAAGAAGGGATTGTGCATGAGGTGGTGCCACCCTACACTCTACAGCAGAATGGAACTGTCGAAAGAAAGAATCAAACCATTATGAATATGGTGAGAAGTATGTTGAAAGGCAAGAATTTACCTAAAGAGTTTTAGGGTGAAGCTGTGTCGACTGCAACATATATTCTGAACAGACGTCCGACGAAGAAGTTAATAGGAATTACTCCAGAAGAATGTTGCTCTGGTGTAAAGCCTAGCTTGAGTCATCTGAAGGTATTTGAATCTATAGCACATAGACATGTGTCAGATCAATTGAGAAGAAAGCTTGATGACAAGTGAGGTCAAATGATCCTAATAAGATATCATTCAATTTTACGGTTTGATTTTATCATTTTACAAAATGCATTAATTTTATTTTTATAGTTTAATTTTTACAGTTTGATTTTATAGTTTTATAATAATTTCATTTTTATAAGTTTTTTAAATGCACTCAATTTATTTTATATTTTTTAATGAATTTTTTTAATACAATTCTTTAAAGACAACATAATTTTATATTTTAATTTTATAATTTTAGTAAATCTTAATTTATTAATTTCCTTTTATATTTTCAAATGACAAATGATTTTTTTAAAATAATTTTTTAAAATTCATAATGCATCCTCAAGTAAAGTTTTGTCTTAATGATTATTTATTGTAATCCTTAACTGAGGCAAAATTTAATAAAAAAATAATAAGTCAATTTAAATTAAATAAAATCTTCAATGTATTGAATTAGAGAGTGTTACACGAAAAAATTAGTTTTGAGAATCCGCTAATATGAAAAGGCTATGTAAGTTTAGAGTGCAATTTAAGAGGGTGGGATTAGACTGGCTAGATTTTTCTTATATTTTATGCAAATTCCTTTTCTTTTTTACTTTAGTGGAAAAAAGTAATGTATTGCACTTTGTTTAGAAGGATGTTATGCAAAAAAAATTAGTGTAGAAAATTTTAGTGCAGAAAAATAAATGACATTAGTAATTATACAGGTTCCCTTTATCAACTAAGCAGTCGGTTATTTAAATTTGGGTGTTTTGTGCGAATCAAAAGAGTGGTGCCCTAATAATTTTTTTTAACAATAAATACATAAGGATAAAAGAAATAATTTGATAAAAAAAAACACATTTTTATTTGACATTGTGCAAAAAGAATAAAAATATGAATCTTTAAATCAATGTTTATACTACATCTAAACATAAATCACTATAAAGAGACTTCTTCTTGATCTGGTCTTTTTTCCTATAAAAACTAGTGTCTTACCCGTGCGTTCGCACGGGTACCCGTCGTTTCCGCACATTGTGATTGAGGGAAATAAAAGATGATAGGAAAAATGTTATTTTGTTCAATATAATTATTGTAGATGTAAATGTCCTAAAAACAAATCTGTAAAATATAGAAATTTCTTTTCAATAGGTTGGATCAAAGTTTGTGATATATTGATTAATAAATATTATTTTACCCTTAATATTCAATATTTCGATCAGTAACTTCATGTTTCCGTTAATATTCAATATTTTGATTAGTAACTCATGTTCTCGTTAATATTGAATGTAACTTCATGTTCCCGTTAATAGTCAATATTTTGATCAGTAACTTCATGTTCCCGCTAATACTCATTATTTTGATCAGTAACTTCGTATTCCCGTTAATATTCCAAATTTGTTCCCGTTAATATTTAATATTTTGATCATTAACTTCATGTTCCCGTTAATATTCATTATTTAATCAGTAAGTCCATGTTATCTTTAATATTAATTATTTTGATCAATAACTCCGTGTTCCCGTTAATATTTCAAATTTGTTCCTGTTAATATTCAAAAAATTATAAGGAAAAGGTGTTAGTAAAAGATGAAATCTAGGTTAAAATTGAAAAAGTTATAAAAATACTAATATTAAAAAAATTGAATATTGAAAATAAAAAGTAATAAAGAAAATAAAGTTTATATGTTATTTTGTTAATATGCAATAAAAATTGGAAAGATCTATTATATGACTTAAATTATTAATGTTTTATCGATAGTAGAATAAAATGTGACCTGCATAAAGAACAAACAACACAATGTCGATTGTCCAATGCAATAAACTTATTCACATTTACTTTCAACTTACTAACATTGGTTCCCGTTAATATTGAATATTTTAATTAATAACTCCATGTTCCCGTTAATATTCAATAGTTTGATCAATAACTTCTTGTTCCGGTTAATATACAATTGATCACTAATTGCATATTCATGTTAATATTCTAAATTTGTTCTCGTTAATATTCAATATTTTGATCAGTGACTTCATGTTCCCGTTAATATTTATTATTTTCATCAGTAACTCCTTGTTCCCGTTAATATTCATTATTTTGATAAATAACTTCGTGTTCTCGTTAATATTCCAAATTTGTTCTCGTTAATGTTCAAAAAATTTATCAGTAACTTAATGTTTATGTTAATATTCAAAAAAATTATTAGTAACTTTGTGTTCCCGTTAATATTCAAATTTTGTTAACAATTAGAATAATATATTCATTGTTATTATCTTTAAAATGCAACAAATATTTTTTCTATTATATTACTATTATTATTATAGATTTTTTATCATAAAATATTTTATTAATGTTTTTTGTTATTTTATAACTAAAATATAATTATTTATTATCATACTACTAATATGGCTCTATATTTATTCCAAAAAATATTTTCGATTACTATATTTTCTTGTATTAAAAAAATAAAATATTTTTATATAAATTATAATCTTTATTATAATTATATAATAATAAAAAATTTAATATAACTATATAATAGTCACAATCCTTAATACAACTATATATACTATTATTACATATTTATATTAATCATTTTAATTAATACGAAATTATATTAATTTATTTCTTTTTTATTTTTAAAATAACCATATATGTTTGCAGCAAATATTTATCAAATAAATATAACTATATACACGGTTTAAAGTAATATGGGTGTTACGTCTAGAAAAGAGTGAAGGAGATTTAAATTAATAAATATTTATGACTCTTAATATAACATAAAGAATATTAAATAATATTTGTGACTCTAAATATAACATATACAATTAAATAAATACTTAAAGAATAATAAAAGACAAAAACAAAAATTTAAATTAATATTTATGATGATTAAATTAATTGATTGTAACTGATTTATATTTATTTTATTTTATGATTCAATTAATGGATAAGATTAATTTTCGATCTAATGAATTTTGATTACCAATTGAATAATTTTAATAGAGTTTTTTAACCTAAAATAATTTTATTGCTAGTGTTTTGTATTTTCTTAATTAATTATTAATATACAAATTAAAGCCTATAAAAATATTTTTCGAATTACTAAATAACTATATTAATAGTTAAATAATATATACTCATGGTTATTATCTTTAAAATGAAACAAATATTTTTTCTATTATATTATTATTATTATATATTTTTTATTATAAAATATTTTATCAATGCTTTTTGTTAATATCATTATTTATTATTAATGTAAACAATTAGCATCTTCGATAAAATTAATAATATGGCTCTATATTTATTGAAAAAATATTTTCTACTACTATATCTTCTTGTATTCAAAAAATAAAAAACGATATATTTTCATATAAATTATAATTTTTATTATAATTATATAATAATAAAAAATTTAATATAACTATATAATAGTCACAATCCTTAATATAACTATATATTAATATTATATATTTATATTAATAATTTTAATTAATACGGAATTATATTAATTTTTTATTTTTATTTTTTTAATACAACCATATATGTTAGTAGCAAATATTTATCAAATTAATATCACTATATTCACGATTTAAATTAATAGTGGGTGTTAGGTAAGAAAAGAGTTTAGGAGATTTATATTAATAAATATTTATGACTCTTAATACATCATAAAGAATATTAAAGAATATTTGTGACTCTTTATATAACATATAGAATGAAATAATTACTTAAAGAATATTAAAAGACATAAACAAAAATGTCGAGTAATATTTATGATAATTAAATTAATTGATTGTAATTGATTTCTATTTTATAATATATATATATATATATATATATATATATATATATATATATATATATATATATATATAGGGGACGACTCAAGTGAGAACACTTGGTTATTATGAGAAATGAGAACAATGAATCACGACCATTAAATTTTGATTTTGTTGATTTTAATGGACTGGATTGGTTTCTCTTTCTATTATCCTTAGTATTTATTTTAAATCAACATAGAAAGAGAAATCAATCCAGTCCATTAAAATCAACAAAATCAAAATTTAATGGTCGTGATTCATTGTTCTCATTTCTCATAATAACCAAGTGTTCTCACTTGAGTCGTCCCCATATATATATATATATATATATATATATATATATATATATATATATATATATATATATATATATATATATATATATATATATAAAAGCAACACATTAATGTATATTGATCTTTTGATAATAATGTTATAAAAATTTGTTGAAAAAAGTCATAGCAAATATTTCAATGAGGAATGATGATATTAAATTGCTTGATGGTTTTTCGTATATTTTGGGTATATTGACGGCATAAAATAAGAGATATTTGGTCTATATCTTAGTTTTTTTTTTTTTTTTAAATCTTGTCTTTGATCTTATTTTTTATCTATTGAATTTATTTTGTGTTAGTAGTAATATAAGTAATTTCTAACAATAGTTATGTTCTTTTATTTTAACATTTATATTGTCATTTATGTTACCATTAAATGTTTAATATACGGATTTTTTCTTTATTCTTTGATTCTATTTACATATACATTTTAAAATTATGTATACATTTTTAATTTGTAATATTTTATTACATTCTATATATTTTTTCGACCTTACAATAAATAAATATCAATAATATTTTATAAAATTAATTTTAATATATATATATATATATATATATATATTGATAAACTTAATTTTTTAATTTGACTTAAATAAAATATTCTTTAGTTCTATGAATTAATATAAAATATTATGTTATTTACATATTATAATATTTATAATTTCGATAATTATTAAGATTTAATATAAATATCGCTCAAACATAATATTCAATCGATCAATGAAGTTTATTTATTAACATTTGCACTTAAAGTATAAAAAATTAAACGTCATTTTGTAATAATATACCAATTACTTCACTAAACAATTTCCATATCAAGAAAACAGGTGTATAAGAAGTTAAAAAATTACAATCACATTAAATCAAAATTAAAAATTGCAATCAATCAATGATTTTAATATTATAAATTTATATTAAATGTGTTATAATAATATTCATAATTATAGTTATTTTTTCTCGTATATAAAATTAATTTAATCAATATATTTATTTGTATATAAATATTTTTTGTCATTAATTATAAAAATATTTCAATCATTAGTAAATTTGTTATAGGTTTTTCTAACCTATATGCAACATTGCATAGGATAAGGGACAATTAATACATTGTTTCCTTCCATATAAATTATCATATCACTTATTTTTGTTTTGAAAAATAATCTTTTATATTTTCTCTCTCCCACTTAATTAATAGATCAAACATAATATTCAATCGATCAATGAAGTTTATTTATTAACATTTGCACTTAAAGTATAAAAAATTAAACGTCATTTTGTAATAATATACCAATTACTTCACTAAACAATTTTCATATCAAGAAAACAGGTGTATAAGAAGTTAAAAAATTACAATCACATTAAATCAAAATTAAAAATTGCAATCAATCAATGATTTTAATATTATAAATTTATATTAAATGTGTTATAATAATATTCATAATTATAGTTATTTTTTCTCGTATATAAAATTAATTTAATCAATATATTTATTTGTATATAAATATTTTTTGTCATTAATTATAAAAATATTTCAATCATTAGTAAATTTGTTATAGGGTTTTTCTAACCTATGCAACATTGCATAGGATAAGGGACAATTAATACATTGTTTCCTTCCATATAAATTATCATATCAATTATTTTTGTTTTGAAAAATAATCTTTTATATTTTCTCTCTCCCACTTAATTAATAGATCAAACATAATATTCAATCGATCAATGAAGTTTATTTATTAACATTTGCACTTAAAGAATAAAAAATTAAACGTCATTTTGTAATAATATACCAATTACTTCACTAAACAATTTCCATATCAAGAAAACAGGTGTATAAGAAGTTAAAAAATTACAATCACATTAAATCAAAATTAAAAATTGCAATCAATCAACGACCTTACTTGAACAGGATCTGTTCTATAGGCTCGTACTACTGTATCCTTGATTTCAAAGGAGACAGGAACTCAAGTCTGGATGAAGAAATGAGACCGCACGATCAGAGCGTGACTAACGGCTGAGATGCTTATCAAGCTGATACTTCATCTTGTGCTGTAGATGATCGTTCTCGGACAGTGCAAGCTGTGCGGGGTGGTCGTGCGGTGATATGACAGACTCAAATCCTTTGCGTTTGAGATTCCGGTAACGTATATACTGAAGAACAGGGGTAGTAACACTCACGGAGAACCTGTGGTGTTGGTTTAAACTCCTAACCTTAGGGTTAGGGACCACGGCAGAGGGGATCTAGGACTGTTTCTATCCTTGGATTGGACATGGGGCGTGGCCGGCCGAAGAAAAAGGCGGTGATGACTCCACCGGCGAGTGTGAGGGTATTCTCGTCAACACCAATCCTTAGTAAACAAGGATTCACAGGACCTACAAGTAAATCTGGAACTGAGGCGAAAACAATGGAAACCATCAAGGAGGTACCAAATTTGGAAGGCAAATCTGATGAGACGGTGGGAGAGACTGACTTGAATCCTAAGCTGTGGGTTGATATCATTAAAGGAAATCGTCTCCCATCGAATGGTAGCGAACTATCATATACGGCACCACAGGTTATTAATGGAGAGATTGAAGTTCAACTTGAAGCATCAGATGTGGCATCAGAGATGGAGTTCTGGAAAAATGCTCTGATCATGTATGCTATTGGCAATGAACTCTCGATGAATGCCGTCAAGAAGTTTATGACCATATCGTGGAACTTTGTGACATTACCAGATCTTTACTACAACGAAGAAGGCTACTTCATCATCCGATTCAAAGATAGAGTGGATAGGGATGCTGTTTTGATGAGAGGTCCATACTCTATTTTCAAAAAACCTATTCTGCTCCATGAATGGAACCCGAAGTTTACTCTGCAGGATGATATTTTGAGGGTTTTACCTATTTGGGTGATGTTCCCACAGTTGCCTCTGTATTGCTGGGGGGAGCAGAGTATAGGAAAAATTGCTAGTGCTATTGGTAAACCTATCATGACGGATGAGTGTACAGCAAAAAAGCTCCGGGTATCTTATGCTCGTGTGCTCATTGAAGTAGATGTTACCCAAGACTTAAGACAACATATCACTATCCGGAACCCGCAGGGTGAGAAAATGATTCAGCAGGTAGAATATGAATGGAGACCTCCTTTTTGCAAAAGCTGCAATAAGGTCGGACATGAATGTAAACCAAAGCTGGATGGAGGTAAGCAGAAGAAAGAACCACCAAGGGTATGGGAGCAGAAAAAACTAACTGAGAAACCCCCAAACACAGATGCAGTGAACAAGCCTATAGAGAAGCCTACAACCTCAGAGGTTTTAAGTAGCCCTGCTGCTCAAGTGAATGTGGAAGCACCTTGGAAAACCATCCAAAGTAAAAGCAGAAAAGGCAAGGAACATGCTGATGATAGGGTGGAAACTAGGAATGGATTTGAAGGTCTCTTGACTGGTGAAAGCTCTCATATTGAGGGTGTAACATGATATGCTGGAATGTAAGAGGACTCAATAAATCTGCTAGATGCCTGGAGGTAGGAGTCCACCTCAAGAAGATGCAGGTTAGTTGTCTAGCTCTACTTGAAACAAGGGTGAAAATTGGTAATAGTGAGTCTATCAGGAAGAAGTTGGGTCTGAACTGGAGTTATAGTGATAATTATGACTACCATGTGAATGGCAGGATTTGGTTAGGTTGGGATCCTAGTGTGTGGAACATTATCCCAAGTGAGGCAACTGACCAACTTATTCATAGCTCTGTTTATACTAAGGAAGGTGTGTTTTCTCACCATCTCACCACTGTGTATGCACACAATCAACTGAATAATAGAAGAACTCTATGGCATGACATCAATAGAATTTGTGCCCAGCTGCAGGGGCCTTGGATGGTTGTAGGAGATTTCAATAACATCCTGAAAGTGGGAGATAGAGTTGGAGGTAATGATATCCATTTAGCAGAATATATTGACATGGAAGAGATGATGCATAACTGTAATCTTTCTGAACATGAAACTAGTGGACCCTGGTTTACTTGGACAAATAAACAAGAGGCTAATCCTATAAGTTCCAGAATTGATAGGGCACTTGTAAATGCTGAGTGGTATAGAAAATTTCTTAACAGTAGTGTTGAAATCCTAAACCCTCACATCTCTGATCACTGTCCTTTAAAAATCAAGTTGGATAGCTCTCAGCATATGAGGAAAATCAAACACAGGTTTAAGTTCCTAAATTGTGTTGCTGATAATGTAGAGTTTATCAATGTTGTAAAGGCAAACTGGATACCCCTGACCCATGGTAACGGTCATACCCTAATTTTTGACCCCCCTGAGATGACATATCTTCAGGATTTTCATCAAGTCAAAGTAAGTACCCAGAGCAGTCTGACATTCAATCGAGGGTGTTCAAAGACAAGAAAACTCAGGCAAAGGATCAATCAATAGGAGGATTAGTCTCTAACACAATCATGAGACTCAAGAGCTTCATTATTTCACCTATGATTGATTAGACACCCAGTCATCTAAGTACAGAATTACTCAGATCAACAGACCAGGGTTTGGAGCCTTATCAAGGACTAAAATCAGGGAACACTTTTGGGAAACCCTAAAAAGCCCTAGGGGACCATTCAAAGACATCAATCATCTTCAAATAACTCATATGACAAGATCCACTGGACATTACACCTCAATTCAAAGTCTACAGTCATCATTGTCCTCTGGTCGACAATTAGGGTTTTTGACCTAATTCCCCAAGATAGTTGACTTTTAATCAGGGCATGGATCTAAAACTCAAGACATGATCCAAGAGTCTCTATTACCTCAATATAATCCCTTTACATCATTCATTTAAGGAGAAGATCTTGTTTCTACACAAAAGTCCAAAATCTCACCTTAATTGGAAAAAGTCAACTGTATGGGATCACCATTGACTTTTGAGATTTTTGGTCAAACCATGACTTTCAAGGATCAATATCATCAATATATGGATATTAAAGTCATTTGACCAAAGAAATTCAAAGAAATTCATCAAGGAGCAAAAAGTCGGGAATTAGGGTTTTTTAAGGCATGGTGAGAACTCAAAATTTCACCTACACAACTCAAAAAACTTCCAACATGAAAGATCAATCATTTAAGAGTTTTGGAAATTTTGGAGTTTTAGGTCATAAACACTTAGAAATTTTTTCTAAGTGTTTTAACCTAGTTTTCTTCCAACTTTGGCCTCATTTTTCACAAATTTGCCAAAGGATTCTGAAGAAACTCCAAACTAATGATTTGAAGTAGATGTTTAGGGCTTTCCAAATTGTGTTCAACCTTCTCCAAATTCATTTTGAGCTAAGAGTTATGCTTGTTCAAAGTTGGCCTCATGAAGTGAAATTATAGGTCATGTACAATTTGAAACTTTGCAATTTTGTGCATTTTGCTTCACTAAGTGATGCTACACGACCTCTAATACATCTGAAACCATACCACACATCCAAATTCATCATTGCATAAGGATTAGAGAAGATTCCCAAAAACAAAGGCATGTGATTATGTAATGATTGCATTTTTGAATTTATGGCAAATGATGAATCATCAAGGAATCTTGTTCTAAGCCAATTAGAACTCTCCTCTGAATCAGAAATGTTCCCTTGGATCATACAAGATCAATGGTTGGGGAAGCTAGCCCGAAAATGCATCATTGCATTTAGGATCTTTTCAAATTTTCTTCTTGGCTAAGAAACCAAAACTCTCTCATTAAGCAAGCTCACTCTCTCAATCAGTACTGAACCATTTACCTATAAATAGGGGAGCATACTTCAGTAGAAAAACACACCAAAGCAACTCAATTCCTTGCTTTCTCTTTCTCTTCTCATGCTTATTGTTTTTCAAAGTTCTTTGGCAAGAAGAATCGTTTTCTTCAAACCAGAGCTCATCTTTGGAAAGTAAGCATTCTAACATCTCAATGGAGGTCATTTGAGGTGATCCAAGCACCTGGATCACTTCTGTAAGTGGAGGAACACCATTGTTGCTCTCACTTTGGAGCAGTTGCAGTTGGAGGTCCATAGTGCAATTCAGAAGGTTTCCAATCAAGCTAAGCATCCAGGCATGTTCCATAGGAGGTAGTGAAGCTGTTCAGATGGCTCCAGCTCATCTGTAACTCAAGAATCATCACCCTCCATGTTCACTTGAAGCTCAAATCGAGGGAGGTCCATAGAACAATTCAGAAGGATTGAGGTTACAACAAGCATTCAGTTAGCATCACTGAACCACAAGGAAGCTTTTGGGATCATTCATACAAGCCCAGGTGCTCTCTATCATCCTCACGGCCTCCATTTTCAGAGGTAAGTTTCTGAACTCTACCTCTTTAATTTGAGCACTCTTTGTGATAAAGCTCGATTCTATCTTGTTAAGCATCATCAGAGGATTGAAAACCCTCTATCATCATTCATTTATCTTTCAGTATAGTCATTTAATTTGATTTTCAAAATTTAGGGTTCTTCACGATTTCTGGTAAATTAGTTAGATATAGTTGATATAAATTTATGTTAGTTACATATTTAGAATCGTGAGTGAATTTAGAATAAGTTTCATCTTTACATCTTTGCAAATGGTTGAGAAATGAGCAAGTTCATAAATTCAAAATCTGAGAACTTGAGGTTGAAGATGACAATGGTGGTGGCGCGCAAATTTCAAATTCAGGGTTGAGTTTATTTTATTTTGAATGATACCTGTTTCATAAACGACTAAAACGTGATAGCCCAGTGGTAAAGAGTGTTTGTGTGTTGCGCGTGCCCAAGGTCTGGGGTTCGAATCCCCCTCGCCCCAGACCTTTTGATTTTATTTTCTTTTTGCTTCTATACACTTGAATAACATATGAGTTGCAAAGGAGTCAGTTTACTATCACCATGCGCGCGCTGGCCCAGTGGTTTGGTTTTGGGTGTGTGACTTGGAGGGCGTGAGTTCAATCCCTCTAGGTGACAAAACCTTATTTTTTATCACTTTTCCTATTTGATTTCTTCACAACTTTACACAATTAATTAACCTATCAAATTAAATCATTTTCACTTCATTTTTCACACACTTGTTATTTAATATATCTATTTTATGAATAATCAAAAAAATCATAAAAATATTATTTATTTCATATATTTTTATTAGGTTTAAAATAGTATGTTTTAAGTGTTTTCTTAAATACTTTAAATGCATATATTCATTTTGTTTTAACCTAATTATTTTTGTGAATAAAGTTTATGATAAAACCCTAATTATTTAGGTCTTAATTAGGCATAGATCTTTTTTTTCTTTACCTTAATTAAGTTGACTTTCTGTCAATTTTCAAAACTGTTTTCAATCTCCGAATAAATCGAATAATTAAGGTTTTCAAACAACAAAACCTTATATTATTTCAAATCATTTTCAAAACTAATTTTACACCAGTACTATAAAGTACTGGGCCTCTAATAGAGTGTAAGTCCCAAACACCTTCTCTTCTTAGCTTGTTTTCAAAACTGTATTTTCAAAATCTTCTTTCTGCTTTCAAAACATTCTTCTGGTATTTGAAGGGCATTATTCCCGGGGAAACTCTTCAGATACCTATGTGACCTTTGTCCATCTTCACTTCTTCTGTTTTCAAAAACCATTAACTGTTTATCATATATATATTCAACTGTTATCCATCAATTGCTGGTAAAGCTTTGTACATACTTCTTCAAAGGCCTCCACTCCATCCAGGTTAGGCTTTACAAGCTTTCAATTTACAGTCTTTATTTAAATTACTGTCAAATATAAATTGTGCATATATATTAGTTTAGAACTACGTTTGAGTATAAACCTTAGGACAGTTAAACTATATATATATATTATAGGAATATGACCTAGGATTGAGAATGTCTTCCCGGTGAAGGCTCTTTCCTAATTAGAGATCTGTAGTTCAAACCCCCAAGATGAATTATTCCCGGTGAAACATCTTGGCAAAAACCTTAGAATCCAAAAATATAGGACACATCCACCCAAAGAGGAATTATTCCCGGTGAAACCTCTTACCCATTTGCTTAGAGCCAAAATAAGTTCAAAACTACATAGCTTTCTCTTGTGCTATAACAAGGACCCTCGATTAGCCTCCTCTTGGGCTTTGTACAAGGACCCACAGGCTTCTTAAAAGCATTTCCAGCTTCCTCTTGAGCTTGTATACAAGGACCCATCAGGTTTCTTATAAACATAGGAACAGGTCTTTAGTCACCTTTTAGCCTACCCTGGTGAGTTTCTTCCAATTTAAACCAGACTTTTAACAAGCCAAGTTTGTCTCAATTTTGCATTGAGTACACCTTTTGGAATGAGAGACATGGACAGTCTCTGTCACCCTTATCTTCATCAATCTTCCTTAGCAGAGTCTAGGATCCATATTTGCTTATCCTCAGCATGAGTCAGCCTTCATCTTGGGCTTTAAACAAGAAGTCTCCACTAGATAATCTTTCTGCCATTCACCAAAAGAGTCAAAACCCCTGGAAAGGGTTAGCCTCCAAAGTCAATTAATCCAAAAAGAGTCACAACCCCTGGAAAGGGTTAGCCTCCAAAGTCAATTAATCAAAAAGAGTCACGACCCCTGGAAAGGGTCAGCCTCCAAAAAACATGATAAAGCCAGTCTTTTAACAGACAATTTCTCCAGCTGAGTCAAAACCCCTGGAAAGGGTTAGCCTCCAAAATCAGTCTTTCAAAAATCAAAGATTCATTCTCTTAGGAGATAATCTCCCCAAATAGAGTCTCCCTAAGTAGAGTCAGCCTCAATTCTGGGCTTCGTACAGAACACCAAAAACTCCTTAGTTTAAATACTCCCCAGTAGAGTTATCATTTCAATAAATCAATAAAATCAATCAAAAAGCCTCAAGCTTGGGCCTCATTCAAGCCAGCTAAAGTCAAATCTTTCATATAGTAAATAGACATAGCTTATCTCTATAGAGAGATATTTTTACTACTCTACCACATTCAAACAAACAAACATTTCAATTTCAATTTCATTCAAAGTCTCCCATTTAGGACTCTGAAAGACATGCTCTGGCACATCCCTAGACTTGTACACTTTCCCTAATTTGGATGAGCATCTTTCTTTCATTTTAGAGGCACGATGGTTGTCATACTTGATCAACCAAGTAGACTCCCCTCTTAATGAAACATCATTTTTTTTTTAGCTTTTCTGTCACTTTTAAATGTTTGTGGTAGAATAGTACAAATACCTCTCTGTAAAGATGATTTCATGTCTCTTTATTGTAAACAGAGATTTAATTCCAAGCTTCAACCTTGAGCTTCAAGCAAGGCACCAAAAACAAGTAATTTCCCTAGTTAGTTCCCCGAACTACATTAAGCTCTGACTTCCACTAGGGATATGTAGGCATGAGGCTCACAAGGAATCTCAGCGAGCTAATAAAATACCAAAAATAGTCAGTCTGTCTATCTGTCTGTCTTTCTTTAATCAATTCAATTCTCTCTCCTAACACAAAGGAGAAACTTTCCCAATCATTAGCAGCAAACACAATCACAATGATACAGAGAAGGTTCCTGTAGAGTACTACAGATATGTAGGGTGTTTAAACACTTCCCTATGTATAACCGACCCCCCGGACTCCAGAATTTCTAGTCTAGGTGAAATCCCCACACTTAGCAAACTCCTAGGGTTTAGTTGAGATCTTTTTTTCCCTTTCCTACTCGTAGGACCAATAAGAAAGTTCGTGTGATATCGTAGGAAGAACTGAAACAAAATTCATCCCACCACGGGCGCATTCTCCTTCCAAATTTCGCGTGAAGGGTTTAGCGTGCCGTCCTTCCAAGTGAAACGGGGAGGTAAAGAAAACGACACCACAGTAACCCAATGGAACAGTTCTGGAAGAGCCTTTATAGGCTGCAGTACTGCATGAAAGGTTTGAATTGGCACACCACTGAGGGGCTTAGGAATCTAAAGGTGAGTAGAGAGAAGTTGGATCATGCCCAGACTTTACTTGCTTTGGATCCAATGAACAAAGATATTTGTCACTCTGTAAAGCTGTTGACTGAGGAAGTGATCAAAGGTGCTGAACTGGAAGAAAGGATCTTGCATCAGAAACTCAAATGTGACTGGATAAATTTGGGAGATGGCAATAATGCCTACTTCTATGCTAACCTGAAATCCAAGAATAAACATGTTCAAATCCAAGTGTTAGAAGATTCTAATGGGAATGCCTTGACTGATCAGAAAGACATTGAGAGAGAAGTGATTTCTTTCTATTCAAAGCTCATTGGCCAAGCTGCTACTCAAAGAAAACAGGTGGACATTTGTAGTTTGAGAAGTGGTGCCCAACTTAATAGAGAACAACAGGAGAGCCTTACTAGACCTGTAACTGTAGCTGAGGTTTGGCAAGCAATCACTAGCATGGGGGACTCTAAGGCTCCTGGAGTTGATGGCTACAATGCCAAGTTCTACAAAGCCAGTTGGAATGTTATTAAACAGGACCTGATGAAGGTAGTATCTGATTTCTTTGTGAACAATAGGATGTATAGAGCAGTTAATTGTGCTCTGGTAACCCTTATACCCAAAACAAAAACTGCCAAGACAATGAAAGATATGAGACCTATAGCCTGCTGTACCACCCTGTACAAAATCATATCCAAAGTCCTCACAAATAGGCTAAACACAGTGATTAATTCTGTTGTGGATGATAGCCAAAGTGCCTTCCTTCCTGGAAAAACCATTCATGATAACATCATCCTGGCTTTTGAATTATTGAGAGGGTACAATAGGAAGCATTTATCACCCAGGTGTACTATTCAAATTGACCTACAGAAGGCCTATGACACTGTGGAATGGGATTCATTGGAACAAATCATGCAAGAAATGAGCTTCCCCAGTCAATTTATTTAGTGGATCATGACCATGGTCAGAGGTGTGTCTTATAAATACTTGGTGAATGGGCAGATCAGTAGTGTTCTTCAAGCTAAAAGAGGGTTGAGACAGGGTGATCCCATCTCACCCCTTCTTTTTACCCTTGTGATGGAGTATCTGCATAGGCATCTGGCAACTCTCAGAAAAGATGAAGGTTTTAAATTTCATCCTAGGTGTGCTAAGCTAGGGATTACCAACATCTGCTTTGCAGATGATCTACTGCTGTTTGCAAGAGGAGATGATAGAGCTATCAGGCACTTGATGGAAAAGTTTAATCAGTTTTCAGAGGCAACTGGTCTAAAGGCAAACCCTGCTAAGTGTAAGATATATTTTGGAGGTTTAAAGGATCAAGAGCAAAGAGAGCTTGCAGCTGCCAGCAAGTTTGGTGTGGGATCCTTACCTTTCAAATATCTGGGAGTCCCTTTATCCACAAGGAAACTAACAGTGAACCAATGCCAGCCTATTATTGACAAAATGCTTGAAAAGATACAACATTGGTCTGCTAACTTACTCAGTTATGCAGGGAGGAAACAACTGGTTCAAAGTACTTTAATGTCTATAGCTGGATACTGGATGCAAGCTTTCCCACTCCCCAAAACAATTATCCAAAGAATTGACACTATTTGTAAGAACTTCCTCTGGTCTAGCAGGTCTGTGGGTAGAAAGGCCTTGGTGTCTTGGGATAAAGTGTGTCTCCCTTCTAGTGCAGGGGGTCTGAACCTGACTTATTTGAGAGATTGGAATAAAGCCACTATTATGAAGCTTTTGTGGAACCTCCATATGAAGTCGGACAAGCTGTGGATTAGGTGGATTGGAGCTTATTATCTGAAAGGGAGAAGCATAATGCAGTGGGATCTTAAGCCTACTAGTTCGTGGATACTAAAAAACATAGCCAAAGCACGAGAGTTTACTATGCAGAGTGATTATTGGAAAGCCAGTATTCAGCAAAGCAGATTCAATACTAATGCTATGTATAAGGATTTGAGAGGAAGGCATGAAAACCAGTCCTGGAGAAAGCTTCTAATCCAAAACTATGCTAGGCCTAGGGCATGTTTTACACTATGGCTTGCTATCCTAAACCGGCTCCCATCCAAAGATAAATTGCTGAAGATTAACATCCATACTGATGGAAAATGTTGTTTTTGTGGGCATTATGAAAGTATTGAACATTTGTTTTTTCTGTGCAGCTTTACTAGTAACATCTGGAACCGTATCATGGGCTGGATTGGCTATCCTCGAAGATGTAAGGGATGGGAGGAGGAGAAGCAATGGTTAGGCATGGAAGCTGCAAAGAAGGGTTGGCGTCGATGCCTTCTTAAACTAGCCATTGCTGAAGTTGTCTATCAAATTTGGCAGTTGAGAAATGATAGAATTTTTAATAACAGGGAAGTGGATGATGATATATTGCATAGGATCAGGCAGACCATTGTTATTAGAGCCTGTGCTAAGAGAGTTTTGAAAACTCACATGACTTTGGAGAACATGGTTATTAGCTGAGTAGGTTTTGTTGATGTTTGTGACTTAGATTATTTGTCTATCTTGTAGTGATTGTTGTTTCTAGCTGCCTGGATCGATTTGTGATCGGCATGTTTTTAAGTGTTTTGGTAATAAAATTTTCACATTTTACTCCAAAAAAAAAAATTGCAATCAATCAATGATTTTAATATTATAAATTTATATTAAATGTGTTATAATAATATTCATAATTATAGTTATTTTTTCTCGTATATAAAATTAATTTAATCAATATATTTATTGTATATAAATATTTTTTGTCATTAATTATAAAAATATTTCAATCATCAGTAAATTTGTTATAGGGTTTTTCTAACCTATGCAACATTGCATAGGATAAGGGACAATTAATACATTGTTTCCTTCCATATAAATTATCATATCAATTATTTTTGTTTTGAAACATAATCTTTTATATTTTCTCTCTCCCACTTAATTAATAGATCAACATAAATAATAACTAATATGGTAATTTATATTTAAAAAATGGTGTATTAATTGTTCCTTATCCTATGCAATGTTGCATAGGTTAGAAAAACCCTTTATTTTTAAATTAATTATAATTATAAATAACTTTAAAAATATATTGGGACAAATGAGTTTGTGGATTAAGTGTTAGTCTATAACAATTCATATGACCAAACATCTAACGACAAACACAAAAAACATTAATCATCAAATAAAAATGGATAAATAAATATATTTCGCATGATAAAATAATAGAAAAAAACTCAATCATTATGGTTTCTTTGTTACAAAAGATTTTGCTACTCCTTGTTATCTGATTTTCAAGGGTTTGAGTAAATGATTTCTATAATGCATTCATAAATATTTTCTACAAAAAATCTTCAGCACTATTAAGATAATCAAATATTTCAGACTTCACTTCTTCCACTTCTTTATTTCACTTCTTCCACTTCTTCTTCCAGCAATGGTAGTTGATGGCATTGCCCTTAAATAAAAAAGAAACATGAGTTAGGAAACATCGTATATCACGCAAATAACATATCAATCATTAATATAGAAAATATCCATGATTAATATAGAAAATATTACAGAGATGGAATTCATAAAACAAAATAACAAAAAAAATAGAAAATATTACAGAGATGGAATGAAAACACCTCACAAATGGTGAAACGAAAATGAAAAGAAAAAAATTCGCCTTATAAGCATTATTATGAGATGCAGCCTGCAAGTTACAACACAACAGAGTAAAAAAGAAAAAAAAAAAGAAAAAAAGCTGTGGTGTCGAAGGAACCAAAACAGATCCGGAAACACACTGGAGCAATACCAACATTTCTGACACCACGCATAACCTCCACACCACGGCGCTTCAAACCGTGATAACCCATGTAGACCACCACCATCATCAGCGGCTACAACCGCAATCCACCCATAACTGACGTCTTCCACCATCACATACATACAACCCAACGCAAATCTTCAATCAGGATCCCTCTGACTCACACATGATCATCCAATTTCACAGCACACTGAATTCAACGTGGAAAGAAGAAGAATGAAAGTGGTTGATAAATATGCAAAGCAGTATATGAGATCATTAGTGTTGTAAGCAGTTTGGAATGTGAATGGCCAGAGAAAGTAAATAATTTGTAACTGCGAGATCATGAGAGGTTGGAGGTTTAAAGTTCAATCCTTACAACTGCTGCAACATACAATGGAAAGGGAATGATGTGGAATTTTGTGAGAAGAGAGGCTGATGTGGCATAGCTAAGAGATGAGGAAATGGTATACTCTTCTTATATGATAGATATTGACCAAACCTTTACAATTATTTAAATATCATCCTCTTAACATTTTTTTTTTGCAAAATCGTTAATAATTTGTTCATAATGAAGGTTCTTCAAAAAATTATTTTCAATTGAAATCAATGCAAGACTATTTAATCTATCTTGTGACATAGTAGATCTCAAATAAGATTTTAATAATTTTAATTTAGAAAAACTTCTTTCTGCAGATGCAACACTAATAAGAATAGTCAACATTACTCTATAATTTATGCATGCATTAGGAAAACAATTAAAAATATTTAAAGAACTCAATATCATAAAACTTGATTTTGATTCAACTGTTAAAACTTTTCTAATAACTTTTAATTCTTCAAACAAAATTTCACCATCAAGATCAAGAGTATCGTTGTGTTTTAAACATGTTTCAAGATGCTTACAACATGTTTTCAAGTCCCTATCAGATAATGACCTAAGTCTTTCAATACTAAACAAGAATCCAAAAATATTTTCATATGTACTATACTGTTCAAATCTTCTATCAAGTGAGCCAATTGTTTGATCTACAATATATAAGAAATAATGATTTCGAAAAAACTCTTCAGCATACTCAAGATTCAGTTGTGTGGGTTGAGATGAATTTTCATCATAGTGTTGTTTTCTACTAATTTGATGTTTTTGAATTAACACATTCAATCTCCATTTCATTCCTAATCTTTTCAGCACTTGCCTTAGCATTTACAAATCCAAATTCTCTATATTTTTTCAAATACTTGATCAAACCTTTTACTAGTTTTATAGCCACATCAATACACTTTTTTTTTTTGTTTGCAAACTTTAACGATTCAAACCAAATAATCATAGCTATTCAAAATTCAAAATTTTCAATTCCATGAGTTGATAAAGATTCAGCTTCACTCTTAATTTTGGGATCATTATCTTGTTCGGTTAGTTGAAGTAGTGCTTCACTCTTAATTTTGGGATCAATAATATAAAATATTTTCCACGTCATTGTTTTAATTTTAGTGTCTCAATTAAACTCTTTATGGATATATTAATTGATTTTATTTTAGGGAAATTAATTGATTTTATTCTACTATATATTTTATTTATGAGAAATTATATTCTTTTATTAATTTTGACTTAGTAGCAGTGTTTTAAAAACTGGACCGGTCGAACCGGGAACCGGACAGGTAACCGGTCTGGTTCAATAGTTGGATCCGAAATGTCATTGAACCGGTGTAAACCGGTCAAAACCAATGTAAACCGTAAAAATAAGTAAAACCGGCGATTTTTTTGAATCAGCGATTTAATTGCTTTTAATTTATTTTAAAAAATTAAAACGACGTCATTTTGATTATTTTAATAAAAATATTAAAATAAAATAAAAATAAAAAATAAAAAATATTGCAGATACGTTTGATTTTGTTAATGATAATTTTGATATTAAGGAAGAAAATCCCAACCTTAAAACAATTTTTTTCTTTCTTAAAATAAAGATTTATGTGCTTGACTATTATGATATGGTGGAGAATAGATCAAAGCATCAACAATTATTTGTTCACAGAACCATAATCAAGTTCTAATTATAGAGAGAATCTTAAAATTGGATACTTGTTTGTTCCATTTCATGATATTTAGATAGTACTTACTCTATAGAGGAGCAATAAACAATTACAGGGATAGATCTCATTCCTATTTTACAAAACATAATAGTGTTACCCTATTAATCAAAATTTATTTTTATTTAATCATCTCGTAGAACTTGTGCCGTGCTCCTTTTTTTAATTTATTTCAGTTGTAACACACACCACACACAAAAATTAGTTGTTGTCAATATATATATATATATATATATATATATATATATATATATATATATATATATATATATATATATATACGACTCAAGTGAGAACACTTGGTTATTATGAGAAATGAGAACAACAATAAAGTCAACAAAATCAAAATTTAATGGTCGTGATTCATTGTTCTCATTTATCATAATAACCAAGTGTTCTCACTTGAGTCGTCCCCTATATATATATATATATATATATATATATATATATATATATAAGGATTCAAGAGCATCAAAAATATTGTCTAACAGGGTCCACCCTGGGCCAGAACAACCAGGCTCATCGCCCATGGTCTTCAAAATTAGGACACATTTTTTATGGACCTCCAACTTTCTTGGATACCCGCGGTAAAATTTCTAAAATATTCCTATATTACGGAAGTGCATCTCCGAAAATACTTTTTTTTTTAAAATAGATGATTTCGGAGATAAATTTTCGAAAACACTTTTTTTTCTAAAAAATAAGGTGTTTTCGAAAATGTATCTCCGAAATAACCCTTTTGAATATTTCGAAAATACAATTCCAAAATATATCACAACGTCCATTTTTCTGAAAGCACAATAGAGAAGAAGACGAACCAAATTTAAACAGAAGATGCAATGGAGTGATTAAAGTCCCCATCATAGCATAAGGCTTTGGTTTTTGTAATGATTCATATGCTTCCATTTTTAAAAAACTAATATTTCCTAATGTTTCATATGCTTCCATTTTTGAAAAGAATGGAATTCTATTTGATGATGAGTGTGAAAGTGCATTGATGAGTGTGGAAGAGAGAAGATAATAGAAAAATGATCAATGCAACCATCATAATAAAAGAGAGAAGATAACAGAAAAACAAAAAATGGGTTTTTGTTTCGGAGAAGTTTGGAGGATTTTTGTTTTCGGAAATGTATTTCCGAAAACATTAAAAATTGGATTATTTCGGAGATGAATATCTGAAAATCACAAAAAATGAATTATTTCGGAGATGCATCTCCGAATTCTAAAAAATAGAGAAAAAAATAACTTCGGAGATGCATCTCCGAAGCAGAAGGGTCTATAAAAAAATTATCAAAATTAGGGGCTCATAAGTTTCTGGTTTGGGCTTTAGAAATTACTAATTAAGTTGTTATATACACTCTGAGTTAAATTTGATTCCAGCATTCAAGGTGTAGCGCAGTGGTTTTAATCCTCTGCTATCAACTTCAGGACGTAGGGATATGCATATTTTTATACTGTCAATCAATCACAACCATGTAACCAATTAAAACACAATCTTAATTTAAAAAATCTAATATGACTTGACAAGTGTAAGGAATATGATTGGATGTATATGTCAAGTTAATTTACAGTGTACTACCTTTAAACTCTTAAACTTTTATGATAAAATATAACACAGTTTTATATGTATTCAATTTATTATTATTTTTTATATGGAAAGACATATAGTTGGGTTATTTTATAATCATATAAAAGTTATAATAATATTAGTATTGTTTTAATTAAATTATTATATAAAAAACGTAAACCGTAAGATATATAGTTGTGTTATTTGTATTATACAAAAGACAACAACACAAGCCAAAACGCACACAACTAAAATTAGATAAATAGAAAGGAGGAAGAAAACGTAAACAGTAGGTAAATCATGGTGGCTATGGAATTGGTCAAACGGTCAATACCGTCGAAGTTGTGGGAGCAGACGGTAGTGCCTCCGAGGGCGTCAGGTTCAGCAGAAAGAGCTTTGGAGATGAACCATCGGTTGAAAACTTTGAGGGTGTGAAAGCAGCCGTTGGTGGGGCTCCGGTGGAGGCTACTTTAGAAGGAATACGGGTTTGGCGGTGATTCAGGATAGTGAAAGGGGCAGGCCGGTGAAAAGGGTTAACTGGTGATAGGGAAGTACTCTCCATAGAGGAGGGGAGGAGACAACCTTGAAGGTGGAGGAAAAAAACCACAATGAAGGTGGGGAGCAGCCGCCAAACCCTAGAGGGTTGGGGGAGAGAAAGCGTACAAGAGTGTTAAAGAGAAGACTACTATGGAATAAGAAGAAAAAAAGTTTTATGGAATAATACAATGATAAGTGAAGAGATATATGCTAAGTGTTTCATGGTATAAATACCTTTACAAGGTGTTTTCGTGTACGCAATCTCTCTAATCTCCAATTTCACTACGATTATCATGAACCCTAACTGACTTGGGCGTTTGAGTGATAACCATGCAGGATCCCTTTGGAAACACTGGTTAAAGATCAACTCCTCTGATTCCTATAACATCACAATTGAAACCCTCGAATCGAGACGTTACTTCCTTTAATCGCTTCACCGTAACTTCCTGAATCTCTTATATTTCTGGTTCCACCACAAAACAGTTTTGTCGTCTATAGAAATTGACTTTTGATACCTATGATTTTCGCGAGGTCGAGCTCGATTCTTATATGTGCAAACGAATTTCTTTCTTCTTCAACCTTTATTTTGATTTTAGATCTTAATAATGAGATATTTGTAATTGATTGAGGGAGACATTATCTTTAAACTAATCGTTCTTAAAGATTTTCATGTTTTTGCAAGATTGAGATTGTTGTCATTTGTGATGACAAATTCTAGTGAAAAAGGAGGTTTTTCTCTCCAAGTTTTCCCGGTAGTGATTGTCTAGAAAACTACAGACAAGGCAGATTTCTTTTAAAATCTTCAAACAATTCATCGTTCAAAGAATTGGTAGGATCAAGGGATGATTGCTACACACAAAGGCTTGGAGCAGATTGGTGATATTGGAAGATTCAGAATTGTTAATCGAGTGAAGATTACGTAGATGAATTTGGCCTATACAAGTCAAGATCCAGATAGAAGATTTATTTTCTATAGCATTATTCTAGACTAGTGATTGTATGAACTCTTACAGTATTTGTCAAAATAAAAAAGAATATTGAAGGTTCCAATGGAAACCATTTAAAAGTGCACATAGGCAAACCCATGACGAACACTAAAGCATTATAAATCCCGGTGTTTTCACTCTCTCTTTTACTCTCGCATTTAATTTCCATAGGATATTGCATCTTAGGTTTTCATTTCTTAGAGTAAATTATCGTTTATTCAATTGGTAGCAATTTATTACATAAGGTTAGATTTTGTTAGAATCGAAACCTAATTAAGCCTTAGTGGTGATTAAAATATGAGAAAATTATTGAGTCTAAAATTTGTTAAAATTGAATCATTGTAAACACACCTCGTGAAGTATACAACTAAATCAATTGAATACTTTGTGTATCATCTTTAGAAGATCTTTAATATTTGCGAAGTGATTAAGTGTTAACGTAAACAAGTTTTAATAAAAGTAAAATTCTCATATTTTCCCTCTAAATCTTCTGTGCGCAAACTCTGAAAAACCTCTAATAATTTATTTTTGGAAAATTGGCTGATTTTTTTTAACTGTATTCACCATCGGTTGACAACTTTGAGGGTGTGAAAGCAGTCGTTGGTGGGGCTATGGTGGTGGTCGCTTTAGAAGGAATAGGGGTTTGGCGGGGATTCGGGGTAGTGAAAGGGGGAAGCCGATGAAAAGGGTTAACTGGTGATAGGGAGTAGTACTCTCCATAGAGGAGGGGAGGAGACGATCATGAAGGTGGAGGAAAAAAACCACAATAAAGGTGGGGAGCAGCCGCCAAACCCTAGAAGGTTGGGGGAGAGAAAGCGTACCAGAGCGTTGAACCCAATCTCTCAAATCTCCAATTTCACTACGATTATCATGAACCCTAACCGGACATAAGCCGAATACAAACTATGAAGGATGGGGGTCGTGCAATCATCTACTTCTAAAGTCGAAGGATTATTGGGGCCCTCGATAACAAAAAAGCAACGGCAGTATTAATATCATTTCTATTTGTCATTTTCTTTCTTCGCATTTCTGTACACTCGCCAATTCAAGGCAATATCAATAAAATTTCCTTTTTTGCATATTACGCTTCATTTCTAATTTCAGTACCATTTGCAAAGGATAATTTATTTTTATAAACTTTAACATGGATTTAACATGAGAAACTTGCAAACTTGCAACACAAAAGCAAAAAGACAAAATCTCCGTAAGGCTACACACACCTTGCACTGGTGTTACCCCAGGTTGATCCTTTCACAAAAAAAAGGGGTCGGCAAGTCATTCGAATACGAACTGAGCCGGAGTTCACAAACAATTCAAAAGAGGTTAAACCAAGGCAATGGGTGATAAGGAGATGAGTGATAAGGAGATAAGGTGTCAGGGTTATCATACATACATCATTGCATACATTCATCAGTATACATACAACATATACATGTGTAAGCATTCACACATACGCATTATACAAGCAATAGGGGCATGTGCACAACGCATAAGCATGATACATACGCATTTACAAAACAAAATTCTACATAGGTAAATTTCGCGATAACACTCGCGGATAACCCTATTGGTGGTACAGGTAAATTCTGCGATAACACTCGCAGATAACCCTGGTGACATAGGTAAATTTCGCGATAACACTCGCGAATAACCCTATTGGTGGTACAGGTAAATTCTGCGATAACACTCGCAGATAACCCTGGTAACATAGGTAAATTTCGCGATAACACTCGCGGATAACCCTATTGGTGGTACAGGTAAATTCTGCGATAACACTCGCAGATAACCCTGGTGACATAGGTAAATTTCGCGATAACACTCGCGAATAACCCTATTGGTGGTACAGGTAAATTCTGCGATAACACTCGCAGATAACCCTGGTAACATAGGTAAATTTCGCGATAACACTCGCGAATAACCCTATTGGTGGTACAGGTAAATTCTGCGATAACACTCGCAGATAACCCTGGTGACATAGGTAAAATTTCGCGACAACGCTCGCGAATAACCCTATTGGTGGTACAGGTAAATTCTGCGATAACACTCGCAGATAACCCTGGTGACACAGGTAAATTCTGCGATGATATTCGCAGATAACCCTGTCAGTGCAGGTGAACTTGCTAGAATTATAGCAAGCAATCCTATTGGGGTCCACAAACTACGGAAACTTACTAGAACTATAGTAAGTGGGGGTTCACAAACTGCGGAGGCTTGCTGACCATGGCAAGCCAATTACACAACCAACAAAAAGTCCTCGCTATGTAAGACTCAGGCCTTAGCAGGACATTTCACTTCACTCATACTCAAACTCAAGGCAAATTTAGGGGTCTTCCAGTATTTAATAACTCTTCGATCTGAACGACGCGAGGTCCATACACTCTTGTCATTCGATCCAAGGTAATTAAATAGGGGCAGCTGTCATACCCCAAAATTTACCTCCCACACTTCTCTCATAACAAGGTTTAAAAGCAAACTCCAAAACCTTGCTCACTCAAATGATCAAGATAATTCACAGTCAACTGATTCAAACTGGAGGGTTGATTACAATCAAAGCATGATTCAAACCATGATCATCAGGCAAACATCAAGTGTAGGATGCATAATCATCATTTGATCAAGAATTGATCATGATTCCATTAATAGAAACTCAGAGATGAACAAATACAAAAAGGTTCAAATTAGGGTTTCTTCAGGAAAAGGTCAATCCAACTTTGACTGGGCATAACTTTCACATGGAACATCAAAAATGCCCCACTCAAAGCCTATTTTGAAGGAAATTGGATTCTCTACAACTTTGTCTCTCACAAGCTAGGGCTAGAAATGCTTCATTTGAGAGATACAGTGCAAACGATTACAGGTCACTTTCAGGCATCCTTCAAAAGCAGTTTTTTGTTAAAGAGGATATGGTCAAGATAAAAGCTCCAAATGAAAAATATATTCCAAAGTGGCTTATAGAGGACCTCTTGAGGTTTCCAAAAAGTTTTAGGAATCCCTCATAACTTAAAATTTGAGTGAGATATGCTTGGTCAAAGTTGGGAAATTTTTAGAGGACCAAATGTGAAATAAAGGAGGTCCAAATTGAATTTCTTGCAAGTGGGCCTATATTTTATGACTCAAACCTGATCCATAAGTTATCCAAACCATGTGCCACGAATTTCACCTTTTTATTTATTTTTATATGATTTTTATTTCATTTAATAATGATTTAAAATAATATAATTAATGGAAAATCAAGTATTATGTGGGAAAGATTCATATTGACTAAATCCAATCACAATTATGTCAAAATTGTAAGATATTTTCGTGCATAATTGATTAGGAAAGAATTGGTATAATGTTTGACAAAATTAGAAAGCTTCCAATCAAGTTTTAAAATCAATTTTTCAAACATGGCAAGATTGGATTCAAGGATTCTTTGGGCCCTTTTCTAAACCTAATGCGTTCTCCTATAAGTACTGAACCTAAAGCATGGGATTAGGGGACACAAAATTCAGAGAGAGGCAGACTTGCAAGAATCAAAAATTCAGTGAGAAACTCAAACTCGGTTTTAGAGAATTGGAGGCTTTCAACAAGATCTAAAGGTTTCAAAAGTTTCCTCAGGAGATTTGGAACGTGTCTGGATCGCTACTCTACATCAACACCCCCAGAATTGTCTCCAATTGTTCAAGGTAGGTCGCTCTGAACTTTCTATCGATTAGCATCATTCTTGCATTTATCTGTTGAATTATTGTCGTATTATGCTTTGTATGATTGTCATGGTTGTTTCTGGGTTGATTACATGAAGTTTGTGTGCCTCAAACGTGATACGCCATAAGAGGCCGAACGAAGCTTTCTAGGTTTTTTTTGGGGGTTTCGTGTAGAGGTTAAATTAGGGCAAGATAATAACGTGTACAGGTTCGTATGAGGTAGACGAGGAATTTGAGGGGGTCGCGCCATATTTGTATGCTTGTATGCCTTAATCGTTATTTTCCTGGTCTCGATTGCTACGAAGGAAATCGTAGCTAAAACGTAGCTATATCTGCAGATTTTTTGTGTCTTCTTGGGGAAGACGATGGTGTGTCATCGTCTGGTTGGCTGTTTTAAAATTGCGCGCGCGTTTCTTAGTTACGTTTAATCATTTTACATATTGTTGTGAAAGCGTTTGTTAAACGCGTACTAGCCCCCAGTTGAGTGGTAAAGGTGGATTATGTTTATCCCCAGGGGCAAGGGTTCGATACCCAGCTCCCACATTATTTTTTCTGAATTTCTAAGTTCTTGATTGCATGCGCCCATGTCTATAGACCTCACCATGTACCCTCATAATCTGACCTTTGACTCTTCTCCCAACCAGATCTGACGCCTCTAATCAAATCCCCATACTATACACCCTATTAACAACCATATAAAACCAAAACCTTAATAAAACTAAAATAAATTTTAATTATTTGTTTTATTTTAATTAAAATACTTATTTTTAATATATATATTAATTATGTTATAATTATTTCTTTAATAAAATAAATACATAATGATTATATTGGAAATTTTCAATTTGTTATTCGTGCCGATCAAATCGATTGATCGCTATGGTTAACAATGATTTTGATTAAAATACTATTTAATTAAAATAAAATTCAAACTATATTCGATTAAATGGTTGCAATTATCTTATTGATTGTGATGATTAATCTTGCCTCGTTATATAATTAATTTGTTATTATTTGTAATCGTATTAATCGGCTATGAGGGGTAACGATACAAAATAAAATTTATAAAATAAGTAATAAAACACATTAATTCATTATTAGTGATAATCGAATCAATCGATTTGAATTGGTAATGGTGCCAAACTCCAAATCTTTTAACTATGGTGATCAAACCTATTGATCATTGCGGTTAATTGTGCCAAATCAGGGTTGTACGCCCAAACCCTAAAATAATTCTAAAGTCCATCCAAAATTACAAATTATCAAACTACGATAGGCCATTCAAAAAGCCTCTAAAAAACCATATCAAATCAAATTCAAACTCTAAATGGCGTACAACCCTTCCCGAACTACGTAGACTCTGATCCTCCCTAAGGAGGTACGTAGGCACTTGGCAACAAGGCGAGTCCCCCTCTTCAAAATCTCAATCATGTCATTAAAATTCTGTTTGCCACATTTCTTTACAAACCCTGCCATGCAACCCTAATCTTTGAACATTAGCCTTTAGGAAAGGGCTGAGGGTGCCTAACACCTTCCCTCAGCCTGATTATAATAACTTACCCTCAATCTCTTATATGTGTAGGGTTTCCTATTCGCCCTTCAGAATAGGTGGCGACTCGAAAGCTGAAATTTTTAGGCAGGTTGCTACAGCTGGCGACTCCACTGGGGACACTTTTAGTGAATTATTATGCTCCTAAGGCTTGAGTGGGTTTAGGTTTATGGCTCGTGGTTTATGGTTTAGGGTTTGTGGCGCGTCTTAGGGTTTGGCAAACATGCCATTTTTTAGGGTTTGGGGGAGGTTCATCTTTTAATGAATATTAATGTATTTTTTTTATTATTTATTTTGTTTTGTTTTTTGGGTTATTACCATTTTACCCCCCTGCCATATAGGTCATTTCTGGTTTACCCCCCTGTAAAATTTTTTTTTTGAAAAACAACCTTGCCAGTTCAAAATACTAACTTTTTAGCCCCTAAAGTCAAAATCCGCAGGAAAATCTGCAGGTTTCCTGCGGATTTTCTTTCGGATTTTCCTGCGGATTTTGACTTTAGGGGCTAAAAAGTTAGTATTTTGAAATGGCAAGGTTGTTTTTCAAAAAAAAAAATTTACAGGGGGTAAACCAGAAATGACCTATATGGCAGGGGGGTAAAATGGTATTAACCCTTGTTTTTTTTTGTTTATTTGTCTGCCTTGAAATATTTAATTATTATATGCATCGCTGTCTTTATGTTGTGTTAAACCCTAAGCGTGGGAGTTAACTTTGAGATCAATAGGGGAGTACGAATCTCCTACGAATCTCACTGATAACTCCACTCGGAGTGGGTTGAGTGTTCGGAAAGGTCCAAAATGAGGCTTGACTTTGTTGAGGGCTGGACTGGATACTTGGCCGATCTCTCCGAGAACCTACCCCAAAAATTCGAACCTCATGGATAAAATGAGTCGTTTTAAAATCCGAAGAGACAAAGAGTCTCGGAGGCTACGAATGACCCCATGAGACCTTCTAGAACCCCCCATAAAAGGTTGGCTCCCTAGAGCCCCCTACGTCGAACCTATGAACCTGGGTTTCTTGAAATATTATGTTATATATGTTTTATATATTTTTGTTGCTATGTTTTTTTCCTTTTTGTGTGTTTGCATGCATCATCTCTCATTTGCATCCTCATCATGTTTTATCCACAAAAAAATAGTAAATAAAAAAAATATGTAATATAAATGTAAAAATATATTCTATTTGGTGAATGTGTAGGAAGGATGAGTACCAAGAAGACCATTGTTCACTTTTCTGTTTCCACTCCGGATATCAAGAAGCTGAAAATAATCAAGGAAAAATTACCATCAAGTGCTTTGGATAGGTTTGTAATCCGCTATGGGAACATTTTGGACTTGCTAAGGGTGAGAGTACAAGAAGAAGCAATTACTGCTTTGGTTCAATTTTATGACCCTCCGCTTAGGTGCTTCACTTTTCAAGACTTTCAGTTGGCTCCAACTTTGGAAGAGATAGATGCTACTTTGGGGTTCTCAAAAATTAAAAAAGAGTTCTATACTGGTGTGGGTAAAGAAGTTGACTTTTCAGATTTGGCAAAAGCTTTGGGGTTATCTGCTACGAAATTGAAGACTAATTACAAAACTGATGGGGATGTGCATGGGATCAAAAGATCTTACTTAGAAAATCAAGCTTTAATGTATGCTCAAAAGAAACAATGGGACATTTGTGGACATTTGCTAGCTCTTTTGATTTTTGGAGTTGTTTTATTGCCAAAAAATGTTGATTATGTTGATCCCGCCGCTATTCATGCTTTCTCCTCCTTTAAGGTTTATGGAAAAGATCCTACGCCAACTATCCTCGCTAATATTTACTATGCTATTCATATGAAGTACGAAAAGAAGAAAGGAATGCTATTTTGTTGTGTCCACTGGCTATATTCTTGGTTGACTTCTCATCTCTACAAATCTAGTTGCTTTATCAAAGAGCTTACTAGGAACAAGTGGTCTCAAAAGCTAAGGGCTCTTAAAGCAGATTCTATCCTATGGTATGCAAAGAAATTAAAATCTGATAGGATCATTTACAAATGTGGAGATTTCGACAATGTGCCATTAATGGGGACTCTTGGTTGTATTAATTATAACTCCGTTTTAGCATTGCGTCAATTAGGACATTCTATGGATAGTGAACCCTCCGAACGACAAATAGAAGAATTGATCTTGCATGATAATGGGAAAGGTGCACCAAGAACATTGAAAAGAGTAATTCAAGCTTGGAGTCAGGTTCAAAGAAAATATTTTGGGCCAAAGAATGCAATTGCAAAAGCACCTTACACCACATGGGTTCAAGAAAGAGTTGGGAAGATTTTGCTACCTTTTGTTGTGGATCCCGCATACAAGAACATTGAAAAGAGTAATTCAAGCTTGGAGTCAGGTTCAAAGAAAATATTTTGGGCCAAAGAATGCAATTGCAAAAGCACCTTACACCACATGGGTTCAAGAAAGAGTTGGGAAGATTTTGCTACCTTTTGTTGTGGATCCCGCATACAAGCCTGATTCTCCTGATCCTGTTCCTCTATCCATCGAAGAGATAGAAGGAATCAAGGCTGCCCTAGAGGCATCCCAAAAGGAAAAAGAGAAACTAGAACTTGATTTGCATCAACTTACCAACGAAAAGAGTCAACTACGCTTTGACCTCAAAGAGAAAAATCAAGAACTTCAAGCAATGAAGGAGGAGAATGATAGGCAAAGGGGTAAGAGGAAACGTGCAACCGAAGGAGTTCTAAGTGCTAATTTTAATCTGGAAGCACATAATGAGAGGTTGGAACAAGCGGATAGGGAAATTGCAAGGTGGAGAAGGCATTACGAAAAGGCTTCCCATGACAAAGCAGAATCTGAGAAAAATCTGGAAGCTGTAATCTTTGAATTAACTGATAGGACTAAAGATCAAGAGGATGAAATAAGGAACCTCAAATATGATCTTCAAGAAGCCCTCAATGCTGGACAACAAGAGCACGCAAGAAGATTAACCACGGAAGAAGAACTTTTACAGCGCACTGGTGAGTACGAAAGAGCATTTCAAGCTATGGTATCACTTCGGGAAGTGTTCATGAGAGAAAAAGAGATACACGAGGCAGCCTTGAACGAAAGAGACTATTGGAAAAGACTCTACACAATTGTTTCTACGGCAAGTGAGCATGTGAGCATGGTTCCTAAGATGCTTGAAGACTATGAGAAATGTCGCGATGATTATGATAAGCTAGTCTTCTTGTGTAATGATTTAATTCAAGATATTCCAAAGAGTTTGGCAAAAGCAGAATCATCTCCTATCATCCTTCCCGAAGTAGTCAAAGAGTTCATGAAGCTTTGTAGAGATATGGTGGACAAGTTCCAAGAAGACATCCAAAGGCGTTCTTAGCTTTATGTTGTTTCCTTGTTGTTTTTATTTCAAGTACTTTTAATTTAATTTATTTTGAGTATTTTAATTTCAGTTTCCCTTTCCTTTTTGTAAACCAACAATGAAGTGGTACTTCCTTTCAATTAATAAAGTGTGTTTATTTTTTGCATTTACTTATTGTTCCTACAATATTCACCAAATAAATATATGCGAAAAAAAGAAGAAAAAGAATAAAAAAAGAATGTATATTTACTATAATAATGTGGATAAGACATGAACATAGCATAAGCATAGCATGCATATCATGCACATCATATTTATTTCAAAAAAAAAAAAACATAAGAAAAACTATCTTCATCTCCAGTCACACCATTGCAACTCAACCGCTGATTCAGACAAGATCTCAAAAGAAAAAGGCAATGGAACAATTGGAACAGAACCAAGCCGCCCTTCGTGAGGAAATGACCCAGTTGAAAGGTACTGTTGAAGACCTCAAGGGAGGAATGACCCAAATGCTGAGCTTCATGAAAGACCTCAAAGATAAGCAAGACAAGGCTAAGGAGGTTCAGGATCAGTACGAGGAGATACCTCAGGATGGCAACCCATTGTTAGGGTATGTACGAGGCCATGACCCTCACAAAACAAATGCTCACGCATCTAAAAAGGTCACTACGACCCATGAAGAGGGAGAGGCTTCTCGAGAAGGGTTTATTCCTACTGCTCAGAAAGAAGGGACGTCTCGCACAATTCGCATCCCTATCAACAATCCGCTTAGGGATGAGGACTACTTGGATCTACAGTATGGGGACACTAATGACATAGATCAAGTCCCTCAACCAAAGCTGACCTCTGCTGATTCTGGGGAGAATTCTAAGGAGAGTGGACAAATCAAGGCACTGGAAGAGAGACTGAAGGCTGTGGAAGGGTATGACGCTTTTGACGTGGATACTTTTGAAATGAGCTTAGTCCCAGATCTGACAATTCCACACAAATTCAAAGTTCCGAATTTTGAGAAATATAAGGGACTCACCTGCCCGAGGAATCACTTGCGCATGTATGTGCGAAAAATGGCCGCTTATGCTCATGATCAAAAACTGATGATTCATTTCTTCCAAGATAGTTTGAGTGGAGCATCGGTCGACTGGTACATGCAGTTAGAAAAGTCTCATATCCGAAGCTGGACCGACCTTGCTAACACATTCCTGAAGCAATATAAGTACAATTTGGACATGGCGCCCAATCGGATGCAACTCCAAAATTTGTCACAAAAGAAAGAGGAATCATTCAAAGAGTATGCACAGAGGTGGAGGGAAATGGCTTCCCGAGTTCAACCTCCCCTGTTGGAAAAAGAGCTGGTGGATATGTTTATGGCTACACTACAAGGGCCATATTACGATAAGATGGTTGGAAGCGTGTCATCAGGATTTTCAGACTTGGTAGTCATCGGTGAAAGGATTGAGAACGGAATCAAGAATGGGAAGATACAAGGGGCATCGTCTGGATCCTATCAGGCGAAGAGGCCTACCCCCAACTTCACAAAGAAGAAGGAAGGAGAGACTAATGTTGTAGGGCATCAGGAAAACAGACCTCCCACGTCATATCCACCACAACAAAACCGGTTTCAGGGAGGACAAAGGAGATTCGATCCGCTACCTACTTCCAAGAAAGAAATTCTGAAATATTTAATAAATGAATCCTTGGTAGAAGTTAGGCCACTGCCACCTCTTCCTCCAGGCAAGGTTACACCCAACTACAAGCCGAATGAAAGGTGTGAATTTCACGCCAATTCTCCCGGACACACCTTGGAGAAATGTTGGGCCTTCAGGCACATCGTTCAAGATTTGATTGAATCAGGGGCAATCGCCTTTGACAAACCCAATGTGAAGACGAACCCGATGCCGCACCATGATGGCGCAGTCAATGCAATAGAAATTGTCAATGAGCAAAAGTTGGTTCAACAACGGAACTCCCCCATAGATGCCCATAAGAGGTATCTTCTTATAAAGGGTTTTGTCCTAGAACACAACGAGGCTTTCAAAGACACTTTGCAGAGACTCACGGATCAAGGATTGATCCGGCTGGAGGAACATCCTGAAGAGGAGTATGTGGCAATGGTGGAGAGAAACGAACCTTTAATAATACCCGCACAAGGGGCAAGAAAGCCATTAATCATCCCGTGCTCAAGGTCACCAGTGATGATACCTACTCAAGAGCGCACCAAGATCATCCCAATCAGAGGACCATACCCTCTAGATAAGATGAAAGCAGTACCATGGGAATATGAGGCCGATACTAATACTGCAGTATCAAGCATCGTTGGACCTGGAGGCATGACCCGTAGTGGGCGCATATTCAAAATTGCGCAAGCACAGCCAACATCTAGTGGAAACTTGACACAATCTGGAGAACAAGCGGTTGTAAGACCAAGTGATGGAATTGAACCTAAGGACAAAGAGGCTTCTAATAAGGACGCCGAAGAGTTTCTCGCTCTGATTAAGAAGAGTGATTATAGAGTGGTGGATCATTTGCAACAAACACCATCTAAGATATCGCTCTTATCACTATTGATACACTCTGAGAAACATCGAGATGCTCTGATGAAGATCCTAAACGCTGCCCATGTAACTAAGGACATCACAGTCAATCAATTTGACGGAATGGTGGCCAATCTAACTGCTGGGGCATGCCTAGGTTTCAGTGATAATGAGCTACCCCTACAAGGAAAGTCACACAACAAAGCCTTGCATATCTCCATGCAATGTGGGAAGGCTCATCTAGCTAGAGTTTTGATCGACACAGGGTCATCTTTAAATGTGATGCCAAAAGCAACACTTGATAAGATAGCCTTAGAAGGACTGGTAGTCAGACCAAGTCGCCTGGTGGTAAAAGCTTTCGATGGATCACAAAGTCCGGTGTTGGGAGAAGTGGATCTGCCCGTTGTAATCGGTCCTCATACCTTCTGCATCAATTTCCAAGTGATGGAAATTGAGCCAGCTTATACCTGCCTACTAGGACGCCCTTGGATCCACGCAGCTGGGGCAGTCACCTCCACCCTCCATCAGAAATTAAAGTTTGTGAATGGGAACTCCATAGTGACTATCAATGGAGAAGAGGATATATTTGTCAGCAATCTAAACTCATACAGATATATTGAGGCTGGAGACGAAGCATTGGGTACCGCATTTCAAGCTCTAGAAATTGCAACCGCTATCACACTACCAGTGGAGAAGATAAGAAGGGCGGTGACATCATGGAAGGATCTACAAGACACAGATGCTAAAGGATGGGGCAAGCTGCCAGAGGTTCTGGAGAAGAAAGATCGCCTGGGGTTAGGGTATCAACCCACCAAGTTCAAAAGCATCAAAAAGGAGGAACAACAATTTCCCCCAATAATGCAAACTTTTGTGACCGGTGGGTATGAACATGTAGCTATGGTGTCCAACAAGGATTCTCGAGAAGGGACGTCCAATTTCATTCGAGAAATCAGGCCAGGAGAACAGCTTCAGAATTGGACAAGCCTGGAGATACCGGAGATAGTTTTCATTTCAAAGTAATTTGCTTTTGTGTGTTTTATTTCCTTTTTTTAATAAATAAAAACAATAACGCTCATGCCTCGCCCGAAGCATAGAGCTAGTTTGTAAGGGCCCCATTTACTTTCAAGTTCGAAGTTTATTAATAAAATTGTCTTTGCATTTTGGTATTGAAAACATTGTCTTTTCTCGCATTTATTCCTTTTTCATTTCTGAAAATGACAAATAAATTTCTTGCACAAACAAAGCACGTTCACATCTGCATACTAAAAGAAAACAAAACATAAAACATGTGCAGATCACCTTCTGACACCACCGATAATAATACTGCTGAGACTCTATACAAACTCGAGGTTCTCGCTAATCAGGCTGAAGAAGGGGATGAGGAAGACGATGAACTTCCGGAAGAGTTGTCAAGGTTAATGGATAAGGAATCCAAGAGCATGCTCCCTCCACAAGAGGCCATTGAAATCATAAACTTGGGAACGGATGAAGAACCCAAGAACATTAAGATTAGGGCAACGCTAGGTAAGGACGTAAAAGCAACGCTAATCAAGCTCCTCCACGAGTATGCAGAGTGTCATACCCTAATTTTGACCCCCCTGAGATGACATTATCTTCAGGATTTTCATCAAGTCAAAGTAAGTACCCATGGCAGTCTGGCATTCAATCGAGGGTGTTCAAAGACAAGAAAACTCAGGCAAAGGATCAATCAATAGAGGGATTAGTCTCTAATACAATCATAAGATTCAAAAGCCTCATTATTTCACCTATGATTGATTAGACAACCAGTCATCTAAGTACAGAATTACTCAGATCCACAGACTAGGGTTTTGAGCCTTATCAAGGACTAAAATCAGGGATCACCTTTGGGAAACCATAAAAAGCCCCAGGGAACCATTCAAAGACATCAATCATCTTCAAATAACTCATATGACAAGATCCACTGGACATTACCCCTCAAATCAAAGTCTACAGTCATCATTGTCCTCTGGTCGACAATTAGGGTTTTTGACCTAATCCACCAAGATAGTTGACTTTTAATCAGGGCATGGATCCAAAACTCAAGACATGATTCAAGAATATCTACTACCTCAATATAATCCATTTACATCATTCATTTGAGAAGAAGATCTTGATTCTACACAAAAAGTCCAAAATCTCACCTTACTAGGAAAAAGTCAACTGTATGGGATCACCATTGACTTTTGAGATTTTTGGTCAAACCATGACTTTTAAGGATCAATATCATCAATATATGGATAATGAAGTCATTTGACCAAAGAAATTCAAAGAAATTCATCAAGGAGCAAAAAGTCGGGAATTAGGGTTTTTTAAGGCATGGTGAGAACTCAAAATTTCACCTACACAACTCAAAAAACTTCCAACATGAAAGTTGTAGATCTTGCAAAATAAAACAACATCTTACAAAGGAACTTTTTTCAAAAGATCAATCATTTAAGAGTTTTGGAAATTTTGGAGTTTTAGGTCATAAACACTTAGAAATTTTTCTAAGTGTTTTAACCTAGTTTTCTTCCAACTTTGGCCTCATTTTTCACAAATTTGCCAAAGGATTTTGAAGAAACTCCAAACTAATGATTTGAAGTAGATGTTTAGGGCTTTCCAAATTGTGTTCAACCTTCTCCAAATTCATTTTGAGCTAAGAGTTATGCTTGTTCAAAGTTGGCCTCATGAAGTAAAATTATAGGTCATGCATCATTTTTGAACTTTGAAATTTTGTGCACATGACCTCAATTATGGATGCTACACGACCCATAACACATCTGAAAACATGCCATGCATTTATTTTCACCATGCCATAAGAATTGAAGAAGATTCTAAAAACAAGAACATGTGATTATGTAATGATTACATTTGTGAATTTATGGCAAATTGATGAATCACCCAAGGAATCTTCTCACCAACCAATTAGAGCTCATTTCTGGCTCAGAATTGTCCCCTAAGATCAAGCAAAATCGAGGGCTGGGGGATTGATCAAATGGAATCAAAATTCTCATCATTGCATAAGAGATATTTGCAAACTTCCTTCATGCTTAAGAAACCAAACTTCTTTCATTAAGCAAGCTCACTACAGTCAATTGATCTGCATTCATTTGCCTATAAATAGGAGAGCATACCTCAGTAATCAAACACACCAAAGCAACTTAAATTCTTGCTTTCTCTCTTCTCTCTATTGCTCATATATTGTTCAATAGATCTCTTGGCAAGAAGAAATTCTCAAGCCAAGAGAATCTCTATTGGAAGTGAGTATTCTAGTTACAAAGTAAGGAAGAAGGAAAAGGTAGTTCTTCATACCTTTCTTGAAGATCTTCATCTTCAAGCTTCCAACAACTTGAAGTTCCATCTTCAAGGCGCTCCCATAAGTCCAAAGAGGTGTTGTGGCATCACCTTCATCAAAAGCCTACAACAATTTCAAAGAAAGAGAGGTTGTTAGTAACAACAATTCAAAGTTGTTCTACAACAATCAACAACAATTTGAGGGTGTTCTTCAACAACACCACCCGAATTTCCAGAAAAAAGAAAGGAGGTTCAAAGCCATACCTCCAGTTGCAGCCCCGTGTTTACGAATTGTTCGCGCATCATCTTCATCAACCTGAAGCAGCAAGAATTCGGTTCAGCACCACAACAACATTTCCAAAGCAGTAGCAGCAGAAGCTCGGTTCAGAATAACAACAATTAACAACAATTTCGCAGCAGCAGAAGGAATTAGGAACATACCTCAACAATAACCGGTGAAAATCTCCTCGCCGTAGGTAAGTCAATTCCACTTTTACTCTCAAAATATTATTGCTGCTATGAATATGGTTCCTGTTAGAACAAATTTTCCAGAAACATGAGAAATAGCATGAGTTGTTGTTGCTATACTGTTAAACAAAATTGAAAACGAAATTAAAAACATATACCTAGAATTTTGCTTCTGATTTCTCTCCCATGGCCGCCGTAAAACTTCCCCTGAGAAGTTGTTGTTGTCATTTGTTCTACGCGAGTTGAGTGAGAAACCGAGAGAGGTTTTTTACTGTTGACTTTGTCTCACCGAGAGAGGGGCTGGTCGCTGCTGTTGTTGTTTCGTGGAAGAGAGAGCACCGCGAGAGAGACTGTGAGCCACCGAGAGAAACGAGAGAGAGTGCTTCGTCGTTGTTGTTGCTCCGTGAGACGAGTTGCCATTATTGTTCATAACTTTGAGCGAAGTCGAGAGAGAAGAGAGAATTTGTTTCTTACTGATTTTTTTCTTTTTTTTCTTTGCGTGAGATTGAGAGAGGAACAGAAATGAGGCGCTGCCTCTGTAGGTTTAGGGTTCTCAAACTCAACCCAGCTTGTGGTAAGAAGCATGGGTGGATCCGGGTCACCCTGACCCGACCTGGTCCGGCCCAGCATATTTTCTTTTTTATTTTGCATTCAGCTTTAGTCAATTTGGGCCTGCACACTCCCCATCCGAATTACACCCCCCTCAGGCCTAAGTTCTTTTTATTAACTATTTCTTCTTTTATTTTCTTTGAGAAAAGTTTTGCATAAAAAAGAATTAGTATTTTTATTATAATATAGATTTTAGTTTAATTTTCTAATTCTTATTAAAATACCAAAAAATATATTAGATACATATTTATGTTTATGTTTCTAATTATTTTCTTCTCTCATAAAAATCACAAAAAATATCTTTCCTTAGATTAATTTCATTTAAATTTGATATTTTCATATTATTTTGTGTAGTTAATCATTTAGATTTTTATTTGAATATTGTTGCACATATCACGTGAATTTTCTCACTTCATCCAAGACTTAGAGATTATTTCTCTGTTGTCTTTTGGATTTGTCTGTTTGTTTGGTCTTCCATTTGCTGTAGAATTCCTTAAACAATTACTGGAAGATCATAGAATGATGTGAGCTGTGAGCTTATCCGACGTTCTTTTTTTTTGCTGGTGGATGCTCAATAACTGTTGAGATCCTAATTTATTCCAAGCATATCACTTGAGGATCAAGGTAACACCTCAAACTCAGAAATCCAATTTCTCATTCTTCGAGGTAAGCCTAAAACTCATAAAACTGTTTTCACAACAGTAATCAATCAACTGTTTTCATAAACAGTAAATCATTTTCAAGTGGGCCTCTAATAGAGTGTAAGTCCCAAAAACCTTCTCTTCTTAGCTTGTTTTCAAAACTGTATTTTCAAAATCTTCTTTCTGTTTTCAAAACATTCTTCTGGTATTTGAAGGGCATTATTCCCGGTGAAACTCTTCAGATACCTATGTGACCTTTGTCCATCTTCACTTCTTCTGTTTTCAAAAACCCTTAACTGTTTATCCTATATATTCATCTGTTATCCATCAATTACTGGTAAGGCTCTGTACATACTTCTCCAAAGGCCTCCACTCCATCCAGGTTAGGCTTTACAAGCTTTCAATTTACAGTCTTTATTTAAATTACTGTCAAATATAAACTGTGCATATATTAGTTTAGAACTACGTTTGAGTATAAACCCTAGGACAGTTAAACTATATATATATTATAGGAATATGGCCTAGGATTGAGAATGTCTTCCCGGTGAAGGCTCTTTCCTAATTAGAGATCTGTAGTTCAAACCCCCAAGATGAATTATTCCCGGTGAAACATCTTGGCAAAAACCTTAGAATCCAAAAATATAGGACACATCCACCCAAAGAGGAATTATTCCCGGTGAAACCTCTTACCCATTTGCTTAGAGCCAAAATAAGTTCAAACTACATAGCTTTCTCTTGTGCTATAACAAGGACCCTCGATTAGCCTCCTCTTGGGCTTTGTACAAGGACCCACAGGCTTCTTAAAAGCATTTCCAGCTTCCTCTTGAGCTTGTATACAAGGACCCATCAGGTTTCTTATAAACATAGGAACAGGTCTTTAGTCACCTTTTAGCCTACCCTGGTGAGTTTCTTCCAATTTAAACCAGACTTTAAAAAAGCTAAGTTTGTCTCAATTTTGCATTGAGTACGCCTTTTGGAATGAGAGACATGGACAGTCTATGTCACCCTTATCTTCATCAATCTTCCTTAGCAGAGTCTAGGATCTATGTTTATTTTCTCCTCAGCATGTGTCAGCCTTCATCTTGGGCTTTAAACAAGAAGTCTCCACTAGATAATCTTTCTGCCAATCATTTCAATAAAATTCCCTGGAAAGGGTTAGCTTCCACACATTCCTTCATGTCAATAAAATTCCCTGGAAAGGGTTAGCTTCCACACTTTCTTTCATTTTCAATAAATTCCCTGGAAAGGGTTAGCCTCCAAAGTCAAATTAAAATCAATCCTCCATTTCAATAAAATCCCTGGAAAGGGTTAGCTTCCACACATTCCTTCATGTTAATCCCTGGAAAGGGTTAGCCTCCAAAGTCAAATTAAAATCAATCCTCCATTTCAATAAAATCCCTGGAAAGGGTTAGCTTCCACACATTCTTTCATTTTTAATAAAAATCCCTGGAAAGGGTTAGCCTCCAAAGTCAATTAATAAAAATGTTAAAAACCAAAGATTCATTTCTCCTAGGAGATAATTTCCCCAAAAGAGTCAAAACCCCAGGAAAGGGTCAGCCTCCAAAAACATGATAAAATCAGTCTTTTAATAGACAAATTCACCAGCTGAGTCAAAATCCCTGGAAAGGGTTAGCTTCCAAAGAAAAACAGTCTTTCAATAAATAAAATCTCCTCAGTAGAGTCAAAACCAACAAAAACAGTTAGCCTCAACCTTGGGCTTCATACAAGGCACCCAAACAATAAAACTCCCCTGTCAAGAGTCAGCCTCAACCTTGGGCATTGTACAAGGCAGATAATAGAGTCTCCCCAGTGAGTTCTTCATCATTCAGTAGCCACAACCTTGGGCTTTGTACAAGGCAGATAAACCATATTTTCATGTGTCAAAGATTCCTAACACCTAGGATCTTTTCCCCTTAGAGTCATCCATACTCAGTTTATTTAAGAGTCTGCCACAACCTTGGGCTTTGTACAAGGCAGAAAATAATGTTTTCCCTAGCTAGAGTCAGCCACAACCTTGGGCTTTGTACAAGGCACATAAAATAGAGTCATTCATTCAATTATCCTCAGCAGTTAGCCACAACCTTGGGTTTTGTACAAGGCACATAAATAGAGTCTCCCTAAGTAGAGTCAGCCTCAATTCTGGGCTTTGTACAGAACACAAAAATACCCTGTAATTAATCCCCAGTGGAGTCATCTCCCAGAGTCAATAGTATTAATTAATCAATCAAAAAGCCTCAAGCTTGGGCCTCATACAAGCCAGCTAAAGTCAAATCTTTTATACAGTAGATAGACATAGCTTATCTCTATAGAGAGATATTTTTACTACTCTACCACATTCAAACAAACATTACATTTCATTTCAATTTTAATCAAGTCTCCCATTTAGGATTTTGAAAGGCATGAGCTGGCAGTAAAACCCAGACATGTGGTAACTTTCCCTAATTTGGATGAGCATTTTTCTTTCATTTAAGAGGTATTTGACTGGTATACTTGAACATACACAAGTAAGGTCCCCCTCTTGAATGAAATGAATTCAGTTATTCTGTCACTCCTTTAAATGTTTGTGGTAGAATAGTACTAATACCTCTCTGTAAAGATGATTTCATGTCTCTTTACCGTAAACAGAGATTTAATTCAAGCTTCAACCTTGAGCTTCAAGCAAGGCACCAAAAAAATATTTAATTTCCCTAGTTAGTTCCCCGAACTACATTAAGCTCTGACTTCCACTAGGGATATGTAGGCATGAGGTTCACAAGGAATCTCAGCGAGCTAATAAAATACCAAAAATAGTCAGTTTGTCTGTCTGTCTTTCTTTAATCAATTCAATTCCTTCTCCTAATACAAAGGAGAAACTTTCCCAATCATTAGCAATAAACACAAACACAATGACACAGAGAAGGTTCCTGTAGAGTACTACAGATATGTAGGGTGTTTAAACACTTCCCTATGTATAACCGACCCCCCGGACTCCAGAATTTCTAGTCTAGGTGAAATCCCCACACTTAGCAAACTCTTAGGGTTTAGTTGAGATCTTTTTTCCCCTTTCCTACTCGTAGGACAAATAAGAAAGTTCGTGTGATATCGTAGGAAGAACTGAAACAAAATTCATCCCACCACGGGCGCATTCTCCTTCCAAATTTCGCGTGAAGGGTTTAGCGTGCCGTCCTCCCAAGTGAAACGGGGAGGTAAAGAAAACGACCACCACACAGAGATTTTTGCTTGGTCATACCGTGACATGCCGGGGTTGGATACAGACATCGTGGTACACAGGTTACCTCTCAAAGAAGGGTGTGCGCCGGTCAGGCAAAAGCGCAGAAGGGTTCGACCAGATATGGACAGTAAGATTAGGGAAGAGGTGCTCAAACTGTTCGATGTCGGGTTTCTTGCTGTAGTTGACTACCCACCATGGATTGCAAACATAATGCCAGTTCCTAAGAAAGACGGGAAGGTGCGCATGTGTGTAGACTACAGGGATCTAAATAAAGCAAGTCCAAAAGATGATTTCCCACTACCACATATAGATATCTTGGTGGATAACACAGCACAAGCTTCGGTGTTCTCCTTTATGGATGGGTTCTCCGGATATAATCAAATCAAGATGGCCCCTGAGGATATGGAAAAGACCACCTTCATGACATCTTGGGGCACCTTCTGCTACAAAGTGATGCCTTTTGGATTGAGAAATGCAGGGGCAACATACCAAAGAGCCATGGTCACACTATTCCATGATATGATTCACAAAGAGGTCGAAGTATATGTAGATGATATGATTGCCAAATCCGGCACAGAAGAAGAGCATATTACAAATCTACATAAGTTGTTCGAGCGCTTAAAGAAGTACAAGCTAAGTGTTAGAACAAGATTTGTTCTGATCAATTATCTTAGTTTTGATGATAACAATAATATGAATTTTGCTTAAGATTATATGGTACTCTAATCCAATGCAATTTCCCTTTCAGGAAATATATAAAGAGTACGCATAATTCAGCGCTCAGAAGCTTTGTCTCAAATGGTTCAGCATGCAACATCAGAACATGGTCTGGCAAGACATCAGAAGATGGTCGAAGCAGAATCAGAACATGGGTCTATGGAAGCATCAGAAGAACAAGAGAACAGAAGCACTGAAGTTCTGATGGTATCACGCTCAGAAGCACTTCAAGGTCAGGAGATCAGAAGATGCTTTGCACCAAGCTGTTTGACTCTGATGATATTCAAACGTTGTATTCACAAACATCAGATCAGAAGGAAGTACAAGTGGCAAGCTACGCTGACTGACAAAAGGAACGTTAAAAGCTACTAAAGGCTACGTCAGTAGACACAGCGTGAACAAGGCTCGAGGTAGTTGACAAAAGCGTATAACATTAAATGCGATGCTGTACGGAACACGCAAAGCATTAAATGCACTCAACGGTCATCTTCTCCAACGCCTATAAATATGAAGTTCTGATGAGAAGCAAGGTTAACGATTCTGCACCAAAACAACTCATATTAAACTTGCTGAAACGCTGTTCAAATTCAAAGCTCAGAATCTTCATCTTCATCAAAGCTCACTACATTGCTGTTGTAATATATTAGTGAGATTAAGCTTAAACGATTAAGAGAAATATCACAGTTTGTGATTATCGCTTTTAAGAAGCAATTGTAATACTCTTAGAATTGATTACATTAAGTTGTAAGGAACTAGAGTGATCGTGTGGATCAGAATACTCTAGGAAGTCTTAGAGGTTATCTAAGCAGGTTGTAACTAGAGTGATCGTGTGGATCAGTATACTCTAGAAAAGTCTTAGAGGGTATCTAAGCAGTTGTTCCTGGAGTGATCAGTGTGTGATCAGAAGACTCTGGAAGACTTAGTTGCTGACTAAGTGGAAAACCATTGTAATCCGTGCGATTAGTGGATTAAATCCTCAGTTGAGGTAAATCATCTCTGCGGGGGTGGACTGGAGTAGTTTAGTTAACAACGAACCAGGATAAAAATAACTGTGCAATTTATTTTTATCTGTCAAGTTTTTAAAGCTACACTTATTCAAACCCCCCCCCCTTTCTAAGTGTTTTTCTATCCTTCAATTGGCATCAGAGCGCCGGTTCTAAGGTGCAAGCACTTAACCGTGTTTAGAAAAGATTCAGGAAGAGAAAAACGCTTCAGTAAAAGATGGTTGATGAAAGTGAAAAGTCTACACCAGCATCTACATCTGGCTCTGCTGAGCAATATAACGGTAACAATGGTTATACTAGACCGCCGGTATTTGATGGTGAAAACTTTGAATACTGGAAAGATAAACTGGAAAGTTACTTTCTTGGTCTAGATGGTGATCTATGGGATCTTCTGATGGATGGTTACAAACATCCAGTAAATGCCAGAGGCGTAAAGCTGACAAGGCAAGAAATGAATGATGATCAGAAAAAGCTTTTCAGGAATCATCATAAATGCAGAACTGTTTTGCTGAATGCTATCTCTCATGCTGAGTATGAGAAGGTATCTAACAGGGAAACGGCCTATGACATATATGAGTCCTTGAAAATGACTCATGAAGGAAATGCTCAAGTCAAGGAGACTAAAGCTCTAGCTTTAATCCAGAAGTATGAAGCCTTCAAGATGGAGGATGATGAAGACATTGAAAAGATGTTTTCAAGATTTCAAACTCTTACTGCTGGATTGAGAGTTCTTGACAAGGGATACACCAAGGCTGATCACGTAAAGAAGATCATCAGAAGCTTACCCAGAAGATGGGGTCCTATGGTGACTGCATTCAAGATTGCAAAGAATCTGAATGAAGTCTCTCTGGAAGAGCTTATCAGTGCCTTGAGAAGTCATGAAATAGAGCTGGACGCAAATGAGCCTCAAAAGAAAGGTAAGTCTATTGCATTAAAATCAAATATCAAGAAATGCACTAACGCTTTTCAGGCTAGAGAAGAAGATCCTGAAGAATCAGAATCTGAAGATGAACTATCCTTGATCTCCAGAAGGCTAAATCAACTCTGGAAGACCAAGCAAAGGAAGTTCAGAGGCTTCAGAAGTTCAAAGAAATTTGAACGTGGAGAATCTTCTGATGACAGAAGATTTGACAAGAAGAAGGTCATGTGCTATGAATGCAATGAGCCTGGACACTTCAAGAATGAATGTCCAAATCTTCAGAAGGAAAATCCCAAGAAGAAGTTTCATAAGAAGAAAGGTCTTATGGCAACCTGGGATGAGTCAGAAGATGATTCATACTCTGAAGATGAGCAGGCTAACTGTGCGCTGATGGCGACAGAAGATGACGGATCAGAATCTACATCAGAATCAGATTCTGAAGAGGTATTTTCTGAACTTACTAGAGATGAGTTAGTTTCCGGTCTAACTGAACTTCTGGAACTCAAGTCTCAGATCAGTCTCAAATACAAAAAGCTGAAAAAGCTATTTGAATTTGAAACAAAGAAGCTTGAGTTGGAAAATTCTGAATTAAAAGAAAAACTTTTAAAATTATCCAATAATGTTGGATCTCCTTCTGATTCAGAAAAATCCACTCCTAGTTTAAACCATATTCTGAAAGAATATGATTTAAGTTTCAGGAAGTTCTTATCTAGAAGTATTGGCAGAAGTCAGCTAGCTTCTATGATATATGCTGTGTCTGGAAACAAAAGAGTCGGCATTGGTTTTGAGGGTGAAACCCCATACAAACTTGAACCTGTTGATGAAATGAAATTCACATACAAGCCATTGTATGATCAGTTCAAGTATGGCCACTCCCATGATATTAGGCACACTTCACATGCTCAAAGTTTTCACATTGCACACACCAAAAAGCATGTAACACAACCTAGGAAATATCATGAAACTCACATTAAAAATTATCATGTTGTTCCTCCTATTGCTTACAATGTTAAACCCAAGTTCAATCAGAACTTGAGAAAATCTAACAAGAAAGGACCCAAAAAGATGTGGGTACCTAAGGATAAGATTATTCCTATTGCAGATATCCTTGACTGCAAAAAGGACAAAGCACAACATGTCATGGTACCTGGACTCTGGATGCTCACGACACATGACAGGAAGAAGGTCTATGTTCCAAGACCTGGTGCTTAAGTCTGGAGGAGAAGTCAAGTTTGGAGGAGATCAGAAGGGCAAGATAATTGGCTCTGGAACTATAAAGTCTGGTAACTCTCCTTCCATTTCTAATGTACTTCTTGTAGAAGGATTAACACATAACCTCTTATCTATCAGTCAATTGAGTGACAATGGTTATGATATAATCTTTAATCAAGAGTCTTGCAAGGCTGTAAATCAGAAGGATGGCTCAATCCTATTTACAGGCAAAAGGAAGAACAACATTTATAAGACAGATCTGCAAGATCTTATGAGTCAGAAGGTGACTTGTCTTATGTCTGTTTCTGAAGAGCAGTGGGTCTGGCACAGAAGATTAGGTCATGCTAGTTTGAGAAAGATTTCTCAGATTAACAAACTGAATCTTGTCAGAGGACTCCCTAATCTGAAATTCAAATCAGATGCTCTTTGTGAAGCATGTCAGAAGGGTAAGTTCTCCAAACCTGCATTCAAGTCCAAGAATGTTGTTTCTACCTCAAGGCCATTAGAACTCTTGCACATTGATCTGTTTGGCCCAGTCAAAACAGCATCTGTCAGAGGGAAGAAATATGGATTAGTCATCGTAGATGATTATAGCCGCTGGACATGGGTAAAATTCTTGAAACACAAGGATGAGACTCATTCAGTGTTCTTTGATTTCTGCATTCAGATTCAATCTGAAAAAGAGTGTAAAATCATAAAGGTCAGAAGTGATCATGGTGGTGAATTTGAGAACAGATCCTTTGAAGAATTCTTCAAAGAAAATGGTATTGCCCATGATTTCTCTTGTCCTAGAACTCCACAGCAAAATGGGGTTGTAGAACGAAAGAATAGGACTCTGCAAGAAATGGCCAGAACCATGATCAATGAAACCAATATGGCTAAGCATTTCTGGGCAGAAGCAATAAACACTGCATGCTATATTCAGAATAGAATCTCTATCAGACCTATTCTAAATAAGACTCCCTATGAATTGTGGAAGAATAGAAAGCCCAACATTTCATATTTCCATCCTTTTGGATGTGTATGCTTTATTCTGAACACTAAAGATCATCTTGGTAAGTTTGATTCCAAAGCACAAAAATGTTTCCTTCTTGGATATTCTGAACGCTCAAAAGGCTACAGAGTATACAATACTGAAACATTGATTGTAGAAGAATCAATCAATATCAGGTTTGATGATAAGCTTGGTTCTGAAAAACCAAAGCAGTTTGATAATTTTGCAGATTGTGATATTGATATATCAGAAGTTGTTGAGCCAAGAAGCAACGCATCAGAAGCAGAGCTTCTCAGAAGCAAAGAATCTGAAGATCAAGTATCAGCTTCTCTGGAGAATCTAAGCATTTCTGAAGAACCATCTGTCAGAAGATCATCCAGACTCATCTCTGGTCATTCAGAAGATGTCATTCTTGGAAAGAAGGATGATCCAATCAGAACAAGAGCATTCCTTAAGAACAATGCAGACTGTCAATTAGGTCTTGTATCTTTGATCGAGCCAACTTCTGTTGATCATGCTCTAGAAGATCCAGACTGGATAATTGCTATGCAAGAAGAACTGAATCAGTTTACAAGGAATGATGTTTGGGATCTTGTTCCTAGACCAGATGGATTCAATATAACTGGTACAAAATGGGTCTTCAGAAACAAGCTCAGTGAGAAAGGTGAAGTGGTAAGGAACAAAGCCAGACTGGTGGCTCAGGGTTATAGTCAGCAAGAAGGGATTGACTATACAGAAACCTTTGCACCAGTGGCCAGGTTAGAATCTATTCGTCTATTAATTTCATTTGCCACTCAACATAACATCACTCTCTATCAAATGGATGTTAAGAGTGCCTTCTTAAATGGTTATATAGATGAAGAAGTTTATGTCCATCAACCTCCTGGTTTTGAAGACTCTATGTCTCCTAATCATGTTTTTAAATTAAAGAAATCGTTATATGGATTGAAACAAGCTCCCAGAGCTTGGTATGAACGCTTAAGTTCTTTCCTTCTGGATAATGGTTTCACTAGAGGAAAAGTGGACACTACTCTCTTTTGTAAAACCTTTAAAAGGGATATTTTAATTTGTCAAATTTATGTAGATGATATTATCTTTGGAACATCTAATGCTACACTTGGAAAGGAGTTTGCTGAGTCTATGCAGGCTGAGTTTGAAATGAGCATGACGGGAGAACTCAAGTATTTCCTAGGAATACAAATAAATCAAACATCAGAAGGAACGTATGTTCACCAAACCAAGTATGTGAAGGAACTTCTGAAGAAGTTTAATCTTCTAGACTGCAAAGAAGCCAAAACTCCTATGCATCCAACATGCATCCTAGGTAAGGATGAGGTAAGTAAGAAGGTAGATCAGAAGTTATACAGAGGTATGATTGGATCTCTTCTATATCTGACTGCTTCTAGACCTGACATTCTGTTCAGTGTTTGTTTGTGTGCCAGATTCCAATCAGATCCTAGAGAATCTCATTTAACTGCTGTTAAGAGAATTCTAAGGTATCTGAAAGGTACTACTAATGTTGGCTTAGTTTACAGAAAATCTAAAGAATACAACTTAGTAGGATTCTGCGATGCTGATTATGCTGGAGACAGAATTGAAAGAAAAAGTACTTCAGGAAGTTGCCAATTTCTTGGAAGTCATTTGATCTCCTGGTATAGCAAGAAGCAAGCAACTATTGCTCTATCAACAACATAAGCAGAATATGTCGCTGCTGCTGGTTGTAGTACACAGATGCTCTGGATGAAGAGTCAGTTAGAAGATTATCAGATATTTGAGAGTAACATTCCTATATTCTGTGATAATACTTCTGCTATATGTTTATCTAAGAATCCTATTCTTCATTCAAAAGCTAAACATATTGAGATTAAACATCATTTCATAAGGGACTATGTTCAGAAGGGCGTTATATCTTTAAACTTTGTTGATACAGACCATCAATGGGCTGATATCTTTACAAAACCCCTGGCTGAAGATAGGTTTAAGTTCATTCTGAAGAACATCAGTATGGATTTATGCCCAGAATGAGAAGATGAGAAGTCCTTATGTATGAGTATCTTCTGTAATGAAAATGGATTATTTTTTATATCAGAAGTTCTGATTGAAATCTTTTAGAAATTATGATTCGGTTATTACTAACGTTTCATTGTCTAAGTTGATTCAGAACCTCTTTTAAAGCAAAACAGCTGTAACGTTTTATCTCGGGATGGTAAACCTGTCGTTACTATTCATGGATAAGCGCGCGTGCAGTTGAAGGGACACCGACCATAGGTAACTGTGCTAGTCACCTCATTTGTCTTTATTATCTCCCCTCACGTCACGTAACATTAAATGCTATTCATCATTCGTTTCATTTTATTTTCTTTTAAATACTCTTCAAACACTTCTCCTTCCCTCTCATATTTTCTCTATTCACTCTATCTTTTTGCATTCATATCAAACCCTAGCTGTTCATTATCTGCAAATCCATCATGAACTCTTCATCAAGCCCAGGAAATCATGAAAATGGTCAAAACAACAAGAGAAAAGCTGTTGAAACATCTCCTTCCAAACCCAAAAAGATAAAAATCACCTATGATCCTCTCAAGGTGAATCCATTCGAAGCAATGTTATCTGGAAACTATTCTAGACGTGTGTTTCAACCCCCTGGTGAAAGCCCTCTATCATCTCCATTTTCTTCCTCATCTTGTTTCCTTCTAGACTCAACTTCCTCTTCATCTAACCCTTCCTCTCCCTCAACCCATTCCGAAGAAATCTCTTCATCTTCACCCGCTGAGAATGCTGTCTCTGATAAAGATTGTGGAAGATCTGCATCAGAACCAAGTCTCCCTGACCCCTCGCCTGGAAGCCCAAGAAGCAGTCAATGAGGCGTTTCACTCCTTCATGGCATGCTGGCACAGACTTTGTCTTAGCTAGGGTCTTAGGCTTTGGTCTTTGTTTTTTTTTTTTTTCCTTGTTGCATCTGCTTGTTAAACATCTTCATGTAATATCTTTTGATTATAAATGAAAAAGTTTCTTTGGTTTTACATTCCAGTGTTTTTATTTGTCGTTTTATTCATCTGAATCTTTTGAAATATTCTTTTTGATGTTATGACAAAAAGGGGGAGAAGATAAATGATAAATGATTTGATTAATCTATCAGTTGCTGGGTAAAGCTCCCACACATTTTCTAACAAGAACTGCAAGTTCTATATGGTTTAAGTGTTTTGCAGGTATAAAGAAGTGAAGAGAATCTTCAAAGCAAACACAAGAAGCAAAACCATGGAAACTGAAGCAAGCTGAGTGCTATCAAGCTTCAGAAATCAGAAGCACTGATAATAGAATTTGATCCATATCTGTCTATTTGTTTTGACAAAATTCTATTTGCTCTGATACATTGTTTTTAGCCTATATGGCTCTGATACATATAATGTGTTCGAATATACATTTTATGTTCTGACTCGTTCATGCTGACTTTTGTCGTTTAGTTTTTGTTCTGTAACATTTCAGGATGTAGAGATGCTCTGATGATGCCCTGGTACATTCAACAATGTTCTGATACAAATCTAGCATGAAGTGATGTTGATAGAAATTCAAAGCTCTGAAGCTATCCGAGGGAAGCAGAAATCAGAAGCTGCGAATGTCCTAAAGATCCAGAAAACTCAAGTTCTGAAGCTGTCCTAGATGGAAGCAGAAATCAGAAGCTGTGAATGTTCTGAAGATCAAAGAAATTCAAGTTCTGAAGCTGTCCTGAATGGAAGCAGAAATCAGAAGCTGTGAATGTTCAGAAGATCAAAGAAATTCAAATTATGAAGCTGTCCTAGATGGAAGCAGGAATCAGAAGCTGTGAGTGTTCTAAGGATCTAAGGAAATTCTAGTTCTGAAGCTGTCCAATGGAAGCAGAAGTCAGAAGCTATGAATTCTCTAAAGACATAAGCTTATATGATCGTCTCTACCGAAATAATCAGGGAAGTCTTTTATTAAAGTTCTTCGAGTATTTATTTCAGGGGGAGATTATTTATCTCAGGGGGAGATTGTAAATCTCAGGGGGAGACATATTCATATGCTTATGCTATAGCTGTGTAATTTGTCTTTTGCCGTCTGTTCTTTCTGATCGCAAATTCATATCATTTATATATGTTTTTGTCATCATCAAAAAGGGGGAGATTGTTAGAACAAGATTTGTTCTGATCAATTATCTTAGTTTTGATGATAACAATAATATGAATTTTGCTTAAGATTATATGGTACTCTAATCCAATGCAATTTCCCTTTCAGGAAATATATAAAGAGTACGCATAATTCAGCGCTCAGAAGCTTTGTCTCAAATGGTTCAGCATGCAACATCAGAACATGGTCTGGCAAGACATCAGAAGATGGTCGAAGCAGAATCAGAACATGGGTCTATGGAAGCATCAGAAGAACAAGAGAACAGAAGCACTGAAGTTCTGATGGTATCACGCTCAGAAGCACTTCAAGGTCAGGAGATCAGAAGATGCTTTGCACCAAGCTGTTTGACTCTGATGATATTCAAACGTTGTATTCACAAACATCAGATCAGAAGGAAGTACAAGTGGCAAGCTACGCTGACTGACAAAAGGAACGTTAAAAGCTACTAAAGGCTACGTCAGTAGACACAGCGTGAACAAGGCTCGAGGTAGTTGACAAAAGCGTATAACATTAAATGCGATGCTGTACGGAACACGCAAAGCATTAAATGCACTCAACGGTCATCTTCTCCAACGCCTATAAATATGAAGTTCTGATGAGAAGCAAGGTTAACGATTCTGCACCAAAACAACTCATATTAAACTTGCTGAAACGCTGTTCAAATTCAAAGCTCAGAATCTTCATCTTCATCAAAGCTCACTACATTGCTGTTGTAATATATTAGTGAGATTAAGCTTAAACGATTAAGAGAAATATCACAGTTTGTGATTATCGCTTTTAAGAAGCAATTGTAATACTCTTAGAATTGATTACATTAAGTTGTAAGGAACTAGAGTGATCGTGTGGATCAGAATACTCTAGGAAGTCTTAGAGGTTATCTAAGCAGGTTGTAACTAGAGTGATCGTGTGGATCAGTATACTCTAGAAAAGTCTTAGAGGGTATCTAAGCAGTTGTTCCTGGAGTGATCAGTGTGTGATCAGAAGACTCTGGAAGACTTAGTTGCTGACTAAGTGGAAAACCATTGTAATCCGTGCGATTAGTGGATTAAATCCTCAGTTGAGGTAAATCATCTCTGCGGGGGTGGACTGGAGTAGTTTAGTTAACAACGAACCAGGATAAAAATAATTGTGCAATTTATTTTTATCTGTCAAGTTTTTAAAGCTACACTTATTCAAACCCCCCCTTTCTAAGTGTTTTTCTATCCTTCACTAAGGTTAAATCCGAACAAGTGTACGTTTGGTGTAAGGTCGGGAAAGCTGTTGGGATTCATTGTAAGCCAACGAGGTATAGAGGTTGATCCTGATAAAGTAAAAGCCATACAAGCGATGCCCATTCCAAAAACAGAAAAAGAGGTACGAGGCTTCCTGGGTCGATTGAATTACATCTCAAGGTTCATTTCACACCTAACAGCTACATGCGAGCCTATATTCAAACTACTCAGGAAGGATCAACCTATCAAGTGGAATGATGATTGTCAAGTAGCCTTCGAAACCATAAAGAACTACTTGCAAGAACCACCTATACTCTTACCTCCTGTACCCGGAAGGCCACTAATCATGTACCTCACAGTACTCGAAAGGTCTATGGGGTGTGTACTGGGGCAACAAGATGAAACAGGCAGGAAAGAACACGCTATCTACTACCTCAGTAAGAAATTCACGGATTGCGAATCTCGGTATTCACCATTGGAAAAGACATGTTGTGCCCTAGCATGGGCCTCCAAATGTCTAAGGCAATATATGCTGAATCATTCCACATGGCTAATATCGAGAATGGATCCTTTAAAATACGTGTTCGAAAAACAGGCGCTCACGGGTAGAATTGCAAGGTGGCAAATGTTGTTGTCCGAATACGACATACAGTATGTAACTCAAAAAGCAATAAAAGGGAGTGTATTGGCAGAACATCTTGCTCACCAACCCCTCGAGGAATACCAATCTATGAAGTTCGATTTCCCCGATGAGGATATTATGCTAGTAAGAGACTATGAAATACCAGGACCCGACGAGGGGCCCGAACCGGGTTTGGTATGGAAACTCATGTTCGACGGTGCCTCAAATGCACTAGGACATGGCATAGGGGCAGTATTGACATCTCCCGATGACCGGCACTTACCCTTCACTGCAAGACTATGTTTCGACTGCACCAACAACATTGCAGAATACGAAGCATGCATATTGGGGTTAGAAGCTGCAATCGACCTAAGGATCAAACTCCTTGATGTATACGGAGACTCAGCATTGGTAATCCATCAAGTCAACAAAGAATGGGACACTCGAGATGCAAAACTAATCCCATACCGAGATCTTATACTGGAGTTGACGGCTGAATTTGATACTATCACTTTTACTCATATCCCGAGGGAAGAAAATCAAATAGCCGACGCACTAGCAACGCTCTCCTCTATGTTCAAGGTGACCTGGCCAAACCATGAACCACGGATAACTGTCAGACACTTCGACGAACCTGCCTATTGCCTTGCGATTGAGGAGCAGTCTGACAACAAACCATGGTACCACGACATTAAAAAGTACCTGGAAAAACAAGAATACCCGGAGAATGCCTCAACAATTGATAAAAAGACACTGAGGAGACTTGCATCCAAGTTCTTCTTAAGCGGAAGCATCCTATACAAAAGGAACTATGATTCAGTGTTGTTGAGGTGTGTAGATAAAAACGAGGCCGAGGAAATTATCAGGGAGGTACATGAAGGAACCTTCGGAACTCATGCAAACGGACATTCAATGGCTAGAAAAATACTGCGAGCAGGGTATTACTGGTTAACAATGGAGGCCGACTGTTTCCAATATGCAAGGACATGCCACAAGTGCCAGATTTACGCTGACAAGGTACACGTACCGCCAAATCCGTTGAACGTCTTGAGTTCACCATGGCCGTTTGCAATGTGGGGAATTGACATGATAGGAATGATAGAACCAAAAGCTTCAAATGGGCAACGATTCATATTGGTCGCCATAGACTACTTCACCAAATGGGTCGAAGCTGCCTCTTACACCAACGTGACGAGACAAGTAGTCACTCGGTTCATCAAGCATAATATCATATGTCGGTATGGGGTTCCAAGCAGGATTATCACCGATAATGGGTCGAATCTGAACAATAACATGATGAGGGAGCTGTGCGAGGAGTTCAAGATTGAACACCACAATTCTTCACCATACAGGCCTAAAATGAACGGCGCTGTCGAAGCTGCAAACAAAAACATCAAAAAGATAATACAAAAGATGGTGAAAACATACAAGGATTGGCACGAAATGCTTCCATTCGCCTTACACGGTTACAAAACCTCGGTACGTACATCTACAGGGGCAACCCCCTTCTCCCTGGTCTACGGTATGGAAGCTGTCCTCCCAATCGAAGTGGAGATCCCGTCACTAAGAGTCATAGCTGACACAAAGTTAGAAGAATCGGAATGGGTAAAAACTCGTTTTGATCAGCTTAATCTCATTGAAGAAAAGCGACTGACAGCTTTGTGTCATGGACAACTCTATCAGAAGAGGATAAAAAAGCGTTCGATAAGAAGGTCCGACCTCGAACCTACAAAGAAGGTGACATTGTCCTCAAGAAGATACTGTTACCTCGACTCGACGCCCGTGGAAAATGGACACCTAACTACGAAGGTCCATACATTGTAAAAACGGTGTTCTCAGGAGGGGCATTAGTCCTCACTACAATGGATGGGGATGAGCTACCGCACCCAATCAACTCAGACGCGGTCAAGAAGTACTATGCCTAGCAAAAGCAGGATACCGGACATAAGCCGAATACAAACTATGAAGGATGGGGGTCGTGCAATCATCTACTTCTAAAGTCGAAGGATTATTGGGGCCCTCGATAACAAAAAAGCAACGGCAGTATTAATATCATTTCTATTTGTCATTTTCTTTCTTCGCATTTCTGTACACTCGCCAATTCAAGGCAATATCAATAAAATTTCCTTTTTTGCATATTACGCTTCATTTCTAATTTCAGTACCATTTGCAAAGGATAATTTATTTTTATAAACTTTAACATGGATTTAACATGAGAAACTTGCAAACTTGCAACACAAAAGCAAAAAGACAAAATCTCCGTAAGGCTACACACACCTTGCACTGGTGTTACCCCAGGTTGATCCTTTCACAAAAAAAAGGGGTCGGCAAGTCATTCGAATACGAACTGAGCCGGAGTTCACAAACAATTCAAAAGAGGTTAAACCAAGGCAATGGGTGATAAGGAGATGAGTGATAAGGAGATAAGGTGTCAGGGTTATCATACATACATCATTGCATACATTCATCAGTATACATACAACATATACATGTGTAAGCATTCACACATACGCATTATACAAACAATAGGGGCATGTGCACAACGCATAAGCATGATACATACGCATTTACAAAACAAAATTCTACATAGGTAAATTTCGCGATAACACTCGCGGATAACCCTATTGGTGGTACAGGTAAATTCTGCGATAACACTCGCAGATAACCCTGGTGACATAGGTAAATTTCGCGATAACACTCGCGAATAACCCTATTGGTGGTACAGGTAAATTCTGCGATAACACTCGCAGATAACCCTGGTAACATAGGTAAATTTCGCGATAACACTCGCGGATAACCCTATTGGTGGTACAGGTAAATTCTGCGATAACACTCGCAGATAACCCTGGTGACATAGGTAAATTTCGCGATAACACTCGCGAATAACCCTATTGGTGGTACAGGTAAATTCTGAGATAACACTCGCAGATAACCCTGGTAACATAGGTAAATTTCGCGATAACACTCGCGAATAACCCTATTGGTGGTACAAGTAAATTCTGCGATAACACTCGCAGATAACCCTGGTGACATAGGTAAAATTTCGCGACAACGCTCGCGAATAACCCTATTGGTGGTACAGGTAAATTCTGCGATAACACTCGCAGATAACCCTGGTGACACAGGTAAATTCTGCGATGATATTCGCAGATAACCCTGTCAGTGCAGGTGAACTTGCTAGAATTATAGCAAGCAATCCTATTGGGGTCCACAAACTACGGAAACTTACTAGAACTATAGTAAGTGGGGGTTCACAAACTGCGGAGGCTTGCTGACCATGGCAAGCCAATTACACAACCAACAAAAAGTCCTCGCTATGTAAGACTCAGGCCTTAGCAGGACATTTCACTTCACTCATACTCAAACTCAAGGCAAATTTAGGGGTCTTCCAGTATTTAATAACTCTTCGATCTGAACGACGCGAGGTCCATACACTCTTGTCATTCGATCCAAGGTAATTAAATAGGGGCAGCTGTCATACCCCAAAATTTACCTCCCACACTTCTCTCATAACAAGGTTTAAAAGCAAACTCCAAAACCTTGCTCACTCAAATGATCAAGATAATTCACAGTCAACTGATTCAAACTGGAGGGTTGATTACAATCAAAGCATGATTCAAACCATGATCATCAGGCAAACATCAAGTGTAGGATGCATAATCATCATTTGATCAAGAATTGATCATGATTCCATTAATAGAAACTCAGAGATGAACAAATACAAAAAGGTTCAAATTAGGGTTTCTTCAGGAAAAGGTCAATCCAACTTTGACTGGGCATAACTTTCACATGGAACATCAAAAATGCCCCACTCAAAGCCTATTTTGAAGGAAATTGGATTCTCTACAACTTTGTCTCTCACAAGCTAGGGCTAGAAATGCTTCATTTGAGAGATACAGTGCAAAAGATTACAGGTCACTTTCAGGCATCCTTCAAAAGCAGTTTTTTGTTAAAGAGGATATGGTCAAGATAAAAGCTCCAAATAAAAAATATATTCCAAAGTGGCTTATAGAGGACCTCTTGAGGTTTCCCAAAAGTCTTAGGAATCCCTCATAACTTAAAAATTGAGTGAGATATGCTTGGTCAAAGTTGGGCAATTTTTAGAGGACCAAATGTGAAATAAAGGAGGTCCAAATTGAGTTTCTTGCAAGTGGGCCTATATTTTATGACTCAAACCTGATCCATAAGTTATCCAAACCATGTGCCACGAATTTCACCTTTTTATTTATTTTTATATGATTTTTATTTCATTTAATAATGATTTAAAATAATATAATTAATGGAAAATCAAGTATTATGTGGGAAAGATTCATATTGACTAAATCCAATCACAATTATGTCCAAATTGTAAGATATTTTCGTGCATAATTGATTAGGAAAGAATTGGTATAATGTTTGACAAAATTAGAAAGCTTCCAATCAAGTTTTAAAATCAATTTTTCAAACATGGCAAGATTGGATTCAAGGATTCTTTGGGCCCTTTTTTAAACCTAATGCGTTCTCCTATAAGTACTGAACCTAAAGCATGGGATTAGGGGACGCAAAATTCAGAGAGAGGCAGACTTGCAAGAATCAAAAATTCAGTGAGAAACTCAAACTCGGTTTTAGAGAATTGGAGGCTTTCAACAAGATCTAAAGGTTTCAAAAGTTTCCTCAGGAGATTTGGAACGTGTCTGGATCGCTACTCTACATCAACACCCCCAGAATTGTCTCCAATTGTTCAAGGTAGGTCGCTCTGAACTTTCTATCGATTAGCATCATTCTTGCATTTATCTGTTGAATTATTGTCGTATTATGCTTTGTATGATTGTCATGGTTGTTTCTGGGTTGATTACATGAAGTTTGTGTGCCTCAAACGTGATACGCCATAAGAGGCCGAACGAAGCTTTCTAGGTTTTTTTTGGGGGTTTCGTGTAGAGGTTAAATTAGGGCAAGATAATAACGTGTACAGGTTCGTATGAGGTAGACGAGGAATTTGAGGGGGTCGCGCCATATTTGTATGCTTGTATGCCTTAATCGTTATTTTCCTGGTCTCGATTGCTACGAAGGAAATCGTAGCTAAAACGTAGCTATATCTGCAGATTTTTTGTGTCTTCTTGGGGAAGACGATGGTGTGTCATCGTCTGGTTGGCTGTTTTAAAATTGCGCGCGCGTTTCTTAGTTACGTTTAATCATTTTACATATTGTTGTGAAAGCGCTTGTTAAACGCGTACTAGCCCCCAGTTGAGTGGTAAAGGTGGATTATGTTTATCCCCAGGGGCAAGGGTTCGATACCCAGCTCCCACATTATTTTTTCTGAATTTCTAAGTTCTTGATTGCATGCGCCCATGTCTATAGACCTCACCATGTACCCTCATAATCTGACCTTTGACTCTTCTCCCAACCAGATCTGACGCCTCTAATCAAATCCCCATACTATACACCCTATTAACAACCATATAAAACCAAAACCTTAATAAAACTAAAATAAATTTTAATTATTTGTTTTATTTTAATTAAAATACTTATTTTTAATATATATTAATTATGTTATAATTATTTCTTTAATAAAATAAATACATAATGATTATATTGGAAATTTTCAATTTGTTATTCGTGCCGATCAAATCGATTGATCGCTATGGTTAACAATGATTTTAATTAAAATACTATTTAATTAAAATAAAATTCAAACTATATTCGATTAAATGGTTGCAATTATCTTATTGATTGTGATGATTAATCTTGCCTCGTTATATAATTAATTTGTTATTATTTGTAATCGTATTAATCGGTTATGAGGGGTAACGATACAAAATAAAATTTATAAAATAAGTAATAAAACACATTAATTCATTATTAGTGATAATCGAATCAATCGATTTGAATTGGTAATGGTGCCAAACTCCAAATCTTTTAACTATGGTGATCAAACCTATTGATCATTGCGGTTAATTGTGCCAAATCAGGGTTGTACGCCCAAACCCTAAAATAATTCTAAAGTCCATCCAAAATTACAAATTATCAAACTACGATAGGCCATTCAAAAAGCCTCTAAAAAACCATATCAAATCAAATTCAAACTCTAAATGGCGTACAACCCTTCCCGAACTACGTAGACTCTGATCCTCCCTAAGGAGGTACGTAGGCACTTGGCAACAAGGCGAGTCCCCCTCTTCAAAATCTCAATCATGTCATTAAAATTCTGTTTGCCACATTTCTTTACAAACCCTGCCATGCAACCCTAATCTTTGAACATTAGCCTTTAGGAAAGGGCTGAGGGTGCCTAACACCTTCCCTCAGCCTGATTATAATAACTTACCCTCAATCTCTTATCTGTGTAGGGTTTCCTATTCGCCCTTCAGAATAGGTGGCGACTCGAAAGCTGAAATTTTTAGGCAGGTTGCTACAGCTATCATATATGCTTTTCATGTCCGACTACAGAAATCAAATTCCCATAGCTCCTAGCGCGCCTAAATATTTCAGGGGAGCTGTCAGAGACGCTATCCACACCTCTCATCCCCTCTCCTATCATACCTTCAACCACTGTCATACTCATTATAGTTAAAAAGTATACTTTCCTATCCAAACTATCATCATATTTGCAAGATTTTCATTACAATCTTCTTTCAGGTACCTCCTTACCATGTTCATGCACATGTATTACTCTTTATCCTTTATCTAATTATTTGTCATATGATAACTTATCTCATAAACATATGTTTTTTTAATTTAAATATCTCAACCATCACTGAAACTAATTCATATTCATCTGCTATCACTAATCCCAATTGGCAATAAGTCATTCAAAACGAACTTAACTCTCTCAAGGATACCCATACTTGGGACATCACACCCCTTCCCCCCAAATAAAAAAGTCATTGAATGCAAATGGATATTCAAATTAAATTTTAAGCCTAATGGTACGTACCATTGAGAGATATAAGGTCATACTTGTTACCAAGGGCTTTAACCAAGCTGAAGGATTATATTACTTAGAAACTTTTAGCTTGTTATTAAAATGATTATCATTCATATGTTATTATCCATGGCCTCTTCCCTCAATTGGCATCTCCATTAGACATTAACATTGCATTCCTTTATAGAGACCTAAAGGAAGAAGAATATATGAAACCTCCTCTGGCCTTCATGTGCATATGGTATGTATTTTTAAATAAATCCCTTTATAGCCTTAATGAAACAATTTTTTAGATCCTTCTTCTCTATAATCAAAATGGGTATAAGAAACCACAAACAAATTATATGTGAACCGTAGGCCAAAAAAATTAAACCGCGACCGTTTTTTAACTAAACAGTAACAGTAATCATAGGAATGATCATGTAACCAAAAAATCATAGGAATGATCAAATAAAAGAAAACAAGAACAAATTATAAACCAAAATAAATCAAACCTAATTATAGTTTTATTTATCTATTCTTTATAGAATAAATAATTTAAAAAATTAATTTTATGTTAGAATTGCTTTTCAATTTAATGAAGGTGGTTAAGGTTGATGTGGATGAAGATGAGAAAGATGAAAAAGATGTAGGTAAACAAAACTATAATTTTTATTTATATATTTTACTTGTATTAGAATTTATTTAAATAATACCTTCATTAATTTAAACTTGCTACATCAACATTTAAATTGCCACATGGATATTTTTAACGAGTTGGATGGGAAAAAAAAAACTAACCTTTTACATTTGTTATGTGATTTAAATGATTAACAAGGTAAAAAAATATAAAAAACGAACCCCTTATGATTTTTTAACTTAAAAAGATAGGAGAATATATTTGACTATTTTTTATTCATCCGTTTTATGCATAAATATAAGGTCATTTGTTTGTAGTCTCTCTCTACACTATCATATTTAATTAATTTGAATATTGTGATGAAAATATTTTCTGGAAAACTTTTAAAATAGAAAGATTAAAAATAAAATAAAAAATAGTATATTTGTAATATGAAAATGATGTTTAATATTTTTTTATTAATCTTTACATGATTTGTTGCAGATAAATCTCGCCGTTGCCGGGGATCGAACCCGGGTCACCCCAACATGAAAATGAAACAGGAAAATATGAAAAATACTAAAATCTCGCCGTTGCCGGGGATCGAACCCGGGTCACCCGCGTGACAGGCGGGAATACTTACCACTATACTACAACGACTCAGTTGTGGTATGGTGGTTTGTGTTTTCTTTTGACAATATCCATTGTTATCTATTGTTTATTCTAGTGTTAACTATTGTCTGGTCATGTGGGTTTCACTTTCAAACTTCTCTTGCAATGATATGTTTTTTAGTTCTCATTTCTTATACATTGTTATACTGAAATTATTGGTTTTCAAAAGAGTTCAATCATTATAATCTCATTTTTGAAAAGCTCATAGTTTGACATTTTTAATTCGTTTACACATGGGGTTGATTTAATCACAGCGTGGGCCTTTTACATTTTATTTAATTCTCTATATATGAGGATGATTTTTATTTTATTTTTTAAAATCGTGAACACTCTCATACTTTTTTTAATTCTTAGATAGGTATTTATCATCCAATTAAATAATGTTAATCAATACTGTTTCTTTTGTAATATTTTTTTTATTATAAAATAAACTAAACTTTTAAATCAAATTTCACGAAGTATCCAATCAAAATTCATTAGTACTAAAGAATTTACTTTCTTTTAGTCAAAAATTTACCTGTTTTAATTTTAAGTTATTTTGACAATTTTACATAAATATAATTATTTTTTTGTGAGAAATAAAATTATAATTTACTTTCAAAAAAGTTAATAAAAAAAATCAGTTAATAACTCTCAACACATATTTTTTTTAACCAAACTTATACTTAACTTAATCATATTCTGAGATACACTTCTCCCGCATCTCATCGGTTAATTTCTCTTGTTCCTCCTCGCTCAATCTCTCTTGCTCCTCTTGATGCGCGCTCTCTCTCTCTCTTTCTCTCTCTCTCTCTCTCTCTCTCTCTCTCTCTCTCTCTCTCTCTCTCTCTCTCTCTCTCTCTCTCTCTCTCTCTCTCTCTCTCTCTCTCTCTCTCTCTCTCTCGTTTCGCCTGGATCAACCTCTCTCGCACCTCCTGAATCAACCTATACTGCTCCTCCGATAAACCTTCCCCCACTCCTCCTGGATCACCCTTTCTCGTTCCTCCTGAGACATACTCTCACGCACCTCCTAAGTCATCCTCTCCCGTTCCTTTTTCTAATGTTTCTTCCACTCTGTGAATACAACTTTTTAGATAGATTTAATTTAGATTTAAAATAGATTAAATTTGATTTAGTTCCAAAATAGGTATTTTGGGCTATTATAGTTTTGGGCTTTGCCTTAGGGAGAAAGCTAACCTAAATCTATAAATGGGTGGTAACCCTCATTATTTTGTAATCAAGTCAAAAGTTGTAATCACAGAATTTGCAGTTGCAAGTGAATAACAAAGTTTTCAACAGTTTGTGGGCAGAGAGTTACTCAGCAGAAACCCTAATCTCTTTTCTTTTTTAAATTTCTTTTCTTATTTTCATTGTTATCGTGTGGTGGTAACAATCTTGTTCATCAAGATTGATAGAAATTCATCATAGTGGATTTCCAACATCTGGTATCAAGAGCTCCGATTTATCGATCAATGGAAGAAGAAGAAAATCACGATGGCGGTGAATTATGGAAATGGAAATTATCCAGCAAGTCTACCAATTCTGAAAGTAGATAACTATGAGAATTGGTGCAAAGAGATGAAAGTTTTATTCAGGTGTCAAGGTCTTTGGGATCTTGTAAAGGATGGAGTATAAGAGCTTAAAGAATATGCTTTAGAAGAAGAAAAGAAAGAACACGAAGAATTAAAGAAGAAGAAGAAGAAGAAGAAGAAGAAGAAGAAGAGTTATAAATCACTCTTTATAATTCATCAATGTCTGAGTCCAGATAACTTCAAAAAGGTTAGTGATTCATAATCTGCAAAAGAAGCTTGGGAGATTCTGGAAAAATCTTTTGGAGACGTTGGGAAGGTGAAAAAGGTGAGGTTACAAACTCACAAAAGAACGTATGAAGTGCTTCAAATGGAAGATAGTGAAAGCATAACTGATTTCTTCATTAGGGTTATAAAACTAGTGAATCAAATCAAGATATATGGATAAACGTTAACAACAATAGTTGTTGTTTCAAAGATCTTGAGGTCTTTGGCCCCTAAATTCGACCACGTGGTGGAAGCCACACAAGAGTCAAAGAATTTGTCGAAATTAACAAAGGAAGAGCTTCAAGGGACGCTTGAATCTCATGAATAACGAATGGCTGAAAGAGCAGTAAGCAAGTCGATGAGTGATGTGGCTTTGCCGGCTCAGTCGGCAAACAAAGGAAAAGGAAGTTGGAATGGAAATAAAGGTATAAGTGGCTACAACAATTCGACTGGTCAAAGTCAGCAAGAAGGAAACTGGTCGAATCAGAAAAAATCCTCATACCAAAGAGATGGTGTTGCTGGTAGAGGAAGAGGTGGTGGTCGAAAGCCTGACAAGAGTCACATAGCAAAACAAGAAGAAGAAGAAGAAGAAGAAGAGATGATGTTGATGGTCACAACAAAAGATGAAGATAAATTCAGGGACCAATGGTACTTGGATTCAGGATGCTCATCACACATGTCTGGAAGGAAAGATTGGTTTGTCAACATAAAGCCCTCGATAAAGAAAATGGTGAAATTCGCAAATGACAATACTCTAGAAGCTGAAGGTATTGGAGACGTTCTAATTATGAGGAAAGATGGTAAGAGGTCAGTAATTTCCAATGTGTTGTACATACCAGGCATGAAGAACAACTTGCTCAGCATTGGGCAATTGGTCGAAAAGAACTATAAAGTGTCGATCGAAGACAAGATGATGAGATTCGTTGACGCAAGTAGAAGGTTAATCTTGAAGGCTCCTATGTCTCAAAATAGAACCTTCAAGATCGAACTAGATGTAATGGAGCACAAGTGCCTTTCGATTGCAGCTAGCAGAGATGAATGGATGTGGCACTATCGACTAGGTCATCTCAACTTCAGAGACATCAGAGATTTGAAAATAAAGAGTATGGTTTCAGGACTTCCAGAAATTGACATTCCAAACGAGGTATGTGAGGAATGTGTGCAGGCGAAGCAGCACAATAATAGCTTCAACAAGGATGCAGGAAGTAAGTCGAAGGCTATTCTCGAAATCATATACTCTCTGATGTATGTGTTCATATTCAGGTGGATTCGAATGGAGGTAACAAATACTTTGTTACATTCATAGATGATTTTAGTCGAAAACTATAGACTTATCTGATCAAGAAGAAAAGTGAAGTGATCGAGGTATTTGTCAAGTTTAAATCGATTGTCGAAAGACAAAGTGGTCGAAAGCTCAAAGTTTTAAGAACTGATGGTGGTGGAGAATATGTATCGAAAGACTTCGACATGTTATGTGAGAAAGAAGGGATTGTGCATGAGGTGGTGCCACCCTACACTCTACAGCAGAATGGAACTGTCGAAAGAAAGAATCAAACCATCATGAATATGGTGAGAAGTATGTTGAAAGGCAAGAATTTACCTAAAGAATTTTGGGGTGAAGCTGTGTCAACTGCAACATATATTCTGAACAGACGTCCGACGAAGAAGTTAATAGGAATTACTCCAGAAGAATGTTGGTCTGGTGTAAAGCCTAGCTTGAGTCATCTGAAGGTATTTGAATCTATAGCCCATAGACATGTGTCAGATCAATTGAGAAGAAAACTTGATGACAAGTGAGGTCAAATGATCCTAATAAGATATCATTCAATTTTACGGTTTGATTTTATCATTTTACAAAATGCATTAATTTTATTTTTATAGTTTAATTTTTACAGTTTGATTTTATAGTTTTATAATAATTTCATTTTTATAAGTTTTTTAAATGCACTCAATTTATTTTATATTTTTTAATGAATTTTTTTAATACAATTCTTTAAAGACAACATAATTTTATATTTTATATTTTAATTTTATAATTTTAGTAAATCTTAATTTATTAATTTCCTTTTATATTTTCAAATGACAAATGATTTTTTTAAAATAATTTTTTAAAATTCATAATGGATCCTGAGGTAAAGTTTTGTCTTAATGATTATTTCTTGTAATCTTTAACTGAGGCAAAATTTAATAAAAAAATAACAAGTCAATTTAAATTAAATAAAATCTTCAACGTGTTGAATTAGAGAGTGTTACACAAAAAAAATTAGTTTTTAGAATCCGCTGATATGAAAAAGGCTATGTAAGTTTAGAGTGCAATTTAAGAGGGTTGGGATTAGACTGGCTAGATTTTTCTTATATTTTATGCAAATTTCTTTTCTTTTTTACTTTAGTGGAAATAAGTAATGTATTGCACTTTGCTTAGAAGGATGTTATGCAAAAAAAATTAGTGCAGAAACTTTTAGTGCAGAAAAAGAAATGACATAAGTAATTATACAGGTTCCCTATATCAATTAAGCAGTCGGCTATTTAGATTTGGAGTAAGTTATAATAACTTACTCCTGGAGTAAATATAACCCCCTAAATATATATATATATATATATATATATATATATATATATATATATATATATATATATATATATATATATATATATATATATATATATATATATATATATATATATATATATATATATATATAAGGATTCATCAGCATCAAAAATATTGTCTAACAGGAACCACCTTGGGCCAGAACAACCAGGTTCACAGCCCATGGTCTTCAAAATTAGGAAAAAAAATTTATGGACCCCAAACCTTTTTGGATATTCGCGGCAAAATTTCTAAAATGTCCTTATATTACGGAAGTGCATCTCCGAAAATACATTTTTTCTGAAAAAAGATGATTTTGGAGATAAATTTCCGAAAACACTATATTTCGAAAATACACTTTCAAAATATCCTCACAAAGTCCATTTTTCTGAAAGCACAGTGGAGGAGAAGACGGACCAAATTTAAACCGAAGATGCAATGGAGTGATTAAAGTCCCATCATAGCATAAGGCTTCGGTTTTTGTAATGATTCATATGCTTCCATTTTTAAAAAACTAATATTTCCTAATGTTTCATATGCTTCCATTTTTGAAAAGAATGGAATTCTATTTGATGATGAGTGTGAAAGTGCATTGATGAGTGTGGAAGAGAGAAGATAATAGAAAAAGGATCAATTTGATTGAACCACCATAATGAAAGAGAGAAGATAACAGAAAAACAAAAAATGGGTTTTTGTTTCGGAGAAGAAGTTTGGAGGATTTTTGTTTTCGAAAATGCATTTTCGAAAACATTAAAAAATGGATTATTTCGGAGATGAATATCTGAAAATCCCAAAAAATGAATTATTTCGGAGATGTATCTCCGAATTCTAAAAAATAGAGAAAATAATGACTTCAGAGATGCATCTTCGAAGCATAAGGGTCTATAAAGAAATTATCAAAATTAGGGGCTCATAATTTTTTGGTTTAGGCTTTAGAAATTACTAATTAAGTTGTTATATACACTCTGAGTTGAATTTATTTCCACCATTCAAGGTGTAGCGCAGTGGTTTTAATCCTCTGCTATCAACTTCAGGACGTAGGAATATGCATATTTTTTTTACTGTCAATCAATCACAACCATGTAACCAATTAAAACACAATTTTAATTTTAAAAAATTAATATAATTTGACAAATGTAAGGAATATGATTGGATGTATATGTAAAGTTAATTTACAGTGCACTACCTTTAAACTGTTAAACTTTTATGATAAAATATAACGCAGTTTTATATGTATTCAATTTATTATTAGTTTTTATATGGAAATATATATATATATATAGTTGTGTTATTTTATAATCATATAAAAGTTATAATAATATTAGTATTGTTTTAATTAAATCATTATATAAAAAACGTAAACCGTAAGATATATAGTTGTGTTATTTGTATTATAAAAAAGACAAGAACACAAGCCAATACGCACAAAACTAAAATTAGATAAATAGAAAGGAGGAAGAAAACGTAAATCGTAGGTAAACCATGGTGGCTTAGGAATTGGTCAAACGGCCTATACCGTCGAAGTTGTGGGAGCAGACGGTAGTGCCTCCAAGGGCGTCGGGGTCAGCAGAAAGAGCTTTGGAGATGAACCATCGGTTGAAAACTTTGAGGGTGTGAAAGTAGTCGTTGGTGGGGCTACGGTGGAGGCCACTTTAGAAGGAATACGGGTTTTGCGATGATTCAGGATAGTGAAAGGGGCAGGCAGGTGAAAAGGGTTAACTGGTGATAGGGAGTACTACTCTCCATAGAGAAGGGGAGGAGACAACCTTGAAGGTGGAGGGAAAAAACCACAATGAAGGTGGGGAGTAGCCGTCAAACCCTAGAGGTTTGGGGGAGAGAAAGCGTACAAGAGTGTTAAAGAGAAGAGTACTATGGAATAAGAAGAAAAATAATTTTATGGAATAATACAATGATAAGTGAAGAGATATATGCGCTAAGTGTTTCGTGGTATAAATACCTTTACAAGGTGTTTTCGTGTACGCAATCTCTCTAATCTCCAATTTCACTACGATTATCATGAACCCTAACTGACTTGGGCGTTTGAGTGATAACCATGCAGGATCCCTTTGGAAACACTTGTTAAAGATCAACTCCTCCGATTCCTAAAACACCACAATTGAAACCCTCGAATCGAGACGCTACTTCCTTTAATTGCTAAAATTATGGATATATTAATTGATTTTATTTTAGGGAAATTAATTGATTTTATTCTACTATATATTTTATTTATGAGAAATTATATTCTTTTATTAATTTTGACTTAGTAGCAGTGTTTTAAAAACTAGATCGGTCGAACCGGGAACCGGACAGGTAACCGGTCTGGTTCAATAGTTGGATCGGAAATGTCATTGAATCGGTGTAAACCGGTCAAAACCAGTGTAAACCGTAAAAATCAGGAAAACCGGCGAGACGAGACAATCTATGTTCTCGTTCTAGTTCTAAAAGGATCTCTCAGTTCTAGTTCTCTTTGTTTTCTTTTTTATTTAATCATTAATTGTTCTAGTTTATCATATCCTCCACGAGACGAGACAATCTCTGTGGCTAGATATTTCTTGTCATATTCTTCTTTCCTCTTTGGCTCTTAACCAAGAATTCATGAGTGTTGCGAGACTTGACAAACTTCTTCCAAATGTCCTTATCAATAAATTTATACATCTTATATGGAGGTTTTTAGTTAGGCTTTGTATGTATAATATAATCTCGTTTGAGATGTGTCTTAAAACCCCACCAATGCTCACCAGCATCTAAAATCCATCTCTTTGCCGATTTATCATCGTCTGAAACAACAAACACTTCTTACTTTTACATAATAAGGTTGGTACTAGTATTAAACAAAAAAATTGTCATATATACTTGTAAACAAATCATGAAAGTTAAAATAAATACCCCAACACCAGTCCATATTTTTTTATTTCAAATCCCTAGAAACTTGGCTCCAATGATCTATCAAAATGATGACTATGCTTCTACTAAGTACTACCACGTAACTCTTAAAATTCTCTGTATTTTCACCATAACGGTTAGCAGTTTTTAGACAAAAGTCAATCAGGTACCTAATACCGCTTTGGTGGGATTTTGTCAAGTTGGTCATCATCATGCCACCTCTAGATCTTAATTGTAATTTTTTTCTTAGATGAAATTGTATGAGAGGTAAAATATGTAGGAGAGGTTTTGGTTGAATCACCCATCTCTGTTTAAACAAGAACTAATAAACATTTTACTTAACACAAGTCAACAAAGGCACCTAATGTGAGATTCATGGTACATATGGTACATTTTATTTAATACAACATCAACACCTCCTAAGAATACTTTTGTTTAATGGTGATTTTAGTAAATTAAATCACAATTTTTTGTTCACTTAAGGGATTAAACTCAAAAAAAAATTATGGACAATTTGTGCAGAAAGTTTGAGAAAATGTGTGTTTGCTCGAAGGTTTGATGTTTGAGTTTAGAATAAGTGAATAGGATTGTTCAAAAATAACAAGTAAAAATGCATAACAAGGTAAAACAAACGAAGAAAAATCATAAACAACAGTTAAGTAAAAATGCTAAAATTAAAGGTGAGATGCAGATTCATACATTTCTCACAAATTTTTATCTCTATAATTTGGATGTGTGATTTTTATAGAGAATAACAATGAATATTTATGAACCCTTATTACAGAGATGAAAACTACTTATGTACTATACACACTCATAATCGTCGACAACCTCCAACTCCCTATCACTCGACACATACACTAATACATGGCTTTTACCCTCTGCTTTTCTTCTGTTTGTCTTCAGTTTTTTGAACTGCTACAAATTGGTGCCAATGACAACAACTTCCCTTAAGTCTCTTTACTGCTTATATCGAAAAATATCTTCAAGTCTTCTAACTGCCCTCTCGAGAATCAATTTGTTTCCTATTAACTACTTGTAATTTTGGTGTCAAAACATGATTGAGCTACTTGTGTTTTAGACGGTGTATTTATCTCATACCCCCACTCCTATGGCATATGTCAAATCACTACAAACCTTTTCGAGATTCTGAACATATTTTAAAGAGAGAGTGATTCTAATAGTTTTTTGATGACTATGAAAAATTGAGATTTTGTGTGTTTGATTTGAATCAATCAAATCAAGCACACATTATGATTCAAATCAAATTGGACAAAGGCAAACCAGTAATTAGAATTAGAATTAAGCTCCTTCTAGTCACCTCTTCTTGATTTGATTCGAATCTGACTTTACACCAGATTTAAATCAGTCAATTTTTTCTGCATTTTCTATTTGGCTTTGTTGCATTTGATTTGAATCAGAATTTGCATTGGATTCGAATCACGGGGCCTTTTGATAAGTGCCAAAATGTACTTATTTTGTGTATGTAAATAGTGGCACTTATCGATACTTTTGTTAATACCGTTTGAATAATTCCCCGTTTTGTGTATAAATACGTATACTTTGTGAGTAATTGTATTTTCATATACTTTTATACCATTTGATAGTTTTTCCTTTGTTTTTATAGGTATTCATGCTTATTGGAGCCTTGAGGAATAAAGTGTCAAAGGCACGACTTCGATTTCGCAATTTTGGTGAAAGCCCGCTTAGCCACCATCAAGCGGACTTCCAAAGACTCAAAATAAGGATGATCAAAATCATCAATTTTGTTTCCATTCATTCATTATTGGATAGAGCATTGAATAAGCTTTCCAACGCTTCGAACCGGGCGCAATTCGGAGTTACGGTTCTCGAGTTATGGCGAAAACAAAATCTGATTTTTAGCAGACTCCGCTAAGCGGAGGTGGTCCGCTGAGCGGAGCTCCAGCGGAGCAAATCAGCGTCTGGAAGAAATTTTGAGTCCGCTGAGCGGAGGGGGTCCGCTAAGCGGATCTGCTAAGACAGCAGCTCGTTAAAAGGGGCCAAAATCACATTTTTAGGTCATGGGTTGGGTATTTTTGAGTCCCAACTCCATCATTTTCATTCTTAGATCAAAATTAGCTTAGAAAACAACTTCAGAGGTTGCATAAGGATGATCGGGGGTGGATTGAGCGTCGAACGAAGCTGACAAACCGGGAGATCTTCGGTTCATTTCTCTTCTTCTTTGTGTATTTCTCTTTGGTTGGGTTTTGTTTGTATATTTACTTGAATCTTATGTATATTTACCGATTATAATGTTATATTTAACTTGCTTTACAAATCTGTGTTGATATTATCCTGGATTTTTGCTCTATGCTGGGGATTTAGGGTGCTTTAGAGATAAACTTCTTGAATCCTTATCTAGGATGATTATCTGTTGGTTCTGAACTCTATAGATAGATTTAGAGCTAGCATTCACTGTTTGTATCTGTTCTTAATGCTTTCGTGTTTGAGCGGCGCGCGAGAGATCGCCGACGCGAGAATACGGATGTTCTCGCGACTTCGCGTTAGAGATAACCTTAGTTGTGAGATGAACTCGTTTGTGCTCCAGAGATGGACGCTTATGTGAGAGATACGTGATGACATAGATGAATATCGTAGGTTGAGTATAATGGGTTGGTAAGTGTATGTTTGTGAAGAGTGAATATATTTACATTCCTGATAAGTTATTTCTCTTCTAAGAATGTGTTTATTCTTTTCCTGTTTATATCTTTGTTTACTTTTTGCTCATTCAATCCCGAGTTCGAAACCGTAGAAACTGTTGAATGGCATCTCTCCATCTCTGAGGACGATAATTCCCGGATCAATATTTCCAAATCTTTCTTTTGTTGCTTGCCCTATACTGCAATCAACAAAATGGCGCCGTTGCCGGGGATGGTTGTTTGAATTGCATCGCAATAGTTTCTGTGGTCTTGATCTTTGTATATATTGTATAGTTTCACTTGTAAATATATTTACTTGTACATGTTTACTTGTTTATGTTCACCATATAAGTTTACTTGTATATGTTACATATAAGTATACTTTTATTGGTGAATGTTGGTGAAACATGTTGATCTCGGATGAGCTCTTTAATAACAAATCTTCACTTTTCAACTTGTGAATCCAACATTCACCAATTTTCTCTTTTTGTATGATAATAATTGTATTTGTTCCAAACTTGTACATATGTGTTTGTTTGTGTATATAGTTGTATACTTTTGTTTTTATGTTCGTTTAATTGTTGTATATATTTGTACCCGTAACGTTTGTTGAGTGGTTGGTTAGGACACTTTCTATAGGCTTGTGCGGTGAGACGTCACCATGGCATGACGAGAGGAGGCTACTTTCCAAACACCGAAACAATAAAGGCGTCGAGCTAACGACGTAAAACAAGCGCTTGTTGGGAGGCACCCCAACGGTTCTAAATGTTGTTTATATTTTTGTTTATGAGGTATTTAGGTGAAGTGGCGAGTGATTGAAACAGCTGGTGCAATTCTGATTTTTCTGAGTTCTGATGTGCCCGCTAAGCGAGCTCAGCTCCGCTAAGCGAGCATAGCAGATATTTGTTTTTATGCTCTGTACCAGTGGGGTTCCCATTCCACTTGGTTCACTCATTTTTCCCACTTTCACCAAGGCTATTTAGTAGTAGATACTAGGTTTATTTCTCTAATTCTTTTATTGGTTGTTTGTACTCAAATTTTGTTCGGTAATTCGAAGATTTTTGAGGTGATTTTCCAAAGCTTGTGTTTCAACCTGCTGATGTATGGTAGGGTATTGTTTTTGAAGTTGTATCATTCAAGGTACTCATTTATCGCTTTCTATAGCATAACATGTTTAAGAAACTTTTCATTTGTACAATTACCATACAATTCATTCTTTTGCATTACTTGCTTGTTGATTGAATCACTTTAGTTCCCAAACCATAAATGTGAGGAAGCTTTCCATTATTCACATATGCTGGAGGCCACAATCTTTGTTTTAACTAGATTTTATTATGCTTAATCTTTTGTTTATGTTGATTTTATGAAAGCATGAAAAGGATCAAGGCATTTTGTTTCATTTTGAGCACAACCACCATAATCAAATAGTCAATTCACCTTGTGAGTGTGTGATCATTTGTTAACCCTTTTGAGCCTTTTTGTCAATGTCCATGTTGTTTTTGCTAAATGCTTATCTTTGAGTGTTTAGTTGTCATTTTTGCATGGATGATTGATTCTTTGTTTTCTTGAACCCTCAACCATGATTTTTGTTATGAATTTTTACCTTGTCTTAGAAAGTAGGGAGTATTCACATGATGGTGTGGTTGAATTCAAGTTGGGGAGAGAAATGGTTGCTACTTATTTGGTTGTTTCTATGAGGTTGAAAAGAAAGAAAAAAAAGAAAATAAAAAAATGTGAAAAGAAAAGAAAAGAAGAAAAAAAAAAGAGAAAAAGTTTTGAAAAAGAAAAAGAAAAGAGAAGTGAATAATTGTGCTAATAAGTATTGTCATTGGTTTGAGAAACTTGTGGTTAAGGAAGAAGTTTAATCGAGATTTTGTTGCTTAGAACTTTGTGGATTGATCACTCCCTTAGGTTTAGGCAAGTTTTTGTTTCGATTAGCCTTAGGACATATCCCTTGTTTGTTAACCAAGCCACATTACAACCTTGAAAAGTCCTTGTGATCTTGCTTTTATATCTTCAATGTGATTTTTGGATGAATGCATAATTTAATCTTTTGTTTGCAAGATTGTTGGATGAGTGTTAAAAGTCCTCCACCTTTGTGTGTTCTTCATCCATTGATGAAATTTTGCTAGGTGTGATTCATGATGTGAGCATGTATTGTGTTAGAATGTTTGGTATGCTTTTTGTGCTTAGGATTCGTTTCGTTTACATGTTGTCGTTGTAGTATAGTGGTAAGTATTTACTTTGTCTATACATTTTTGTGTGAGCCATACATTTGTTTTTGGTTTTCAAAACTTGTTGGTTCACAATTCTTTGGTTTATTACTTTTGATTCTTTGATTTATTTGACATTGTTTGAGGACAAACAAAGTTTCAAGTTGGGGAGAGTTTGATAAGTGCCAAAATGTACTTATTTTGTGTATGTAAATAGTGGCACTTATCGATACTTTTGTTAATACCGTTTGAATAATTCCCCGTTTTGTGTATAAATACGTATACTTTGTGAGTAATTGTATTTTCATATACTTTTATACCATTTGATAGTTTTTCCTTTGTTTTTATAGGTATTCATGCTTATTGGAGCCTTGAGGAATAAAGTGTCAAAGGCACGACTTCGATTTCGCAATTTTGGTGAAAGCCCGCTTAGCCACCATCAAGCGGACTTCCAAAGACTCAAAATAAGGATGATCAAAATCATCAATTTGGTTTCCATTCATTCATTATTGGATAGAGCATTGAATAAGCTTTCCAACGCTTCGAACCGGGCGCAATTCGGAGTTACGGTTCTCGAGTTATGGCGAAAACAAAATCTGATTTTTAGCAGACTCCGCTAAGCGGAGGTGGTCCGCTGAGCGGAGCTCCAGCGGAGCAAATCAGCGTCTGGAAGAAATTTTGAGTCCGCTGAGCGGAGGGGGTCCGCTAAGCGGATCTGCTAAGACAGCAGCTCGTTAAAAGGGGCCAAAATCACATTTTTAGGTCATGGGTTGGGTATTTTTGAGTCCCAACTCCATCATTTTCATTCTTAGATCAAAATTAGCTTAGAAAACAACTTCAGAGGTTGCATAAGGATGATCGGGGGTGGATTGAGCGTCGAACGAAGCTGACAAACCGGGAGATCTTCGGTTCATTTCTCTTCTTCTTTGTGTATTTCTCTTTGGTTGGGTTTTGTTTGTATATTTACTTGAATCTTATGTATATTTACCGATTATAATGTTATATTTAACTTGCTTTACAAATCTGTGTTGATATTATCCTGGATTTTTGCTCTATGCTGGGGATTTGGGTGCTTTAGAGATAAACTTCTTGAATCCTTATCTAGGATGATTATCTGTTGGTTCTGAACTCTAGAGATAGATTTAGAGCTAGCATTCACTGTTTGTATCTGTTCTTAATGCTTTCGTGTTTGAGCGGCGCGCGAGAGATCGCCGACGCGAGAATACGGATGTTCTCGCGACTTCGCGTTAGAGATAACCTTAGTTGTGAGATGAACTCGTTTGTGCTCCAGAGATGGACGCTTATGTGAGAGATACGTGATGACATAGATGAATATCGTAGGTTGAGTATAATGGGTTGGTAAGTGTATGTTTGTGAAGAGTGAATATATTTACATTCCTGATAAGTTATTTCTCTTCTAAGAATGTGTTTATTCTTTTCCTGTTTATATCTTTGTTTACTTTTTGCTCATTCAATCCCGAGTTCGAAACCGTAGAAACTGTTGAATGGCATCTCTCCATCTCTGAGGACGATAATTCCCGGATCAATATTTCCAAATCTTTCTTTTGTTGCTTGCCCTATACTGCAATCAACACCTTTGACTCGAATCACGTGGCCTTTGATTTGAATCATGTGTTGTTCTTGTTTCAAATCAAATGAAAAATGGTTCAAAAATATTTTTCCTTCTTATTCCACTTCATTTACTCATTTGACTCAAACCATGAAATGTTCTTGATTCAAATCTAACCGAATTTTTCTACTCATTTTTGTGCTTAATCTCAAGCTCATATAAAATCATTTTGTCATCATTTTCCAAACACAATTTCTAAGAATTTCATAATCAACATTTTGATTTTATGTAAAATCAACTACCTCTCACTTTTGAAAAGATTATAACTCTTTCAAATGAATTTCTTTCTTCTTTAACCTTTGTTTTGATTTTAGATCTTAATAATGAGATATTTTAATTGATTGAGGGAGACGATATCTTGAAACTAATTGTTCTTAAAGATTAGGTAAATATTTTTATGTTTTTTTTTCAAGATTGAGGTTTTGATTGTTTAGAAGGCTACAGACAAGACGAAATTCTTCTCAAATCTTCAAACAAATTACCGCTCAAAGAATCAGTGGAATCAAGGGACGATTCTACACACGAAGTCTTAGAGCATATTGGTGATATTGAAAGATTCATAAGTGTTAATTGAGTGAAGATTATGTAGAAGAGTTTGGCATATACAAGTCAAGATCCAATTAGAAGATTTATCTTCTTCAGCATTATTCTAGACTAGTGATTGTATGAAATTTTGTAATATTTGTCAAAATAAAAAATAATAATGAAGGTTCCAATGGGAAACCATTGAAGAGTGCACATAGGCAAAGCTAGGACGAATACTAAAGCACCATAAATCTCGGTGTCTTATCTCTCTTTTACTCTCGAATTTACTTTTCATAGGATATTGTATGCTTAGGTTTTCAATTCTTAGAGTAATTTATCGTTTAATCAATTGGTAGCAATTTATTACGTAAGATTAGATTTTGTTAGAATTGAAACCTAATTGAGCTTTAGTGTTGATTAAAATCTTAGAAAATTGTTAAGTTTACAATTTGTTAAAGTTGAATCATTGTATAAACACACCTCGTGAAGTATACAACTAAATCAATTGAATACCTTGTGTATCATCTTTAGAAAATCTTTGATATTTGTGAAGTGATTAACTGTTAACGTAATCAAGTTTCAATACAAGTATAATTCTCATATTTTCACTCTAAATCTTCTGTGCGCAAACTCTAAAAAACCTCTGATAATTCATTTTTAGAAAAATTGGTTGAATTTTTGTTTTAAGTAAATTCACCCCTCCCCTTCTATACTATTTTCTTACTTCATATTCTCACCCAACAACTTTCATGTTGAAATGCTAAACTAAAATATTCATGCTAACAACTTCATAAGAATAGTCTCATAACATTTAACTTGAAACAACACTAACAAAAATCTATTTTACTTAACTCATGCATATAAACTTTACTACTCATGGTACAAATGAACTTTTGTCAACAACAACACTAAAATGGAAAATTCTATTTCCATTTTTATCAACATAATCAAAATAACTTCTCTTAACAAAATCTATAAGCAATAAGCAATTCACAACAACATAAATTAAAATTTCTAAGTCATGTACATGGATAAAGTGAGTTATAAGTATCGAAAACGTGATAAAGAAAGTAGGACAATGGTTGAAGAAGCTTCGTTTGAGTTTGATTGTCTTTCCTTCATTTCAAGTTTCTTTCAATGGTGTTAATGGCGTTCGAAGGGAGGAAATGTATGAGTGTTGAAAGATTAGATATTCAAACTAGGAGTGATCAAAACCAAACCAACCCAATAGAAAACCGCAAACCAAACTAAACCAAACCGAAACCGCAAAAAACCGCATTTGGTTCGGATTAGTTTGGGTCATCTTTTAACAAAACCGCACGGATTGGTTCGATTTGCGGTCTGTATTTTGTAAACCGAATCAAACCGAATCAAACCGCATTATTTTACAACATAAATTTTACTTAACTAACATCCAACCCAAACTTAAACCTATTATACCTTAGCCTTATGATTACCAACAATTTTCACATCCTTACACATATAAATTCAGTCCCGATCTTCTTAAATCTCTAATAACATTATCGCACCTTCTTTGTCACATTCATCTTCCTTATTCTTCTATAATCTCCACTCTCTTATATTCTTTCTTTTTCACCTTCTATTTTTATGTAAATGTTCCGTATTTCAATTTCATTTTTATCGCACATTTTCTTCTCTAATCTCTCAACACTTTTTTTTATTTTTCACCTTCACTAATCTCTTGTCTCTTATATTATTTTGTTTCATTATACATTTTTTTATATTGTTTTATATTATTATTTTATATTTAATATTCCACTTTTGTCTAATTTAATTTTTACATATTAAATGAAAAGTTGTTACCAAAATATGACGAGTTTTGTTGTTATTTGATAGTGTATGAATGTCTAAATACAAAATTATGTTGTCATCTATATGTGTATTATGGCTCAATAAAATATTTGTAAAAAACCGAGCCAACCGAACCGAACCAAACCGCGTTAGTTTGGTTTGGTTCGGATTTTTTTTAAAAGCCAACCGAACCAAACCAAACCGCACGATTTTTTCTCTTGCGGTTCGGATGATTTTTTTCGTCAAAACCGCCCAAACCGCACCGCGAACACTCCTAATTCAAACACGTATATGTGTTGGAAGAGATTATGTTTCGAAAACAATGATGGAATTTGAGTTTAGAAATATGTCAGGGCATTTTGATGAAGATGAAAATTGCCTAAGTTTTTTTTAAGATAAATATGTTAGGGCGTTCTGTTTCACAAGAGAGGGGAGATGAAATGAGTGTTGAAAGATAAATGAAAAATTAGAGTCAAGTTATGTGAAGTATACATACAAAAGATCTTTCATGTCGGGTATTAGAGCTTACTGAGTGAATAGGTAAATTTAAAATTATAGAAAAACGTCATATTCGAAAAATTCATGCAAAAGATATTTCCCTTCAGTTGGGTAATCTAACCGACAGGGACGGACCTAAAGCCCATCATGTGGGTGCACTGGCCCCCACTACAATTTAATTGATTACCTTACTAGTATACATGTAAATATATTTCTATGTGATTCTTTTCTATACATGTTTACAATCATTACGCGGAAGATACATTGGCTCATGTGTCAAAAGGACTATATGCCCTCTAAAGTATTACTATAAAATATATATTTCAATTAGGTGCATTTTAAGATTTTCATAAATATTTTAAAGATAAGAAAGTTTAATAGTTTCAAAAATGAGAAATGATGCATATTCAAAAATATATTTAAATATATATATATATATATATATATATATATTATATATATATATATATATATATATATATATATATATATATATATATATATATATATATATATATATATATATATATATATATATATATATATATATATATATATGAGGGACATCGAAACAATGGGAGGTTTAAGTAATTAGTTGAAATAAATGAATATTTTTGTTTATAAAAAATTTCTTTAATTTTTTGTATTAAGTATTTCTTTTTCATCCAAGAAAGATTAATTTGATAATTTAAAAGAAATAAAAAAACAAAAAGGCGTCAACTTAAATAATATAATGTTTGGCCCCTAAACCAATTAAAAAAATAAATAGAAAACAGAAAAGGCAATAACTAATAATCCAAGTGTGAACCATGATACAGCTATTCCCTTGGTTGGTTCAAAACACCGAGAGAAGATAGTACTTTTAAAATAAATAAAAGGGTTAAATATGTTTTTAGTCCCTATAAAATTACTAAAAATTACTTTTAGCCCTTATAAAAAAAAAGTTGATTTTTAGTCCCTATAAAATTACTTTTGCACTCACTTTTAGTCCCTCTACAGGGATTAAAAGTAAGTGCAAAAGTAATTTTATAGGACTAAAAGTTGTTTTTTTTTATAGGGACTAAAAACTGAAATTGAGATATTTATAGGGACCAAAAACTTATTTAACCCTAAATAAAAACAGGAGTTAATACCTATTTTCACCTCTGCCATATGGGGTTGGTTTGAAAATCCCCTTCCAAAACAAAAGTTGCAAGAATTCCCTTAACACTTGAAGATTCTCTCGTTTTAAACCTTATAAAAAATTTGTTTTTAAAATCAACATTGCTATTTGAAGATTCGGTTATTTTAAACCCTATAATATTGTAGATTATGTCATTTTAAACCCTCGAGAATATGACGGGGTTAAAAATGATAAAGTTCTTTAAGTGGCAAGGTTGGTTTTAAAAATAAATTTTTTACAAGGTTTAAAACGAGAGAATCTTTAATTATTAGTAGAATTCTTGCAATTTTTTTGGCAGGGGATTTTTCAAACCAACCTCATATGGCAGGGGTGAAAATAGGTATCAACCCTAAAAATAATTAAACATGACGTGCCCAAAAAATATACCTCCGTTATTTGATGGTTGACGTGAAACTTTTGTCAATAGAATATATTATTTGTTGTAGTGCTATACTTGTTTGATCTTAAATACATTTTAATTGATTAGAGAGCAAGATTTCTCTTTCCTAATTTGTTAGGACACTTCCTAATCAATTAGTCAAAGGCCATAAATGGTATTAAGAAGGATTTTGAAATAGATGAAGTTTGTAAAGCATTTTTAAATGAGTATATGCATTTTCTTAGTATCTTGAGAGTTATTGTTACTTAATTGCAGAATACTGATCCAAAACATAAAAAATACAAATTAAATCACATGATTAGACAAACTTTTATAACTTCAATTCTTTTTGTAGTTTGCCCTTTGTAATTGACTTTATCTCTTCTTTAACATCGAAACCTCTTTAACTTTGCTTTTTTATAACTTCAATCTTTTTCTACTTTGATGATGCTCATGATTAATTTAGCTTTGTTCCTTTTTTATCATCAAAACCGCTAATAGTATTATAATCTGCACAACTAATAGAACCAAAGAACCTGCTCTCGATTATTAGCTTATGCTTTAAAGCTATGGAAAACACAGAACATCTCTTGTTTGATTGTCAATATGCTTTGCCTATCTGGTCTTGGTTCACCAACATTATTATTGTTCCTAGCAGAATCACATCCCTAGATGATTGTTGGAACATCCCAACAGTCATAGTCCCCTCAGTGTAAAATTGTGGTGATTCTTGGATCATCCACTCTATAAATTCCATATGATATGCTATAAACCAAACCAGATTCAATAATCTCAAGATTCACTGGAAATCCAACATAGCTTTTATCATCTAAGATGTTTCACTCTCAGGTAATGCAACTCACAAGGTCTCATTAATATCCTTAAGACCTATAAGTCTTGCTGGAGGAGTAGCTGCCAATAAGAGCAGTGCATTGTATACAAAATATTGAAGTTAAGAAAACTATTTCCATTTCCTTATAATCAAAATACAAGAAAAATAAATTGAATCAGGCCCAAAGTGCAAGTGATGACATAAATCCCGCCCCAAGAAAAAGCAAACAAAAACACAAAATCTGAAGCCTAAAACTACAACGCATTCTCTTACTAAGAAAATCAGCAGCTATTAAATCGACCAAAGCCATATACACTAAAATTCCAGCAGAAAAAGAATCCAATATTCCCTCCGTTATAAGAGCACCTGGACTATAAGGATTGAAATTTGAGGCAATTAATGTCCCGATTGCAACGCCAAGTGGTGTTGTTAGTGCAAAAAAACATGCCATTATTGTTGCTGATGATGTCTTAAATTTGGCTTCTGAAATGCATCCACCAAGCGCAAATCCTTCAAAGAATTGGTGGAAGGACAGTGCTGCAATTAAGGGTCTCATTGTGCATGGACTTTGTGAAACTCCTAGTGATAGCCCAATTATCATGGAATGTGAAACTATTCCAAGTTCCAATACCTATATAAAAAATATATCAGAAAATTGTTACTATACTGCTTTTACTAATCGATCACATAACTTCAAGTTCAAGTAAGCTATATTCCATGCACACATTTTTGTCATATAGATGACACTTTCAAACACTTTAACAAAGTTAGTTCAGATCAAGTCTGTTGGAAAAAGTGATAGGTCCCACTTAGATCATAAGCTGAGCTACTCCATCAATTGATCAAAAATTTCAAAAAGTAAATAAAAAAATGGATGGTTCCTATAGATCACGCAATTGTTCAGACAGAGACAAAGCAACCAATATATTCCATGTAGAACGGTTCAAAATAACCGCAAAGCGAATCAAAATCAAATTAAACCATTGTAAATAAACTAAACCGAAACTGAAACCAAATTGAAATTAAAAATGAAAAATGGTAATTCAATACAGGTGTTGCAAAAGCTAATTGCGATTTTTCGCGGGAATAAACTACAATTTTTCTTTAATAATAAAAATGTTGATAACAGTATCTATCAATATTTGTCAAAATAAAGTTTTGCCGCGACTGATTTCGCCGTCACAGACTCTTTTTTATAACTATGGTAAAAACAAGTCTCAAACTTTTTATTAAAAAAATTCAAAAAATAAAAATAACTGTTCAATTATTTAACAAATTGTTCCGTTCAAATATCTATTCTCTAATAATTTGGATATTTTCTTAAAAAGTTTAATGAATATCCTATATAGATTTCATTCACTTGAAATGAGCCTATTCAAATTATTATAAATATGGGCATTTTTTCAATGAAGTTCGAATTTTATACATTCATATATTCTTGTCTTCATATTAGGATAATATAACTAAGGTGTCTTGTAACATAATTTCACAAAATTAACAAAAACAAAAACTTAATTTCCTTTTTCTTTATGAGTTACTAGTAAAAACGTAAACATTGTTTCATAAAAATAATGTTATAAAAAGCAAATATCATAAATTTAAGCAGTTACGTGACGTGCTAGCAACGCAAGGAAGAAAGTAGAGAATATTGTCAGTTACCTGCGAAATAACCACATGGCGGATACTACCTTCCACCTCATCATTATCTCCGAAAGAATGACCATGACCATGACCATGTCCATGTTGTAGTTCATCATCATGATGATGGTTCTGATGGGAATGTCCATGGTTCGACGCATGTGCATGCATCCCCACAATATGCATCCCACCACCACCACCGCCACTACTACTACTCTCTTCCTTAACCTCCACGATTCCCTCTCCCAACAATTCCTCCTCCAACTCATCAACAACCTCTCCGTGTTTCGCGGCCACACCGCCACGTGTCACCCCTTGTTTCCTCTCATAGTATTGCGTCCCAACAAAGTCAACTAAAAGAGTAAACAACGCCGCCATCATCGCGAAAAAACCGGCAAATGGAAACTTGGACCACACGTGCGAGTAAGATTTCAAACAACTATGGTTCAGTGCTTCCCACGCGTCCTTAAGCATGTGAACAAACCCCGTCGCTAATATCACTCCCGCCGCAAAAGCTTTCGCCGCCGGTAAAATCTCTCCGTCGGACCGTAACAAACCCCGCCGCTTTCCTAATAGCGGTATCGCGATTCCGGAAAATCCTGCTACTAGAATCGATGCCATCGCCACGAATTTTAGAATCAACGCGGTTGACTCGTCGCGACATAGCTCTGACTCACTGATTTTGCAGCTCGAGTTCGTGGTGAACTCGCGTACGGATTGTAGAACCTCGATTAGAAACATGGGAAGGAAGATGGTCTAGGAAGATGGAATTGTATTGGGTTGAGTGTGGGCATGGAAGAGAAGAAAGAAATATAAAACAAAGGTGTTAGAGAATCATAAAATTATTTTAATGTTAAAAAGTACCAAGTGAAATGTATTAAAATGAGTACATATGATGTCATATAGCATGTCTTTATAGTTGGGATTTTCATTGAGGGTGGGTTATGGAAGGGGAGAAAGGACATGGCATGAGTGGAGTCATGGTTTATGACATATTTGGTGCAATAGGACAACCGCATTGAATGTCGACATTATTTCGACACTTGGTGTATTTATTTCCTTATCCAACCTTATGTTATTATTTTTCATGTTTTTCTTTTATATATTTAGAAAATTTGCATAGATAAAAGATACAATGTAATAATACTAATTAGAATACAGTGTAATTTAAAATGTCAATAATTTGGAATGTAACATATTTTTTAAATGAATTTAATTAAAATATATTCAGGGTATAAAGAAATTTACACTTTCAATAAATCACATCCGTTAATTAATTTTAAATATTTAATTTTTATTTTAATAATTTTTAAAATAATATAATTGAATGATTATAATTTATTAATAATGAAAAAAAATTTATATCCACAATACAGAGCAATTAAACTCTTTTGAAATATATAACTTTTTTCAAGTAAATACTCTTAGTTGTAACTTTTTTATCCACTTTGTATATTTATATTTTCTTTTACCACATTTTTTATAAAATATATTAAATTTATAATATTTTTAGGGTCAGTTTGGTTGGAAGTATATGAAGGAGAGAGAATACTTAATAGCTTATGTGTTTAATTCAAATTTTTTTTAAAAATAAAGAGAAATAGATGACATAGACCAAAATTTCTCCTCAACCAATTCTTACTTTTCCAGATTTGGTGTAATTTGGAGGGGGAGAAAAGAAAGGTGTTTTATTTTTATTAAAATTATATTTACATATTTACTTTCATTTATTTATTTAAATATAAATTTAACTTATTAAAATGTTAAATGTTATATTTTAAAAATAATTTATCTTCATTTACATTTTTTGCATTTTTATATCTTCATCTTATTATAATTATATGTATTTAAATTTTTTATTTTATTTTTATAGTTTAATATTACTTTTTAATTATCAAAATATTTTTTATTTATAATCATTTTTGTTATATTTTTGTGTATTCGATAATTTTATATATATATATATATATATATATATATATATAATTAAAATTTCTCTCCTTCTTTCCGTTTACCTCTCCTTCCCTTAATAAAAATTTTCCTTTCTCCTTTCCTCTAAATCGAACCCAAGAGACTCTTATGATTTAAATCTAGACTTGAAAGCGACGTTCTCATCTCTGTCTCTCAAAAACACTCTTCAATAATATAATGTAATTCTATATTCTTTTCACACCTATGTTTTCTATAAAGACAAAATACCCCTTTATATTAAAAAAAATTACTAGCACCTCGCTATAATCTGAATGTTTTATTTGGCTAAAAATTTATGCGAGAAATTTTCTTGTGGCATACATAATTTTAAATGTCAGCAACTACGTGCTATTTGTTATAAAACTAACTAAAATAATAAAGATCAAAGAGAGGTATAGAAGAGAAAAATAGTATTATATCATTTTTTTCAAGTGTGTTTTACATTGTAATATGGGTCTCTATTATAGGACTCAAGTGAGATAGAAAATCACACATATTAAACACATATTAAGTATGGGATAGGAAGATGAAAAACTAGGAGATGGATGGACATCTACTAACATAAATATTCATACTATTTAATTAAAATTTTACACTTTTGCTTATAAACACTTGTTACTAAAATGTTGTTTATAATTTGACTTAAAATTTAACATTCTTAATGTTTCTGTTCTGTCCTGTGAATTGTTGAAATATAAATTTGTTTTAGGCCTAAATTAATTATTTGGTATTTTGGGCTTAAGTAATTTTGAGTAAATTTTTTATAGAATTCTTGTATTATTCGGAGAGTCTTGATATTTCTTAATATTGTAATATTCCCTAGAATACTCTTTGAATTTCTAGGATGGAGAACTCTCTAGAATTAGTGTGTCTAGAATTCTCCTTAGAGTAGTATAAATAGAGATGTAATCTTACACATTTGTATCAAGCAAAAATACAAAGTCTTCTCTTCCATAAAGAATTCTCTTACTTCTCAAACTTCTATTCAAGTCTCCTATATTTTTAAACAATTTCCCTCGTTACAAAGGCTTTATTTCCAACACGAATATAGGCGGAAAGCTTTAGTGCTATTTAAGCAAACGATAGACTATCTTCCAACGTCAACAAAGCAGCAGCTAGTGACAAATTGAATAATATTTCTTTTCCTTTTTTCATATACAAATTCAATAGATAACAGAAGCATGCAAATGGCCATGTTCATTGTTCTCCTTATATGGCTTTAAGTTTTAATACACTGATATTCTTTCAAACAATCAATTCAAGGCATTAAAGCATAATAACAATATAATAGAATAAACATTGCAAAAAACAAATTAAACCAGTTATTTTAGCTGTCTAGTCCTAAATTGCCTTAACCTCAGAGTATAACTTAATATTCCAAGGCTCAAGACAGAAAAGGGAATCTTCTGTCAAAAAGGTTCCAATTTACAAAGATGAACATGAAGTAAATCTCCTACATTCCATTACTTACTGTCATTGACAACCCAATAGTTTCCATCAACTTATCTATTATCTTTTGTAACGCCGGAGCACTCACAGCACAATCTTTATCGGCAAAACATGATCTACCTTCTTCAGCTGCCTTGCAAAGCTGCGGATCTAAAGGAACCTTACCAAGAAAGGGTACCTTCATCTCCTTGCACATCTTCAACGCTCCCCCGCCACTACTATCAAATACTTCACTGCAGGCAATTAGATTCAGCATTTCAGGAGCTTTTTCTCTCATGTATTCCGATATCCACTCTGTAACATCTTTCATCTCACCATTATCTGTAATCTTCATAAACTTGAGATTTGAGATAGGCTGGAACAGGCCACTCATATTCTCTACAACCCCTAGAACTTTCACTCCAACTTTCTTGCAAAAATTCACTTCTTTTTTCACATCAATGAGAGAGACTTGTTGAGGAGTGGTAACTATGATTGCACCATCTACATTATTTGGATCTAGGCATTGAACAATTGAAATTTGTTCATCAGATGTTCCAGGTGGGGCATCAACAATTAGAAAGTCAAGTTCATCCCAATAAACATCTTTCAAAAACTGCTTGATAATCCGAGTTTTGCGAAGACCTTTCCATATAACAGCTTCATCTGGATGAGAAAGCAAGAACCCAATCGACATGACTGCAAGATTAGACTCCACATAGACAGGAGACCACCCAAGGTTGCTCTGGTGTACCTGTTGACCTTCTAGACCAAGCATCTTTGGGATGCTTGGACCACAAATGTCAATATCAAGAAGACCAACTTGAAAATCCCTTGCAGCTAAAGCAAATGCTAGCTGTGCGGAAAATGTGCTCTTGCCAACACCTCCTTTTCCTGATAAGACCAATATCTTATGTTTCACAGTCGCCATTCTTTCTGCAATGGCAACCAAATCTGCAAAAATAAATGTAAAAGACAATGAGACCAACATTCTTAAACGTCCAAGTAACTCAATTACTTAACATTCTCAATTCTATAATATTAAGACATTAAAGCAAGATAACCAAAAGCAGTCTAGACATTAAAGCAAGAGATTACCAGGGTCAGGTCCTTTAGGGGCAGTGGCACAAATTTCCTGACTTGGGCATCCTTCACATGCATCAGATTTTCCAGCAGAATCAGACTGAGGACCTGGGCAATCTGTAAATGCCACAAGAATCATATTCATTAGAATATGCATTATCAAAGAAAAATTCCAACACATAATAATAAAATGTATCCATACGCTCGTTAGCATCCTCGGGTATATCTCCTTGTTCCATGAAGCTCTTCTAATGTGTAACAGAAAAAGGAAAAAAAAAAAATCAATTATTTTAACAAAGGAAACAGGAACAGCATGAACAAACATAAATAGGTTTATAAGTGTTTGAACTAATTATGGAAATAGAGAAAAGAGGTTAACCTGGAAGTGTTTCTCTCACAGTTTATGGCGGCCGATGACAAGTCCTACTGCGTTTTCTGATCAATTGAGTTGGGCGGTTTGGTTTTTTTTTTGAGAGTGTAAAGTAGTTTTGTGATTCAATGGTATTTATAGTCTTTGGTTCACAGTGTAACAGGCTTGTCATTTTTTTTCTCTTGGTTTGTTATGGAGCTGCTGAGTCTTTTTGTTTTAGGGTTTTATAAAACCCTTTTTTGTTTATCACAATATTTATTATTATTGTTATTATTAATGAATAAGTATAACGTCAGCATAATCAAATAGGCCATATCATTTAATTAAATCACAAAATGTTTTAACTAGTGTTTTAAAAATCGGACCGGACATCAAACTGGTGAGGGTACTGGGTCACTAGTTTATTGGTCGAACCACTAGGTCATTGGTCGAACCGCATGACTAAACCGGATTAAATCGGATAACTCGATTAAATAAACAGGTTGTTATAACAAAACTATATGTATAAAACATGTCGAATATGATGATTCAGTCTCTACAATATATAATTGTCACTTAAATTTTTTAAAATATTATATCCTAAATATATTCACAAGTTCATAATTTAAATTTAAATTTTAAAAATAGATATCACACCTAATAAAGTAGTACAAAATTACAAAATATATATTTGCAAACAAATTTAATTACAATATAATCTAATTGATTAAATTATATTAAATAATCTGCAACAAAATCAACCGCATCTGAAACATCTTTATTTTTATTTTTTTATTTTATTTTTTTATTTTATTTTTTATTTTATTTTTTATTAAAATAATTAAAATGATGTTGTTTTAAGTTTTTAAAATTAAAAAAAATTAAAAATGCATTTAAACTACCAGTTTTGAAAAACCGTCGGTTTTTCCGGTTTTATCGGTTCACACAGGTTCAATGACATATCCAATCCAGCAATCGAATTAGACCGATTAATTGGTCGGTTTCCGATTCAACCAGTCCAACCGGCTGGTCCTGTCCGGACTAAAAAAAGAAGTTATAAAGGTTTAGATTAAAGTATTAAAGGTTATACAAGTTACGTATAGTTAGAATGGTGGAAATTAAAACTATTAAAACTGATTATCTGATTATCTGACTTTAATTGAATTTTGTAATTTTAGGGTCGAACCAATAAAACCGAAACTGAATATGAATTTTAATTTTATTTCGTCCTATCTAGGCAGCGGGCTACATAACCAAGAAAATCGAAACTGAATATGAATTGTAATTTTAAAAGTGATGTGGCATTGAAATATAATGTTTGATTGGCTAAGGGTATTGGTATCCAACTAAACTCAAGGGTACCGGAGTGTTCATTTTCGGAATGGTAAATTCTTTAGTACCCTTGAGTTTAAATTGGGTACTGGTACCTTTAGTATAATTTGTGTTAAAATTTTAATTTATTTCAAAAATAAATAAAATAAAAAATGATGTGGCATTGAATCATAATATTTGATTGGCTAAGTATACTGATACCCAACTAAACTCAAGAATACTGAAACCGTTCACCAAATAAGATTATGCTTTACCAAAATAAAATAAGTCAAATAGTCTCATATATCACACTAAAATAGAGTAAAACAAATGTGAGATATTGGATCGAACTCTAGTATTGTCGAAGGGTAGCTTCTTGGTTCGACAGTTCGACAGAGTTAAGCATGAAGTCGAAGGATTGTTCACATGCTGGTGTCGAAGTGTGCATGCTGTAGTCGAAGATGGGTCTAGCATGCAGATGTCGAAGATGCTAGAGTTGTTAGCATGTTAAATTAGGTTTTAGTGTTTAAACCCTAATTTGTTAAGTTAGCTTGTGTATTAAGTTGGCTTGTGTAATGGGCCTTGCTGAAAAAGCCCATTAGTTAGTATGTTAGGTTTTATTATAAATAGCATACTAGTCTCTCATCATTGCTAAGCTGCAAATCCTAATTTAGGGTGAGAGAGGTTATTTGTTATTCTTGTAAACTTGTAATCTTGTTTTAAGAGAAAGTAAAAGAATAACAGTTATAACCAATTCTTGTGTTCTTATTCTCTTCCCTAATTCCCTATTATACTTTGTTATTGGTATCGTTTTTCACAACAAATTGGTGCGGTGAGCGTGGAGAAGATGCCTTCAACAAAGTATGAGATTGAAAAGTTCACCGGAGTGAATGATTTCGGTCTGTGGCGCTTGAAGATGAAAGCTCTACTGGTTCAGCAGGGTTGTTTGGAAGCGTTGAAGGGAGAGGCAGCCATGAATGCAGAATTGACGGCAGCGGAGAAGACGACTATGATTGAGAAGGCACACAGCGCAATTTTGTTGAGCCTTGGTGATAAGGTTCTCAGGCAGGTATCAAAGGAGACGACGGCATCAGGGTTATGGGTGAAACTTGAAAGTTTGTACATGACCAAATCGCTGGTAAATCGACTCTACCTGAAGCAAGCTTTGTATTCATTCAAGATGATTGAAGACAAAGTGTTGGCTGAGCAGTTGGATATGTTCAACAAGCTGATTCTTGATCTTGAAAATATTGATGTGAAGATTGATGATGAAGATCAAGCGCTGTTACTATTGTGCGCTTTGCCTCGATCACATGCTCATTTCAAAGAAACTCTCTTGTATGGAAGGGAGTCCCTGACGTTTGAAGAAGTTCAATCAGTGTAATACGGTGAACTGACTTTTTATCGATCGAAATGTCGCGGTAAGCAAGAGTCGCCACCGACTTTTATTTTATCCAAACAAATTCGGAAAGGCAAAAAGAAACAGAAAAAAAACCTTTTTAAAGAAATCTAAGTTCGGGGGGTAATTTATGCAAAGGGAAGGTGTAAGGCACCCTTTGCATCCATGGTTTTCCATGGGCTCTTAATTGCTTTGCTTGCTCGTTTGTTTAGAAAAAAATAGATGAAAGAGATAGGGACTTTAGCTTGTGAATAAGCGTTGCCCTTTTGAAAAATTATGAGAAAGAATATAATAAAAAGGTTTGAGCATTGCAAGGCAATTAGGGGCAATTACCTTAAACTCAGATGATAGGTCTCTTTTTGCCTTTCAGAATGAAAGGGTCTATCCTTGCCATAAGAGGGCAGGAAGCCTTTCGTTTGGAGGTTGAAGGGTCATCGAAGCATCCTTTGCCATAAGACTATCCCATGCCATAGAAGGGCAGGTAGTCTAAAGCAAGGATCAGAATAAACCATTTTCGTAGGCAGCCAGAAGATACCTCAGCCTTTTTCGTAGGCAACATCCGAGGGTCGAGGTCATTTGTGTATCGAAGGCAGCATCATTAGGGTCGTGACCTTTTTATCGAGGCAACATGGCTGAGGTATCTTCGAATTCGAGGGACGTGGCTTATTCTGCAAAAACACAAGGGCAACAGGCAACAAAGGCAACCAGAGGGATTACCCTAAAGGTGTGTGGGTGCAACAATCACGTGGTTTGAATTCAGTTATATTTATCTTGTATAGTTAGTGATCTAACGTTTGATTAATTAGTCTTGTCACTCCCTATATTACTAACCACGCAGTAAAATAAAGTAACAGTTTTAAGTGCCTTCAAGGCCACACAATACAACTAGGGAACAATTACATAATATGGGGAAGGGGACAATGAAACCAGCGGATCCCTTAATAGGGTTTGACATAAGTAATAATGAACAAAGAAAAATATCAAGGTTTAGGGTTACCAAACTCGTAGCTTTGGCGACTTGACAAACCTTTAGCTTCGATTGATGAAGGTTGATAGGCAGAGGTTTGCCTTGAGCATGAAGCATTGACCCTGACCATTAAAGAGTTGTTAGAAGAAAGAGAAAGTAGTGAGTGTATGACAATTCGAGGCAAACCTTATTAAAAGGCAAAACAAGATAAAATAAAATGGAAATAAAATGATATTAAAACAGAAAAAAAATAAAAAACTTAGCTTTATGAGAGGCGTGGCGCGCAGTCGGAAGAAACCATGTTGCTAACCTTGAAAAGGTACCAAGAAAAGATTTTCAGTGTATGACTGATTCTCGCAAACCTTGATTGGGGGCAAGTTAGCTATAGTTAATAGAATAAATAAAATCAATTTAATTAATTATTGGTTTTTCAACCTAATTAATTAAATCGATGAAAATGGGGTATCGTTTAAGTCATCTGACTCCAATATGTATTTTTTTATCATTTAATAAAAACCATGATAGTTAGTTAAATAATTAAACAATTAAATTAATCCATTTAATAAAAGATATTATTAATAACAAATATTTATCATTTTTTTTGTTTTTATGAAAAAAAGAATAAAATTAAAACAAATTTATGAAAAGAGAAATATTGAAAAAGAGTTTTTGTTTTAGAAACAATATATAAAAATAAACAAGTTATATAATTAAAAGTAAAAAAAAATGTAGAAAAAAACTCAGCTTATAATCTGGCGTGGTTTGGCCATGAGGGTGTATGGTGTTGCCGCGTATGCTGGGACGTTAGATTTGGCACTAGGACGATCCAAGGGACTCTGCGTGCGAGTGCATCGTGGTCATTCGTGGGGACAGCTACGTTGAATCTTGTAAGAAAATTTTGTAAAAATTAAATTGTCGCTGAAGGGATTCGAGCCCATAACACGGCGGTCACCATCATAGACTCTTTACCAACCAAGCTGCAATTATCATCTGTTTATAATATAAGTAACGATCAATATAATTAAACAGAAAACTGGAAAAAAAATAAAAATTAAACTGAAACCATCGTGCCGTACGCCCATCATCTTCTTCGTTTGCTCTTCCGGTTCCATCTAATTCCTGCACCATCTTTACTCATAAAATATAAAGAATAAATAAAACATAAACCCAGGATTCAAACCGGAATCAGGTTCTGAACGTGATGGAGCCATTAATTTGATTCAATTTTGCTTCAAACTAAAAACCCCAATTGAAAGCTCTGAGACCTAACAATGGTGAAACATTACACTCGCGTATAAACTCTAATTAAACAGTCCACAAACGCTATGTACATCAACATAAACATGGTTATGCAACCAAATATCATTCATGAGGCATAAACGACATAAATTGATACAAGCCATAAATTGGTAAACCGTGAATGCTCTGTTGATGGTATTGGATTCCTTGGCTGCTTGTAAAGATCGAAATCACTTCAGCGGGTACCGAGAAATCTTCCTCGATGCTTTGAATGGCTTGAATTGATCGAATTCTCAGTCTGTAGAAATCTGGAATGGCACGGTTTTTGTGATTCTGTTAGCGTCCTTTGGTGCCAAGTCCTCCTCTTTACTGGTTCTCTTTTCTGCAACAATCAATAAAACAATAAAACTGGTACAAGTGTTAATTTTTTATGTTATAGTTAGTGTGATAGAAATTCACTATAGAAATTCTATATGAAAATTCTATATTGTTATGTTAATTCATGGCCTCTTGGGGTAACTTTTAGAATTGGTTCCTGAAAAAGATAGAAAAAAAAAATGTATATACGTGAGTGGAGAGAATGAAGAAATAAGGGTTTGAAAAAAGGTTTTTTGTCTAGGTTAGAATGTGATAAATTGTCAGTTTATATAGGAAAAATATTAGGTAAATAAAAAAGGGAAGTAAATTAATTTGATAAATCTCAATAATCAAAAATTCAAAATTCAATTAAATTGATTTTGATTTTGTGACTATTTTAATCAATCAAATCACATTATTTCTAAAACTATAAAAGTGAATAAAATCTTTTCAAATTCCTTTTTTTATTTTGTGATTTTTTGTATATTTTTATGATAAAAATAGAAAAAAGTAAAAAATAAATATTTTTAAAATGTCTAATAAATAAATACGAAAATAATATTTAAATAATAAAAAAAAATACTTTTTTGTGATTTTTGAATATAAATATAAATTTAAAATAAAATCGAAACCAAAGTTAGAGACAAATAACATGGGCAACATGTCAGTAGTGGAATTCGAATTCGGGACTGCATACTTGCAAACCTTACCTCCTTACCAATTGTGTCATATCATTTATTCAAAATAAATTGACATTTGCAAATATATGAGGGCAAATTTTGGGGTATGACAGCTGCCCCTGTTCAATTATCTTAGACCTGAAGATGTAGAGTGGTTTGTATGCCAGTCGGTATCTGAAGGTAGAAGGTGATTGAACACTAGAATACTAAGAAATTTGCCCTAGCTGAAGGAGGGACTTTTGTCGGAGATGGGCTTGTAGATGCCATCTGGTGGTTGTTGGAGTATTGATTGTTGCGAGGTTTCTGTTTTTAGTCTTTGAATGTTGAGGAACCGTCTGAGGTATCGACTCAAGTCTGAATTGGATTACCGTCAAAGGTACCGACTTAATATTCGCACCATATCATTAAGGCACCGTCAAAGGTATCGACTTAGATATGAAGGTGGATCATTAAGGAATCGTCAAAGGTAGATCATTAAGGAACCGTCAAAGGTATCGACTTAATATTCGAAGCATATCATTAAGGCACCGTCAAAGGTATCGACTTAGATATGAAGGTGGATCATTAAGGAACCGTCAAAGGTATCGACTTAACTTCCAAAGGTAGATCATTAAGGAACCGTCAAAGGTATCGACTTAATATTCGAAGCATATCATTAAGGCACCGTCAAAGGTATCGACTTAGATATGAAGGTGGATCATTAAGGAACCGTCAAAGGTATCGACTTAACTTCCAAAGGTAGATCATTAAGGAACCGTCAAAGGTATCGACTTAATATTCGAAGCATATCATTAAGGCACCGTCAAAGGTATCGACTTAGATATGAAGGTAGATTGTTAAGGAACCGTCCAAGGTATCGACTTAACTCTGAAGGTAGATCATTAAGGAACCGTCAAAGGTATCGACTTAGATCCGAAGGTAGATCATTAAGGAACCGTCAAAGGTATCGACTTAGATCTGAAAGGTTTTAAAGTTGTTTATTTGACTGCAGTTGTAACCTGAAAAAAATCAAAGTTATTTTTTTATGCCATGTCATGATGCATGTAATGTGTTTACGTGACGGGATTCTCAAAATAAATGAGAACCTTGCATATTATGTACGCATTTGTCGCGATGCATTATGTATTTTGTACGAACATGTATGTGATTGTATGAATAGGTTTATGATTTATGACGTATGACTATGATTTATGCTATTTGACACATCTTGATCGAGAAGGTGGATCTCCATGTCATTGTAATTTTGATGTTTGATCTTATCTCGAAGATGCTCAGCTGGGGATTTATGATTTCTGCTTGGGGACGATCAATAACTTGATGTACCCTGATTGGGGATTAGAGATATTAGTAAGCCATGTTGGAGAAGAGCAACTTGTTGGAGAAATAATAGTGTCGAAGATGTAAAATCTGTTGGGGAGTCATGTCTTTGTCGGGACGGGCACATTTGAAGATATCTTCTTAATGATTACTCTGAGGGGATATGATCTTCTGGCTCTGTGGGGAGATGTGGGTGTCTTGAAAGTTGCCCCCAGTATCATAGTTATTTACTACTCGGTTCAGGACACGCTACTGAGTATTGATCGAAATGTTGAACTGGACTTGCATAGATTTACCCCAGTTAACAGGAACTTTGGAAAGATTCGCCTCACGAGGTCTTTGTGAGATGTACACTCTGGGCAATATGCCCCCAGTAATCATAGGTTCATGACAATGTCTCGCGTTGATTGGGGAGTAGCTTTAGATATGCTTGGATGCATGCCTCTGATTGTTCGACCATCCATGAGGGAGTCTCGGAATCTCGACTTGATTGCCTCAGATTGATTGGGCCAAACGCGTCATGCCCCTTGTATACGTAAGAGACATGGCTTCTTGGAGTAATTTTGTTTTGTCGGGATAACTTTCAGTCATTAGTTGTACTCTGTGCAAGTTCTTTCTGATGCTAACATTTGAAATTATGTAGCAGGATATGTTTAATAATGTATTCGTGAGATGCAATGCATACGTTTGTCTCGAGTTTTTTTGAAAAAAACATTAAAACCGAAGATGTATAAGCGTGATATTTGTAAAAACATGCTATTTGTAACAATGTGATGTTTGTAAAAGAGAAATATCAACTCAGCATTTTAGGTAAACCTTAAGGAGTCGGGATACCTTTGTTATGACAGTATGCTTTCAAACTAACCATGCTTCAGTTAGGACTTTCAAGGGTTGTAACGTGGCTTGGTTCACGGTTTAAGAAGCAAGGGATAGTGGCTCAAAATTTAATTATACCCATTCCCTTCTTCGTGATGTTCTTCAGTCCTAAGCTCGGTTGATTTGTCTTATGCATTCAGATTCCAAGAGACTTTTGGATTTACACCTTTGGTAATGACGATGGTTCACGAGCAAAGAGAACTTTTGAGACGGCAGTCACTTCCTTCTTTTAGTAGTCACAGCATTGTGTTGTTCAGGAATTTATTGACTTCTCTTTTTTCGTCTTTTTGATATCCCTAACTTTTGCCTGAACTGTTTATTTTGAGTTTACAGTCAGCGGGATGCCTTGATTTTTTGCCTAAGTCATCTTTTTGATTTTTGACTTAGCAGGCTTTTCTTTGTATATATGTTTTTTCCATCATTTTTCTTTTTGAAAGATACTGACTGCCTTGTTTGATGATTGATGAACCGTCATTGTCTTTTGGTTGACATCTCCAACACTTCTTTGATGTGTGCGGATGAACGCTTGTGATTGAAACCTTTGTTGAAAGGTGTACTAAATGATTCTCTTAAAATAGAATGCATAGCCAAATTAACTGAGAACTACCCTGCCCCAGGTTATAATCAAAGGTTTTAATTAGTACAAGAAAGAAAACTTCTACTTCTTAGGCTCAAAGGGGTTAACGAGGGATTAACATCCTTATATCTCCACTGTTTAGGAATTGAAATAATGCCTGTACATCGTCAGCATAGTCTGTTCAAAAGCATACTATATGAGGTTGCGGTATCGTTCTCGTCATCCTCCCTTAAAAGGCTTACAGTTTTAGCAGGAATCGAGTATCACAAAACATATGCAAAGTAAAGACGCAATTTAAAGTGAGTGATAGCGAAATGATTTGTTCAAGACAAACATATGCAATGCACTGATGATGATTATTAAAACAGATAATGTCTATCATGATTTGAATGTTTAAGTAAACAGAATAAAATTTGCGCATGAAAGTAAACCTAACGATTAAAAGTTCATCCACTTAGACATTAATCAGTCTTGTCGTGACTAGGCATAGGAGCGGTGATCACCACAGGAGTTCTCGGATGGTTGAATTCAATTTCTCCAGCATTGATCATGTCTTGAATCTTGTTTTTCAATGACCAGCAACTATTTGTATCATGACCATGACTATCAGAGTGATATGCACACCTTACATTAGGATTATAGCTACGAGTAGAAGTACTAGGATTCTTAGGGGGGTCCTTTAAAGTGATCAACTCCGACTTCAGTAGGTGTTGTAATGCTTGAGCCAATGACATATTGATCTTTGTGAATTGACGCTTAAGTACATCTGACTTGCGTCTTTGCTGTGGAATTGGTGTAGAGATCAGAATTGTCCCCACAGATTGGTTGTGTCCATTGCGACCTTTCAGATTGTGCACAACATTGTTCGTGACGAGAGAAACGGGTCATACATTTAGACCTTTGAAGGATGTCAGAACGAGTCATACATTGGACCATATCTGAGGAGGAATATCAGAACGAATCGTCCATTAGACCATATCCGTCGGAGAGTGTCAGAACGAGTCACACATTGGACCATATCTAAGGAAGGATACCAGAACGAGTCGTACATTAGACCATATCTGGAAGTAGGACGTCAGAACGAGTTATTCCTTAAACCATATCTGAAGGAGAATGTCAGAACGAGTCATACATTTAGACCATATCTGATGAAGGATTTCAGAACGAGTCATTCATTAGACCATAGCTGAAGAGGAATACCGGAACGGGTCATACATTAGACCATATCTGGTTGAGAAATAGCGGACCGGGTCATACATTAGACCATATCTGATTAAGAAATACCGGAGCGGGTCATACATTAGACCATATCTGATAGAGAATGCTTGCTTGTTAGAGTCGATGAGTTATTTGACGAAGTTTTGGAATGTAAAAGGGCTTGTCAGAATGAATCTCCAGCTCGATTATATCTGAGAGGAATGATTGTCGAGGCGAAACCTGAAAACAAAGTTAGAAATATGCAATGTCATGAATGCAAATGAAATGTTTTCAAGGATCTTTAAGAATCTAGTTAGCAGCATTAGAAAATGAGTTGGTCACGTCTTTGTCTGAAGGATTCCAAATTTTGTCTTTGGTCGTTCTTCTTTGAGAATCAAGCTCACCATATCGAGTGGGTCATCGCCTCTGATTCGGGATACTTCTGAATTTGAACATGCATGGCTAGAGGAAAATAAATCCTCTTGCCCCTTGATTGGTACTGTGTCTTTGAATTGGAAGGTACGTGGCCAGAGGGAAATAAATCCTCTTGCCCCTTGATGGGAGATCAGTCTTTGATAAGAGCACCTGAAATTGTGCGCCCTAAATTCCTAAGATCCTTGAAAGGATTAGTTAATTATGTTATGCTTATGATGTCATGATGTCATGATGTTATGCGAATGTAGTTCATTAGGCATAGTGTGAGATAGTAAGGACAAACAAGTCATTTTAACGAAACTTGCAAGGAAACGAAGGTTATTAGTACACGTAGACAAGTCACGTAAGTCACACAAGTCACACAATTCACCCAATTTTTGGCTTAAGGCTTGCATGGGGTCTGATCAGGTGTCCTTCCCAAGGGTATTTCTATGGATAAGGAGATTTCAGCAACAGGTTCTACCAAGTGACTCAGAATTGTCAGCCCCCTCTAAAGCACCCTCGAACATGGTACATGTATACCACGCAATGATACTTTAGGAAGAAACCTATCTGAGCTGTAGTATCGGGTAGCGACCATAACTTGGCATGCACCAAGAATAGCCCTCCCACTACGTTCCTAAAAGTCAGGATGGGTTAAAGGTGACTAAAGGTCCTTGAGCTCCGACGCACCCAAAGATACATGCATAAACCTCTCTCATGCAAAAGAGGTACACAATAACCAGTGGAGGCCTAACTCAAGCGCGAACTTCATTTTGACCAACCCCAAGCATGCACAAGGGGGGTCTCCATGACTATGCCGCTCCTAATCTTAAGTGTTCTTGAATCCGGGAATAGGATTCGTCCTTCAATTTTCCCAAAATAGCCCTGAAAAATAAAACAAGCAAAGCAAACAATAGAAAACATTTAAGTGATTCCTAAACTTTTAAGGTAACCCCTCTTTTAATCGAAAAATCCCCAGCAGAGTCGCCAGTTCTGTAATACGGTGAACTGACTTTTTATCGATCGAAATGTCGCGGTAAGCAAGAGTCGCCACCGACTTTTATTTTATCCAAACAAATTCGGAAAGGCAAAAAGAAACAGAAAAAAAACCTTTTTAAAGAAATCTAAGTTCGGGGGGTAATTTATGCAAAGGGAAGGTGTAAGGCACCCTTTGCATCCATGGTTTTCCATGGGCTCTTAATTGCTTTGCTTGCTCGTTTGTTTAGAAAAAAATAGATGAAAGAGATAGGGACTTTAGCTTGTGAATAAGCGTTGCCCTTTTGAAAAATTATGAGAAAGAATATAATAAAAAGGTTTGAGCATTGCAAGGCAATTAGGGGCAATTACCTTAAACTCAGATGATAGGTCTCTTTTTGCCTTTCAGAATGAAAGGGTCTATCCTTGCCATAAGAGGGCAGGAAGCCTTTCGTTTGGAGGTTGAAGGGTCATCGAAGCATCCTTTGCCATAAGACTATCCCATGCCATAGAAGGGCAGGTAGTCTAAAGCAAGGATCAGAATAAACCATTTTCGTAGGCAGCCAGAAGATACCTCAGCCTTTTTCGTAGGCAACATCCGAGGGTCGAGGTCATTTGTGTATCGAAGGCAGCATCATTAGGGTCGTGACCTTTTTATCGAGGCAACATGGCTGAGGTATCTTCGAATTCGAGGGACGTGGCTTATTCTGCAAAAACACAAGGGCAACAGGCAACAAAGGCAACCAGAGGGATTACCCTAAAGGTGTGTGGGTGCAACAATCACGTGGTTTGAATTCAGTTATATTTATCTTGTATAGTTAGTGATCTAACGTTTGATTAATTAGTCTTGTCACTCCCTATATTACTAACCACGCAGTAAAATAAAGTAACAGTTTTAAGTGCCTTCAAGGCCACACAATACAACTAGGGAACAATTACATAATATGGGGAAGGGGACAATGAAACCAGCGGATCCCTTAATAGGGTTTGACATAAGTAATAATGAACAAAGAAAAATATCAAGGTTTAGGGTTACCAAACTCGTAGCTTTGGCGACTTGACAAACCTTTAGCTTCGATTGATGAAGGTTGATAGGCAGAGGTTTGCCTTGAGCATGAAGCATTGACCCTGACCATTAAAGAGTTGTTAGAAGAAAGAGAAAGTAGTGAGTGTATGACAATTCGAGGCAAACCTTATTAAAAGGCAAAACAAGATAAAATAAAATGGAAATAAAATGATATTAAAACAGAAAAAAAATAAAAAACTTAGCTTTATGAGAGGCGTGGCGCGCAGTCGGAAGAAACCATGTTGCTAACCTTGAAAAGGTACCAAGAAAAGATTTTCAGTGTATGACTGATTCTCGCAAACCTTGATTGGGGGCAAGTTAGCTATAGTTAATAGAATAAATAAAATCAATTTAATTAATTATTGGTTTTTCAACCTAATTAATTAAATCGATGAAAATGGGGTATCGTTTAAGTCATCTGACTCCAATATGTATTTTTTTATCATTTAATAAAAACCATGATAGTTAGTTAAATAATTAAACAATTAAATTAATCCATTTAATAAAAGATATTATTAATAACAAATATTTATCATTTTTTTTGTTTTTATGAAAAAAAGAATAAAATTAAAACAAATTTATGAAAAGAGAAATATTGAAAAAGAGTTTTTGTTTTAGAAACAATATATAAAAATAAACAAGTTATATAATTAAAAGTAAAAAAAAATGTAGAAAAAAACTCAGCTTATAATCTGGCGTGGTTTGGCCATGAGGGTGTATGGTGTTGCCGCGTATGCTGGGACGTTAGATTTGGCACTAGGACGATCCAAGGGACTCTGCGTGCGAGTGCATCGTGGTCATTCGTGGGGACAGCTACGTTGAATCTTGTAAGAAAATTTTGTAAAAATTAAATTGTCGCTGAAGGGATTCGAGCCCATAACACGGCGGTCACCATCATAGACTCTTTACCAACCAAGCTGCAATTATCATCTGTTTATAATATAAGTAACGATCAATATAATTAAACAGAAAACTGGAAAAAAAATAAAAATTAAACTGAAACCATCGTGCCGTACGCCCATCATCTTCTTCGTTTGCTCTTCCGGTTCCATCTAATTCCTGCACCATCTTTACTCATAAAATATAAAGAATAAATAAAACATAAACCCAGGATTCAAACCGGAATCAGGTTCTGAACGTGATGGAGCCATTAATTTGATTCAATTTTGCTTCAAACTAAAAACCCCAATTGAAAGCTCTGAGACCTAACAATGGTGAAACATTACACTCGCGTATAAACTCTAATTAAACAGTCCACAAACGCTATGTACATCAACATAAACATGGTTATGCAACCAAATATCATTCATGAGGCATAAACGACATAAATTGATACAAGCCATAAATTGGTAAACCGTGAATGCTCTGTTGATGGTATTGGATTCCTTGGCTGCTTGTAAAGATCGAAATCACTTCAGCGGGTACCGAGAAATCTTCCTCGATGCTTTGAATGGCTTGAATTGATCGAATTCTCAGTCTGTAGAAATCTGGAATGGCACGGTTTTTGTGATTCTGTTAGCGTCCTTTGGTGCCAAGTCCTCCTCTTTACTGGTTCTCTTTTCTGCAACAATCAATAAAACAATAAAACTGGTACAAGTGTTAATTTTTTATGTTATAGTTAGTGTGATAGAAATTCACTATAGAAATTCTATATGAAAATTCTATATTGTTATGTTAATTCATGGCCTCTTGGGGTAACTTTTAGAATTGGTTCCTGAAAAAGATAGAAAAAAAAAATGTATATACGTGAGTGGAGAGAATGAAGAAATAAGGGTTTGAAAAAAGGTTTTTTGTCTAGGTTAGAATGTGATAAATTGTCAGTTTATATAGGAAAAATATTAGGTAAATAAAAAAGGGAAGTAAATTAATTTGATAAATCTCAATAATCAAAAATTCAAAATTCAATTAAATTGATTTTGATTTTGTGACTATTTTAATCAATCAAATCACATTATTTCTAAAACTATAAAAGTGAATAAAATCTTTTCAAATTCCTTTTTTTATTTTGTGATTTTTTGTATATTTTTATGATAAAAATAGAAAAAAGTAAAAAATAAATATTTTTAAAATGTCTAATAAATAAATACGAAAATAATATTTAAATAATAAAAAAAAATACTTTTTTGTGATTTTTGAATATAAATATAAATTTAAAATAAAATCGAAACCAAAGTTAGAGACAAATAACATGGGCAACATGTCAGTAGTGGAATTCGAATTCGGGACTGCATACTTGCAAACCTTACCTCCTTACCAATTGTGTCATATCATTTATTCAAAATAAATTGACATTTGCAAATATATGAGGGCAAATTTTGGGGTATGACAGCTGCCCCTGTTCAATTATCTTAGACCTGAAGATGTAGAGTGGTTTGTATGCCAGTCGGTATCTGAAGGTAGAAGGTGATTGAACACTAGAATACTAAGAAATTTGCCCTAGCTGAAGGAGGGACTTTTGTCGGAGATGGGCTTGTAGATGCCATCTGGTGGTTGTTGGAGTATTGATTGTTGCGAGGTTTCTGTTTTTAGTCTTTGAATGTTGAGGAACCGTCTGAGGTATCGACTCAAGTCTGAATTGGATTACCGTCAAAGGTACCGACTTAATATTCGCACCATATCATTAAGGCACCGTCAAAGGTATCGACTTAGATATGAAGGTGGATCATTAAGGAATCGTCAAAGGTAGATCATTAAGGAACCGTCAAAGGTATCGACTTAATATTCGAAGCATATCATTAAGGCACCGTCAAAGGTATCGACTTAGATATGAAGGTGGATCATTAAGGAACCGTCAAAGGTATCGACTTAACTTCCAAAGGTAGATCATTAAGGAACCGTCAAAGGTATCGACTTAATATTCGAAGCATATCATTAAGGCACCGTCAAAGGTATCGACTTAGATATGAAGGTGGATCATTAAGGAACCGTCAAAGGTATCGACTTAACTTCCAAAGGTAGATCATTAAGGAACCGTCAAAGGTATCGACTTAATATTCGAAGCATATCATTAAGGCACCGTCAAAGGTATCGACTTAGATATGAAGGTAGATTGTTAAGGAACCGTCCAAGGTATCGACTTAACTCTGAAGGTAGATCATTAAGGAACCGTCAAAGGTATCGACTTAGATCCGAAGGTAGATCATTAAGGAACCGTCAAAGGTATCGACTTAGATCTGAAAGGTTTTAAAGTTGTTTATTTGACTGCAGTTGTAACCTGAAAAAAATCAAAGTTATTTTTTTATGCCATGTCATGATGCATGTAATGTGTTTACGTGACGGGATTCTCAAAATAAATGAGAACCTTGCATATTATGTACGCATTTGTCGCGATGCATTATGTATTTTGTACGAACATGTATGTGATTGTATGAATAGGTTTATGATTTATGACGTATGACTATGATTTATGCTATTTGACACATCTTGATCGAGAAGGTGGATCTCCATGTCATTGTAATTTTGATGTTTGATCTTATCTCGAAGATGCTCAGCTGGGGATTTATGATTTCTGCTTGGGGACGATCAATAACTTGATGTACCCTGATTGGGGATTAGAGATATTAGTAAGCCATGTTGGAGAAGAGCAACTTGTTGGAGAAATAATAGTGTCGAAGATGTAAAATCTGTTGGGGAGTCATGTCTTTGTCGGGACGGGCACATTTGAAGATATCTTCTTAATGATTACTCTGAGGGGATATGATCTTCTGGCTCTGTGGGGAGATGTGGGTGTCTTGAAAGTTGCCCCCAGTATCATAGTTATTTACTACTCGGTTCAGGACACGCTACTGAGTATTGATCGAAATGTTGAACTGGACTTGCATAGATTTACCCCAGTTAACAGGAACTTTGGAAAGATTCGCCTCACGAGGTCTTTGTGAGATGTACACTCTGGGCAATATGCCCCCAGTAATCATAGGTTCATGACAATGTCTCGCGTTGATTGGGGAGTAGCTTTAGATATGCTTGGATGCATGCCTCTGATTGTTCGACCATCCATGAGGGAGTCTCGGAATCTCGACTTGATTGCCTCAGATTGATTGGGCCAAACGCGTCATGCCCCTTGTATACGTAAGAGACATGGCTTCTTGGAGTAATTTTGTTTTGTCGGGATAACTTTCAGTCATTAGTTGTACTCTGTGCAAGTTCTTTCTGATGCTAACATTTGAAATTATGTAGCAGGATATGTTTAATAATGTATTCGTGAGATGCAATGCATACGTTTGTCTCGAGTTTTTTTGAAAAAAACATTAAAACCGAAGATGTATAAGCGTGATATTTGTAAAAACATGCTATTTGTAACAATGTGATGTTTGTAAAAGAGAAATATCAACTCAGCATTTTAGGTAAACCTTAAGGAGTCGGGATACCTTTGTTATGACAGTATGCTTTCAAACTAACCATGCTTCAGTTAGGACTTTCAAGGGTTGTAACGTGGCTTGGTTCACGGTTTAAGAAGCAAGGGATAGTGGCTCAAAATTTAATTATACCCATTCCCTTCTTCGTGATGTTCTTCAGTCCTAAGCTCGGTTGATTTGTCTTATGCATTCAGATTCCAAGAGACTTTTGGATTTACACCTTTGGTAATGACGATGGTTCACGAGCAAAGAGAACTTTTGAGACGGCAGTCACTTCCTTCTTTTAGTAGTCACAGCATTGTGTTGTTCAGGAATTTATTGACTTCTCTTTTTTCGTCTTTTTGATATCCCTAACTTTTGCCTGAACTGTTTATTTTGAGTTTACAGTCAGCGGGATGCCTTGATTTTTTGCCTAAGTCATCTTTTTGATTTTTGACTTAGCAGGCTTTTCTTTGTATATATGTTTTTTCCATCATTTTTCTTTTTGAAAGATACTGACTGCCTTGTTTGATGATTGATGAACCGTCATTGTCTTTTGGTTGACATCTCCAACACTTCTTTGATGTGTGCGGATGAACGCTTGTGATTGAAACCTTTGTTGAAAGGTGTACTAAATGATTCTCTTAAAATAGAATGCATAGCCAAATTAACTGAGAACTACCCTGCCCCAGGTTATAATCAAAGGTTTTAATTAGTACAAGAAAGAAAACTTCTACTTCTTAGGCTCAAAGGGGTTAACGAGGGATTAACATCCTTATATCTCCACTGTTTAGGAATTGAAATAATGCCTGTACATCGTCAGCATAGTCTGTTCAAAAGCATACTATATGAGGTTGCGGTATCGTTCTCGTCATCCTCCCTTAAAAGGCTTACAGTTTTAGCAGGAATCGAGTATCACAAAACATATGCAAAGTAAAGACGCAATTTAAAGTGAGTGATAGCGAAATGATTTGTTCAAGACAAACATATGCAATGCACTGATGATGATTATTAAAACAGATAATGTCTATCATGATTTGAATGTTTAAGTAAACAGAATAAAATTTGCGCATGAAAGTAAACCTAACGATTAAAAGTTCATCCACTTAGACATTAATCAGTCTTGTCGTGACTAGGCATAGGAGCGGTGATCACCACAGGAGTTCTCGGATGGTTGAATTCAATTTCTCCAGCATTGATCATGTCTTGAATCTTGTTTTTCAATGACCAGCAACTATTTGTATCATGACCATGACTATCAGAGTGATATGCACACCTTACATTAGGATTATAGCTACGAGTAGAAGTACTAGGATTCTTAGGGGGGTCCTTTAAAGTGATCAACTCCGACTTCAGTAGGTGTTGTAATGCTTGAGCCAATGACATATTGATCTTTGTGAATTGACGCTTAAGTACATCTGACTTGCGTCTTTGCTGTGGAATTGGTGTAGAGATCAGAATTGTCCCCACAGATTGGTTGTGTCCATTGCGACCTTTCAGATTGTGCACAACATTGTTCGTGACGAGAGAAACGGGTCATACATTTAGACCTTTGAAGGATGTCAGAACGAGTCATACATTGGACCATATCTGAGGAGGAATATCAGAACGAATCGTCCATTAGACCATATCCGTCGGAGAGTGTCAGAACGAGTCACACATTGGACCATATCTAAGGAAGGATACCAGAACGAGTCGTACATTAGACCATATCTGGAAGTAGGACGTCAGAACGAGTTATTCCTTAAACCATATCTGAAGGAGAATGTCAGAACGAGTCATACATTTAGACCATATCTGATGAAGGATTTCAGAACGAGTCATTCATTAGACCATAGCTGAAGAGGAATACCGGAACGGGTCATACATTAGACCATATCTGGTTGAGAAATAGCGGACCGGGTCATACATTAGACCATATCTGATTAAGAAATACCGGAGCGGGTCATACATTAGACCATATCTGATAGAGAATGCTTGCTTGTTAGAGTCGATGAGTTATTTGACGAAGTTTTGGAATGTAAAAGGGCTTGTCAGAATGAATCTCCAGCTCGATTATATCTGAGAGGAATGATTGTCGAGGCGAAACCTGAAAACAAAGTTAGAAATATGCAATGTCATGAATGCAAATGAAATGTTTTCAAGGATCTTTAAGAATCTAGTTAGCAGCATTAGAAAATGAGTTGGTCACGTCTTTGTCTGAAGGATTCCAAATTTTGTCTTTGGTCGTTCTTCTTTGAGAATCAAGCTCACCATATCGAGTGGGTCATCGCCTCTGATTCGGGATACTTCTGAATTTGAACATGCATGGCTAGAGGAAAATAAATCCTCTTGCCCCTTGATTGGTACTGTGTCTTTGAATTGGAAGGTACGTGGCCAGAGGGAAATAAATCCTCTTGCCCCTTGATGGGAGATCAGTCTTTGATAAGAGCACCTGAAATTGTGCGCCCTAAATTCCTAAGATCCTTGAAAGGATTAGTTAATTATGTTATGCTTATGATGTCATGATGTCATGATGTTATGCGAATGTAGTTCATTAGGCATAGTGTGAGATAGTAAGGACAAACAAGTCATTTTAACGAAACTTGCAAGGAAACGAAGGTTATTAGTACACGTAGACAAGTCACGTAAGTCACACAAGTCACACAATTCACCCAATTTTTGGCTTAAGGCTTGCATGGGGTCTGATCAGGTGTCCTTCCCAAGGGTATTTCTATGGATAAGGAGATTTCAGCAACAGGTTCTACCAAGTGACTCAGAATTGTCAGCCCCCTCTAAAGCACCCTCGAACATGGTACATGTATACCACGCAATGATACTTTAGGAAGAAACCTATCTGAGCTGTAGTATCGGGTAGCGACCATAACTTGGCATGCACCAAGAATAGCCCTCCCACTACGTTCCTAAAAGTCAGGATGGGTTAAAGGTGACTAAAGGTCCTTGAGCTCCGACGCACCCAAAGATACATGCATAAACCTCTCTCATGCAAAAGAGGTACACAATAACCAGTGGAGGCCTAACTCAAGCGCGAACTTCATTTTGACCAACCCCAAGCATGCACAAGGGGGGTCTCCATGACTATGCCGCTCCTAATCTTAAGTGTTCTTGAATCCGGGAATAGGATTCGTCCTTCAATTTTCCCAAAATAGCCCTGAAAAATAAAACAAGCAAAGCAAACAATAGAAAACATTTAAGTGATTCCTAAACTTTTAAGGTAACCCCTCTTTTAATCGAAAAATCCCCAGCAGAGTCGCCAGTTCTGTAATACGGTGAACTGACTTTTTATCGATCGAAATGTCGCGGTAAGCAAGAGTCGCCACCGACTTTTATTTTATCCAAACAAATTCGGAAAGGCAAAAAGAAACAGAAAAAAAACCTTTTTAAAGAAATCTAAGTTCGGGGGGTAATTTATGCAAAGGGAAGGTGTAAGGCACCCTTTGCATCCATGGTTTTCCATGGGCTCTTAATTGCTTTGCTTGCTCGTTTGTTTAGAAAAAAATAGATGAAAGAGATAGGGACTTTAGCTTGTGAATAAGCGTTGCCCTTTTGAAAAATTATGAGAAAGAATATAATAAAAAGGTTTGAGCATTGCAAGGCAATTAGGGGCAATTACCTTAAACTCAGATGATAGGTCTCTTTTTGCCTTTCAGAATGAAAGGGTCTATCCTTGCCATAAGAGGGCAGGAAGCCTTTCGTTTGGAGGTTGAAGGGTCATCGAAGCATCCTTTGCCATAAGACTATCCCATGCCATAGAAGGGCAGGTAGTCTAAAGCAAGGATCAGAATAAACCATTTTCGTAGGCAGCCAGAAGATACCTCAGCCTTTTTCGTAGGCAACATCCGAGGGTCGAGGTCATTTGTGTATCGAAGGCAGCATCATTAGGGTCGTGACCTTTTTATCGAGGCAACATGGCTGAGGTATCTTCGAATTCGAGGGACGTGGCTTATTCTGCAAAAACACAAGGGCAACAGGCAACAAAGGCAACCAGAGGGATTACCCTAAAGGTGTGTGGGTGCAACAATCACGTGGTTTGAATTCAGTTATATTTATCTTGTATAGTTAGTGATCTAACGTTTGATTAATTAGTCTTGTCACTCCCTATATTACTAACCACGCAGTAAAATAAAGTAACAGTTTTAAGTGCCTTCAAGGCCACACAATACAACTAGGGAACAATTACATAATATGGGGAAGGGGACAATGAAACCAGCGGATCCCTTAATAGGGTTTGACATAAGTAATAATGAACAAAGAAAAATATCAAGGTTTAGGGTTACCAAACTCGTAGCTTTGGCGACTTGACAAACCTTTAGCTTCGATTGATGAAGGTTGATAGGCAGAGGTTTGCCTTGAGCATGAAGCATTGACCCTGACCATTAAAGAGTTGTTAGAAGAAAGAGAAAGTAGTGAGTGTATGACAATTCGAGGCAAACCTTATTAAAAGGCAAAACAAGATAAAATAAAATGGAAATAAAATGATATTAAAACAGAAAAAAAATAAAAAACTTAGCTTTATGAGAGGCGTGGCGCGCAGTCGGAAGAAACCATTCAAGGTACCAAGAAAAGATTTTCAGTGTATGACTGATTCTCGCAAACCTTGATTGGGGGCAAGTTAGCTATAGTTAATAGAATAAATAAAATCAATTTAATTAATTATTGGTTTTTCAACCTAATTAATTAAATCGATGAAAATGGGGTATCGTTTAAGTCATCTGACTCCAATATGTATTTTTTTATCATTTAATAAAAACCATGATAGTTAGTTAAATAATTAAACAATTAAATTAATCCATTTAATAAAAGATATTATTAATAACAAATATTTATCATTTTTTTTGTTTTTATGAAAAAAAGAATAAAATTAAAACAAATTTATGAAAAGAGAAATATTGAAAAAGAGTTTTTGTTTTAGAAACAATATATAAAAATAAACAAGTTATATAATTAAAAGTAAAAAAAAATGTAGAAAAAAACTCAGCTTATAATCTGGCGTGGTTTGGCCATGAGGGTGTATGGTGTTGCCGCGTATGCTGGGACGTTAGATTTGGCACTAGGACGATCCAAGGGACTCTGCGTGCGAGTGCATCGTGGTCATTCGTGGGGACAGCTACGTTGAATCTTGTAAGAAAATTTTGTAAAAATTAAATTGTCGCTGAAGGGATTCGAGCCCATAACACGGCGGTCACCATCATAGACTCTTTACCAACCAAGCTGCAATTATCATCTGTTTATAATATAAGTAACGATCAATATAATTAAACAGAAAACTGGAAAAAAAATAAAAATTAAACTGAAACCATCGTGCCGTACGCCCATCATCTTCTTCGTTTGCTCTTCCGGTTCCATCTAATTCCTGCACCATCTTTACTCATAAAATATAAAGAATAAATAAAACATAAACCCAGGATTCAAACCGGAATCAGGTTCTGAACGTGATGGAGCCATTAATTTGATTCAATTTTGCTTCAAACTAAAAACCCCAATTGAAAGCTCTGAGACCTAACAATGGTGAAACATTACACTCGCGTATAAACTCTAATTAAACAGTCCACAAACGCTATGTACATCAACATAAACATGGTTATGCAACCAAATATCATTCATGAGGCATAAACGACATAAATTGATACAAGCCATAAATTGGTAAACCGTGAATGCTCTGTTGATGGTATTGGATTCCTTGGCTGCTTGTAAAGATCGAAATCACTTCAGCGGGTACCGAGAAATCTTCCTCGATGCTTTGAATGGCTTGAATTGATCGAATTCTCAGTCTGTAGAAATCTGGAATGGCACGGTTTTTGTGATTCTGTTAGCGTCCTTTGGTGCCAAGTCCTCCTCTTTACTGGTTCTCTTTTCTGCAACAATCAATAAAACAATAAAACTGGTACAAGTGTTAATTTTTTATGTTATAGTTAGTGTGATAGAAATTCACTATAGAAATTCTATATGAAAATTCTATATTGTTATGTTAATTCATGGCCTCTTGGGGTAACTTTTAGAATTGGTTCCTGAAAAAGATAGAAAAAAAAAATGTATATACGTGAGTGGAGAGAATGAAGAAATAAGGGTTTGAAAAAAGGTTTTTTGTCTAGGTTAGAATGTGATAAATTGTCAGTTTATATAGGAAAAATATTAGGTAAATAAAAAAGGGAAGTAAATTAATTTGATAAATCTCAATAATCAAAAATTCAAAATTCAATTAAATTGATTTTGATTTTGTGACTATTTTAATCAATCAAATCACATTATTTCTAAAACTATAAAAGTGAATAAAATCTTTTCAAATTCCTTTTTTTATTTTGTGATTTTTTGTATATTTTTATGATAAAAATAGAAAAAAGTAAAAAATAAATATTTTTAAAATGTCTAATAAATAAATACGAAAATAATATTTAAATAATAAAAAAAATACTTTTTTGTGATTTTTGAATATAAATATAAATTTAAAATAAAATCGAAACCAAAGTTAGAGACAAATAACATGGGCAACATGTCAGTAGTGGAATTCGAATTCGGGACTGCATACTTGCAAACCTTACCTCCTTACCAATTGTGTCATATCATTTATTCAAAATAAATTGACATTTGCAAATATATGAGGGCAAATTTTGGGGTATGACAATCAGCCTTGTACTCTAAGGACTTGAATGAACGAAAGGAGCATAAACCTTCGACTGTTGGCGAAGGTTTGGCCGTTAAAGGAAAACTCTTACGAAAGGATGGTAAGTTCGACAAGAAGAAAGGCAAAAGCCAGTCGAAGACTTACAGTGGCGAAGCATCTGGCATTCGATGCTACCATTGTAAGAAGGAGGGTCACACAAGAAAGGTGTGCCCTGAACGCTTGAAATATCATGGAGGTAAGGATAATGGCAACGCTGCCATTGTTCAAGATGATTTCGAATCATCTGATGTTCTTGTGGTTTCAAGCAGTGACTCTAAGAAGGAGTGGATTATGGATTCAGGTTGCACTTGGCACATGACTCCAAACAAAGATTTGTTCGAGGAATTATGTGATCAAGATGGTGGATCAGTATTGCTGGGAAACAACAAGGCTTGCAAGATTGCAGGTGTTGGATCTGTGAGATTCAAGCTCCATGATGAGTCAATAAGGTTGTTGACTGAAGTCAGGTATGTTCCTGATTTGAAGAGAAATCTGCTTTCTCTTGGTGAATTCGACAAGAAAGGATATGTTTTCCAAGGAGAGAAAAGTATCCTAAGAGTCATGAAGGGTTCGAAGGAAGTCTTGAGAGGCGTGAAGAAACAAGGCTTGTATACCCTTGAGGCTGAAGTTATAAGTGGTTCGACAAATGTTGCATCCACGAAATCTTTGTCGAAAACAGAAATCTGGCACATGAGATTGGGCCATGTCAGTGAAAGGGGTCTGGTCGAATTAGGGAAACAAAATCTGCTTGGTGGAGACAAAATCGAAAAGCTGAAGTTTTGTGAACCCTGTGTACTTGGAAAATCTTGCAGAGTGAAGTTCAACAAAGGCAAACAAAGAACACATGGATCCCTTGATTACATCCATGCTGATCTTTGGGGGCCTGCAAGGTGTCCATCACATTCAGGAGCAAGGTATTTTCTATCCATAGTAGATGATTATTCCAGAAAATTATGGGTATTCATCCAGAAGACTAAGGATGAAACTTTTGAGAATTTCAAAAGTTGGAAGACTCTGGTTGAAAATCAGACTGGCAGAAAGGTCAAGAGGTTGAGAACCGACAATGGCCTTGAATTTTGCAATGAGGCATTCGACAGTTTTTGTGCTGCCTCTGGTATTGCAAGGCATAGAACTACTGCAGGTACTCCACAGCAAAATGGTTTGGCTGAAAGGTTTAATCGAACTATTTTGGAGAGAGTCAGATGCATGTTGACTAGTGCCGGTTTAAAGAAGGTGTTCTGGGCTGAGGCTGTTTCGACAGCAACATATCTGATAAACAGATGTCCTTCGACAGCGTTAGATATGAAGACACCTGAAGAAGTTTGGTCGGGACATCCACCAGATCTCGACAAACTGAGAGTATTTGGCTGCATAGCCTATGCTCACATTAGGCAAGACAAGGTCGAACCTAGAGCTCTGAAATGCATGTTCATGGGATACCCTGAAGGAGTCAAAGCTTATAGGCTATGGTGCCTAGAGCCAGGTCACAGGAGGTGTATCACCAGTCGAGATGTAGTTTTCAATGAAGCTGAAATGGCTTTTAAGAAAACTGATGATGATGATCGAAGTGCAGAAGAGCTGGAACAGGTAGAGATTCCTGTTGAGGTGGAGCATGTTGATGCTCAATTGCATATCCCAGATGAAGTCGAAGAAGAAGTAGAAGATGCTGAAGTTGAGGAAACTGACGATGACTACCTATTGTCGAGAGATAGGTCGAGAAGAGTCATCAAGCCACCTCAAAGACTTGGATATGCAGATCTTATAGCTTATGCCTTAATCTCTGCAAGTGAGGTTCTAGACGAAGAACCTAGAGACTATAAGGAAGTTATGAGGAGTCGAAATAAGACTGAATGGCTGAAGGCCATGGATGATGAGATGAAATCTCTTCATGATAATCATACTTGGGAACTGATCAAGAAACCTGTCAGGGCAAGGTTAGTCAGCTGTAAATGGATTTTCAAAGTTAAGGAAGGAATTGAAGGAGTGACGTCGAAAAGATACAAGGCAAGGTTAGTTGCAAGGGGTTTCACTCAGAAAGAAGGTGTCGACTTCAATGATGTGTTTTCTCCTGTTGTGAAGCATAGGTCCATTCGAATGTTGCTTGCCATGGTGGCACAGTTCGATCTTGAACTGGAACAGATGGATGTGAAGACTGCGTTCTTGTATGGTGATCTAGATGAAACGATCCTGATGAGGCAACCTGAAGGGTATGTCGAAACGGGGAAGGAAGATTATGTGTGCAAGTTAAAGAAATCTTTGTATGGGCTGAAACAATCTCCTCGACAGTGGAATAAGAGATTCGACAAGTTCATGGCACGCATAAGTTTCATTAGAAGTCAGTTCGACCACTGCGTTTACTTCAGATTTCGACCTGGTAATTCATTTGTTATTTTGTTGCTTTATGTGGATGATATTCTCATAGCAAGCAACAATGTTGAAGATGTGATGAGGGTGAAGGCTGAACTCAATAAGGAGTTCGATATGAAGGATCTGGGAGCTGCTTCCAGGATTCTTGGAATTGACATTCGAAGAGATAGAAAGAAGTCGAAGTTATGTCTATCTCAAGAGGCATATCTACGGAAGATTCTTGAAAAGTTTGGTATGTCGAATTCGAAGCCAGTTGTGACTCCAACAAACCCTCAATTCAAGCTGAGTATTGATCAGTGTCCCAGTACTGATGTCGAAAGAGCCTATATGAATAGCATCCCATATGCTAATATAGTTGGTTCTTTGATGTATGCTATGGTCTGTACTAGACCCGACATAGCATACGCACTAAGTCTTGTAAGCAGGTACATGGCGAATCCTGGAAAGGCTCACTGGCAAGCATTGAAGTGGATTTTAAGGTACATAAATGGGTCTCTGAATAGAGTCCTAATTTATGGTGGAGCCTTGGGTGAAAATAGTAAAGCAGTAATAGAAGGATATGTCGACTCTGATTATGCAGGTTGTATGGATTCCAGAAAATCTATTTCTGGATATGTTTTCACTATGTTTGGCACTGCAATTAGTTGGAAAGCAACACTTCAGAAGGTTGTTGCTCTATCAACCACTGAAGCGGAGTATATTGCCCTAACTGAAGCTGTGAAAGAAGCATTGTGGCTTGAAGGTTTTGCAAAGGAGCTGAAACTTCAAGGTCGAGGTATCACTGTTAAATGTGATAGTCAAAGTGCAATACACCTGTCGAAGAATTCAGCCTATCATGAGCGAACTAAGCACATTGATGTGAGGCTTCATTTCGTCAGAGGAGTAATCGAGCGTGGAGAAGTCCAAGTGCTGAAGGTTTCGACTGAAGACAATGCTGCTGATATGATCACCAAGACATTGTCGAGTTGCAAGTTTTTCCACTGTATGGAGTTGATAAAGCTGCATGAAGAAAGCTAGTTTGTTCCCTTGACGTTGTAGAGTTAGGTCCAAGGTGGAGATTTGTGAGATATTGGATCGAACTCTAGTATTGTCGAAGGGTAGCTTCTTGGTTCGACAGTTCGACAGAGTTAAGCATGAAGTCGAAGGATTGTTCACATGCTGGTGTCGAAGTGTGCATGCTGTAGTCGAAGATGGGTCTAGCATGCAGATGTCGAAGATGCTAGAGTTGTTAGCATGTTAAATTAGGTTTTAGTGTTTAAACCCTAATTTGTTAAGTTAGCTTGTGTATTAAGTTGGCTTGTGTAATGGGCCTTGCTGAAAAAGCCCATTAGTTAGTATGTTAGGTTTTATTATAAATAGCATACTAGTCTCTCATCATTGCTAAGCTGCAAATCCTAATTTAGGGTGAGAGAGGTTATTTGTTATTCTTGTAAACTTGTAATCTTGTTTTAAGAGAAAGTAAAAGAATAACAGTTATAACCAATTCTTGTGTTCTTATTCTCTTCCCTAATTCCCTATTATACTTTGTTATTGGTATCGTTTTTCACAACAACAAAATTTACCAATACTAATATATATCACACCAAAAGCTGACCCTGTCATCACAAAAGCAAGTTCTCTATCATCACAAGACCATTTCAATCCAAAAACATGTCAAATTATAGAATAATAATTGCCAAAAAATTCTCTACTTACATAAAATTAACCTTATAAAACATCATTTGTCAATTTTCTATACCTGCCAAGACACCAGTTCTTGTTATTATCCTCCCAAATTTGTTGTCATAAGCCTAAATGGTCTCTTATAATTATTCTGAATCATCGAATAGATCATTGATGGAAGGTTAAAACAAAATATAAGTAAGCTAATGGCTAGCTAATAAGGTACTGAACTTGACCAAGATTTGTACCAATGGATATGAAAGAGCCTTCCTTGGTCCACGGTAAAAAAAAATATGGTAGCCAATGTGGAGACTCTGAAATTAAAGTGGGCTTGAGAGAGTTCAAAAATGGAAGAGATCAGTTTGAGAGAGAAGGAGGCGCTTCAAAACAAAGGCGAGGATAAGAATGAGAAAATCGTTTAATTGATTAAAGTTGAGTGGAAAGAGTAGTAATTTTAATTTACACTTTTCGTGGGGGTATTTTAGTAGTTTTACTTAAATACAAAAGTTTAAAAAATATTGGTATGGCCGTGGCCCCCCTTAGTCCAAACGTAATTCCACCTCCGATGCCAATTGAGGGTTAGTTGACGAATACACAATTATCGCGTTATCACGATTAAACATGCGAAATGAGAAACTTAGGGCACAAGGCCTGAAATCACTTGTCATGATTGTTCTCGGAGTCGTATGGAGACTCGCCGCTATTGACGGGAAATTTATTGCCCCTTCTTGCACAATCGACGATGTGGTCGTCGTTCTCGTTGTGGAGGCATTTTCTCCGGTCGAAGTCGTAGCGACCGTGCCTCCATCTGTAGTAACAGATGGTTGCTTTTCATTAATATTGTTATTTCTCTGACAAATCTTTCTAACGTGCCGTTTAGTTGTTTTGTTGATGTGTTTTTTGGTTATTTTACCACTTTTCGATCTTATACACACTTAGGACATTGAGAAGTTTCATAAATGAAGAACTTAGGACGGATAAATATCTGAATAAAAGTAAAATTTCCACATAAAGGTCCTATCGGCTGTGCCAATTTGTGTAATGGTAATTTTGATAAATAAAGACAAGTTTGATTTCACATAAGGGATTAAACTCAAAAATATCAGAACAAATATGTTGAACAAGTGATCTCAAGCACAAGAGGGGTGAATTATGCTTTTAGAAAATTGTGGATATTATTCCCTTTCTCGATTAAGATCGTGTTAGTAATGTTTTTGATTAATAAAGCATAATAGAAGTAAAGCAAATAAATTATATTGTAGAAAATTAAAGATAAGGATAGAAAGAATGCACTAGAAAGTTATCAGGTTCGGCCAAATGTAGGCTTAGTCCTACCCCCAAGCATTTTTCTTAAGATTTTTCACTATAGTCTTGTGAGCTTTTATCGGTTATGCCCATGAACCTTAATACAATTTAACCTTTTGAATTTTGAACAAACATGTTCTCAACCTATGGACGGCTATCACCCAAGATCAAAGCTTTTAGCCGTCTAAGCTTCATAAACCAACAACAGAGATTTATGGTTGATTTTAAACGAATAAACTTAATTTTTTTAAAGGTATTGTACCTTTAAATTTATCAAAGACCAACACAACCACTTACAAAAATTCTTCTCACAAATAAAATTTCACTCCAAAGCACCAAGGCAACCAAAAATGAAGAAAGAAAATTTCTAGAGAAAGAATGAGAGAACTTAGAGAGATAAATTCCAAACAAAAATGAATTCATTAGAAAGTGGCGTGATTTCAAGTGAGGGGGCCTCCCTTTATATAGTAGTTCGAATCACCAAGAAAGGAAAGAATCCATGGGCCTCGTTAACTATTTAATTGATTGGTCTAATCAACTAAATTGAATGAATATGGTTGTTATCATTCTCAAAATGGAAGATTGTGATATATTTCTATTGTCAATCGTTTAGCTGCTGTAGAAATGTCTTGGGACGTAAGTTTGATCTTTTCTAATCGATTAGGCTAATCGGTTTGATTAGACCAAATTTTCCTTTTAATCATTTCTAGAGCTCCTAAGTTATTTGGCACAGCTTCCAAGTCATTTTTAAATGTTTTTCATTTAGGAAAAGTGTTTTTAGTGTGTGTGTGTGTGTGTGTGTGTGTGTGTGTGTGTGTGTGAGAGTTGCCTTAGTACTTTTAAGCTACTATCTTATTTTTACAATACTTAAATTACTCAGACTGACTAACAAGACCTGGCGAACTTCCATATTTTTATTTTTGAAAAGACTTTTAGGACTTCTGTTGAGTTGTTTAATTTATTTTGAGTTTTTTAATTTTTGTTGGCAGTTGATTTTGAGTACTTCATGTTTGTAGATGTGTTTTTGTCATTAAAACTTGGTTGTTACCTGCAAGCACATAGATCCACATTATTCCCCTTTACAATGATGACAATGCATCTCTCAATAAGTGTGGTATAAATCAGTAAAGAAAATATATTTTTGGAATATTTTTAGCTCTCCCTGAGATAGATATAAGATATTTCTAATAAATTAACGTTATAAAACATTTTGTTCTTCATCTAGTTTGTTGCAAAAGACCCATCAAGTTCCAATTACCAGATTAGCTGAATCTTTGGGAACAAGTTCCCAAACGGTGTTTCGCTCAAATTGATTTAAATTTTCTTGCATAGCATGCGACCAATGTTCAAAGGCGATAGCTTCGTCGACTTCTTTTGGCTCAAATTGTGAAACAAAAGCCACAAAATTACATACCTTGTTGAGTGATCGTCTAGTAGTAACTCCTATGGACATTCCCCAATTAGATAATGTATTGGATGACATTTTGTTAGTCTCCATTCTGTTTTAGACTCTTGACTTTCAGGTTGAGTAATTGAATTTTGTTCTTGATTTGGGTCTTTAGTTATGACTTCATCATTATTGTCATTCTGCATTGGTTCTGAATTGTCTTCCAGATTTGTTTTTTCGAGATTACTTGCACAATCAATAACTTCTACTTCTATAGTTTTAGGGTTAGTTTCATCAAAGGTAACATGGATTGATTCTTCTGTTGTTCTATTTTTTTATGTTATAAATTCGAAAAGTTTTGCAAGAAGTGAAATATCCTATAAATATGTCTTTATCAGCTTTTGCGTCAAATTCTCCTTAAGTTATCTTTTTCATTATTATGGATGTAGCATTCGTACCCAAAGACGTGGAAGTGAGAGACATTCGAATTTCTTCCCTTGTATAATTCATAGGGAGTTAGCTTTAGAATGGGTCGTATCAAGATATGATTCATTACATAGCAAGTAGTACTTACAGCATTGGTCCATAGATATTCGGGAAGATTTGTTTCATTGAGCATCGTCCTTGCTAGATCTATTAGAGATCTAATTTTTTCTTTCTGCTACCCCATTTTGTTGGGGAGTTCTAGCAGTGGAGAAAGTTTTTCGAATACCAATCTCATTATAGAATTTTTCGAATTCCTCATTTTGGAATTCTCCTCCATGATCGCTTCTGTTTGATGCAAAGCTTGTTCCTTTTTCGTTTTGAATAACTTTGGCTAATTTTCGAAAGGCGAAAACATGTCTCTTTTCTGATATAAGAATTTTGTCAAGGTATATCAAGATTAGTCATCCGTATTTACCAGAGCGTAAACACTTCTGCCTAAACTTGCATTTCTTAATTGAAGGGAAAAGATCCATGTGAAGCAATTGCAAGGGCCGGTCAGTAGAAACTACGCTTTTAGGTTTAAAAGAGACCCTCGCTTGCTTTCCTTTTGGCACGCATCACATAATATGTTCTTTTCAAAGTGTAAGTTTGGCAGTCCTTCTACAAGCTCTTTTCGGACCAGTTTATTTAAGTGGTGCATATGTAGATGTGTTACTCTCCTATACCATAGTCAAGACTCGTCTTTGTTGCTGAAGAGACATGCATCATTTGAAGGAATTTTGTTTAAATTTAATGTGTAGGTGTTTCCACTTCTTAAGCTAATAAATGAAGTTTCATTTGATTTTGATTTTATAACCTTGCAACTAGAAAAAATAAATGTTACATTGTTACCTTTATCACACAGTTGACTAATACTGAGTAAATTATGTTTTAGTCCTTTTACCAAGAGGACTTCCCCAATATTTGAATTAGGGTTCTTACCAATGGTTTCATAACCTAATATATTTCCCTTATTATTATCTCCATGTAAGACATATCATCATTCTTTTATGAAGAACGTGAAAATAATGTTTTGTCACCTGTCATATGCTTTGAACATCTGCTAACAAGATATCATTTAGTGTCTGAGGTTGTAAAGCTTTCCTGCAAAAGAAGGATTAGGTCTTAACTTTACGTATCCATATTTTTTTAGAGGGAGAAGGAGAGAACTTAGAGAGATAAATTCCAAACAAAAATGAAATCGTTGGAAAATAGTGTGATTTCAAGTTAGGCAGGTCTGCCTTTATATAGTAGTTGGAATCACCAAGAAAGGAAAGAACTCATGGGTCATTAAATATTTAATTGGTTGGTCTAATTAATTAAATTGAATGAATATGAACGTTATCATTTTCGACATTGAAGGTTGTGATATATGTTCGTTGCTAATCGTTTAGGTGTTGTAGAAATGTTTGAACTTGTAAAATTGCGGATCTCATATCCTACAAACACAAACTACTTATATACTAGTTCAAACATAACCATCAGAAACGGTCGATTTACTAAAGCTTGACACATCTTCATTTTCATGCATCTTTCGCTTTTGACAAGCTTACACGTGTTTAATCTTATCCATTTACACCTTGTTTTGACAAAAACTTTTATCAACAGTAGTATACAAAATTGAAAGTTCTTCAATTTCTATTGAATCTCAAAACTTGAAGATACACGCATTTCGAACAAGGTTATCAGAACAACTCGACTGCACAAGGTTTTCGAAAAACATTTCAAATTTATGGTTGAAAATGACCATTTTGCCTGTGACATATCCCAAGTCAATTCATCACATGATTGTAAGAGTCTTTCATCCTCACCTCACAATTATCTTGCGTCTGAAAATATGAGGTAACACCCACAATCTCTTATCAAAAAGAAACTACTAAAGTTACCAAGATTATAGTTGCGTCGAAAATATGAGGTAACACCCACAATCTCTCATCAAAAAGAAACTACTAAGGTTACCGAGATTATAGAAGAAAAAAGTCTATCCATTTCCGATAACTTTAGAGCTATTGCAAAATTATAGAAGATGAAAGTCACAGAATCCATTTCCAATAACTTTAAAGCTATTGAAGCAAACGTCAACAAAGCAGCTAGTAGGGATGGCAATTTGGCCCATCCCCAGTGGGTACCCACAAAAAACCTCATATTGGGTAGGGTAAATACCCATAAAAATGGGTATGGGCACGGGCACGGGTAATTGCCCATTAAAATATGCGGGTATGGGCGCGGGCACGGGTACCTTACTACCCAACCCGCCCCATACCCACACTACATATTTCTATAATGTCATTTATATTGTTATATAAAAATGCATGATTCTAAATTTTTTTAAAAATATATCGCTATTAAATCATTACACATTTTAATAAAAGTGTTTATTTGTTTCTTAACTCAACAATAACATACATAATTTTTTTAATATTGTTAAAAAGACTTAAATTATATGATATTTTGTAATTAAACGATTTAATTTTACTATAAATGCGGGTAAACGGGTACGGGTATGGGCATTGAGGTACCCATAGGGTACGGATACGGGCATTAATATTGATACCCACGCGGGTTTGGGCTCGGGTACGGAGATTTTTTTAAACTGCGTGTATGGGGACGGGTTCTGCCCAAACCCTGCCCATTGCCATCCCTAGCAGCTAGTGACAAATTGAATGGTTTTTCTTTTTTTTATATATACAAATTCAATAGTTAACAGCTAGTGACAGATTGAATCGCTTTTAGTTATAATACACTGATATTCTTTCAAACACTCAAGGCATTAAAGTATAATAACAATATAATAGAATCAACAGTGCAAAAAACAAATTGAAGGTATTATTTTAATGTAAATAGTAATGTAAACTACATTGTAAAATAGCTGTCTAAAATACAATAGCCCTGCTCGCAAATTGCCTTAACTCCATAGTATAATTTAATATTACCAGGCTTAAGACAGAAAAATGAATTTTCTGTCTATAAGGTTCCAATTTACAAAGATGAACATGAAGTAAATCTCCTACACTCCATTGCTTACCGTCATTGACAACCCACTAGTTTCCATCAACTTATCTATTATCTTTTGTAACGCTGGAGCACTCACAACACAATTTTTATCTGCAAAACATGATCTACCTTCTTCAGCTGCCTTGCAAAGCTGCGGGTCTAAAGGAACCTTACCAAGAAAGGGTACCTCCATCTCCTTGCACATCTTCAACGCTCCACCGCCACTACTATCAAATACTTCACTGCAGGCAATTAGATTCAGCATTTCAGGCGCTTTTTCTCTCATGTATTCGGATATCCACTCTGTTACATCTTTCATCTCACCATTATCTGTAACCTTCATAAACTTGAGATTTGAGATAGGCTGGGACAGGCCACTCATATTCTCTACAACCCCAAGAACTTTCACTCCAACTTTCTTGCAAAAATTCACTTCTTTTTTCACATCAATGAGAGAGACTTGTTGAGGAGTGGTAACTATGATTGCACCATCTACATTATTGGGATCTAGGCATTGAACAATTGAAATGTGTTCATCAGATGTTCCAGGTGGAGCATCAACAATTAGAAAATCAAGTTCACCCCAATAAACATCTTTTAAAAACTGCTTGATAAGCCCATTTTTGCGAGGACCTCTCCATATAACAGCTTCATCTGGATTAGGAAGCATGAACCCAATCGACATGACCCCAAGATTAGACTCCACATAGACAGGAGACCACCCAAGGTTGCTCTGGTGTATCTCTTGACCTTCTAGACCAAGCATCTTTGGGATGCTTGGACCACAAATGTCAATATCAAGAAGACCAACCTGAAAATCCCTTGCAGCTAAAGCAAATGCTAGTTGGGCAGAAAATGTGCTCTTGCCAACACCTCCTTTTCCTGATAAGACCAATATCTTATGTTTCACAGTGGCCATTCTTTCTGCAATGGCAACCAAATCTGCAACAATAAATGTAAAAGATACTGTGACCAATATTCTTAAACGTGAAGATAACTCAATTACTCAACATTAAACCAAGATAATCAAAACCGGTCTAGACATTAAACGGGTGCCTACACCGATGATCGTACCGAACCACGACAGGTAGTAGTTAAAGATATTTTCATAATTCATAAAATTAATATTAAAAAATAATAATAAAGTATTTGTAATTCTATAACATTAAAATTATAATTTAGTCTGAAATTATAAAGTTTTAGTATAGTTTGACTTGGCCCTAAAAACAAATAAAATAAGAGTCTTTCTCTGGAAACCAATTTTGCATATAAGCTCTACGCAACACCCAGAGAAGCTCCAGAGCATCTACTCCTCTGAGAAAAAAGAAAATACAAAGTGAGTTGCCTACTATCAGGTAGAAAAGAGAAGACTTGTTAAAGGAAATTCATGTATTGGTGGTTTATAGATGCTGGCATGCTGCTACTCTGAATTTCTGGTGCCATGACATTCAGCTAAGCCATGCTTCCTATTTATCTTTTCTGGTGCAAGCCATGCTTCCTGAGATTATTTCAGATTAATCCACTTGTAGCTCATGCTTGATGTGATTCATTATGATGTAATATAAAATTTTAGATTATTTCAGATTAATCCATTTGTATTCTATTAGATTTTAGACTTGTTTGTGTAATCATTTCATATTTTTGTGCACCAAAGTAATATTAGTTCTGCTGTGATAGCCGCCTATATGGAAAAAAGAGACTGTCAAGGTCCCACATCGGTTAATATGAGTAGTTTAGCATTGTTATAAAAGCAACAGATGTGTAAAATTTTGGAGGTAAACCAAAATGGGTGCCAACCTACGGAACCACGTCAACCGCCAGACTTGTCCGACTTTTTACCGGTTTAATGGTTTGTATCCCAATTGCTGATAGAGTGGCTTTCAGTCTTAATTGAACCGGCAGTAGGTTTGGTTCCCAGATGAACCGAACAGTCCAGTCCAATTTTTATTACCTTACTTCAATGACTGATCAGGTTGAGATGCGCAAGTTCGATGCATTGGTGACCAGAGGAAATTCCAGTGACATCAAACTGTTGCATGCTGAATCACTAGTGAACAGATTGACAAGAATAGCTAACATGTTAAATTTCGTCAGTTCAGGATACGGATTCTACGGACTGAGAAGCGCGAGATTGGCTTCCGAAAAAGGTAACAGTTAGAGGAACTGCCTTCGGCGAAACCTAGGAAAGCTATACTACTGACATAAAATGCGAGAAAACTTTAAGCTGGAAGCTGTGTTTACTGTTTTCTAAAATTTTATTCAACTCTCAAAGCGCCATTGTGGGCAAGAAAGAAAATGATAGATTAATACTAATGAGGCAGCCTTTGACTAACAAAGCGGTCAAAGAAGACGTAAGAAACCAGCTGAGGTCAGAATGGAGTGACCATAAAAGCTTGACCCTAATGAACAGTATTAGGCCGCTAGTGTCGGATGCGCACAATACTATGGTAGAGATTTTTAGCATGGGAGAGTATCTTGGTTACCTGAGAGCTATCTATGGGTTAGCCTTAGAAAGCAATCTAGCATTTTTAGCTCAACAGCATGAATTTTTAAGCCTGAAGCATACTCTAAATTCAATTGCCTTTCATCATAATATGGTAGGTTATATGAAATTGCCACTAGCGGCTGCTAGAGTCAAAACCTTCAGCTTCAACTGTGAAGTAGAAGGCTTCTTCTGCAGGTATATTCTTAAACTGATGCCTGTTAGAGGAGGTGCTGGTGAGTTTACTACTGTAGACATGGACGTATTTGGTTAAGTTGGCTTAACTGCGGCTAAAATGCTGTCTGTTCAGCGCAGGCAGCAGATCTATAGGGGTCAGATATCTGCCTGATGAAGAAATAATGGCCTTACAAGATGTGGCATGGGCAGGAAAGTTGGAAGCTGCTTTGTTGGGTGGTATGGACAGCACTAGGGACTACATATCAGCTAACATGGCCACTCTGGTTCCTATTATGGTTTTGTACGGGATAAGGCCTGTCAACAAAGATGATGAAGAGGTGAATGACGTTTGGCGAGCATGTACAGAGCACTTATTTTCTAGATTAATTAATCTGAGGAAAGCTATGTCAACGCATCCAATGATATGACATTTCGCCAGGGCTATGTTGACAGAGTCGACTTTGGCTAGCATTCGAGAAAGCATATCAGAAGCAAAGAGGTTTAAGGATTGCTACGAAGTACGAATGACTGCTGACGGAACAGGAGGGGCTTAAGTTGAAAGAGAAAGGTGAGGTATATGAAAGCTACAGCTCTCAGATGTTCTGGTTCGCAAAAGTTTTATTAGGTCAAGATGGGTTATCTAGAGTTGGCTTCAGATATCTTCCTGATATACTGTGGTATAATCATCTGATGAAAAGACACATAAGCATGAAGAACTTCAAGTTCAGCAACTGGCTGATAAGCTTGTTGAATGTTGAGACAGACGTAACGGAGGTAACTGCGGTCGCGTTGCAGCGAGCCAATAAACTGGGGCTGGATTGCTAAATAGGTTATGATTGCATAGAACAATCAGAGGGAAACTTATTATCTAGGCTCCAGTATTTGACAAGCGGCTTTATAGTGATATAATATACAAAATGCCAGAATCTGGAATATTTAAACCATGACGAAGCCACTCAAGCTCTCTTAGTGCTGATGAGTGAAGTGGTCAAGGATGAAATGGGTGACGACGGTACTCAGTACACGGCTTAGCAGGAAGACACAGTTACTGCGGCTTTAGAAAAACCTGAAAAGGACGAAAAACTTCCATCTGTGCGTTTAATCATCAAGCACACGCTGAGGTAGTTTTATCTTATGACAAGTGAGACTATTTGAGAGAGCTTACGGGAACAGTTTATGACACGTCTACAAGTTGTTTTCAACTTATTTACATAAACCTTCAGACTAGCTTATGAAAACAGTTTGACTTCATTATATCTCATGTTATAGAAATAGCGTATATATAAGCACTAAAATGATAAGCGAACAAGGGCTTAATTAAACTGTTTGTTGGTCAGAAATGTAAAAGCATAAGATAAAAGTAGCAAGTACCAGGGTCAGGTCCTTTAGGGGCAGTAGCACAAATTTCCTGATTTGGGCATCCTTCACATGCATCAGATTTTCCAGCAGAATCAGACTGAGGACCTGGGCAATCTGTAAATGCCACAAGAATCATATTCATTAGAATATGCATTATCAAAGAAAATTTCCAATACATAATAATAAAATGTATCCATACGCTCGTTAGCATCCTCGGGTATATCTCCTTGCTCCATGAAGCTCTTCTCATGTGTAAAAAAAGGAAAAAATCAATTATTTTAACAAAGGAGGTACATTTTTGTCGCAATTAAAGAGAATATAAAAAGAATCAAAGGAAACACCATGAACAAGCATAAATAGGTTTATACGTGTCTAAACTAACTACGGAAATAGAGAAAAGAAAACACTGATTTTATTGCTCGACTGATGATTTAACAGAAAAAGAACACATATGTTATCAATAGCAAAACTTAAGTGCAGAATTGTGCAGCATACTATGCGAAGCAATTCCCTTGTGAGATGCCTTTTGTAGAGGCCGCGGATCACACTGGAATTGCATCCTCGGGTGCTGGGCGAGAGAGGAAGAGAAAAAAAGTTAACCTAGAATTGTTTCTCACAGTTTATGGCGCCCAATGACAAGTCCGACGGTGCTTTCTGAGCAATTGAGTTGTGCGGTAAGATTTTTTATGGAGCTGCTGAGTCTTTTTGTTTTAGGGTTTTGTAAAACTCTCTTGTTTTTATTATTATAATTATAATTATTAGTGAATATGTATGACATCAGCTTAATCAAATAGGCCATATCATTTAATTATATCCACTAAAAATTTTAATGAGATATTAATAGTTAACTGAAACAAAAAAGACATTATAAAGATTTAGATTAAAATAATCCTTATTTGTATAGTGGTCATACACCCACAGTTAGAAGGGTGGAAACTAGAGCTGTCAAAACGGACTATCCGGCCCTAAAGAGGACGACCCAGGTCTCGTGCTTTTCAGAGTCGAGCCCAAAAAGCCCAAATAGAATATGGGCTTAAAAATCTACCAATACTAAGATATATTAAACAAAGAAAGCAGGTAATGCAATAGCAGTTTCACAAAATATAGTAAGATATATTAATAATCCCTGGATAAAGTGCATCAATCGGAGTAATCCCTAGATAAATGGCTAACTAGGTATAATAAATTGAAATAATTGCTATCACTTCCAATACTAATATTAGTTCCAACAGTAAGCATGTAGTTGTACAGATAACTGTATCTAAAAGTGAAATCAGAAGGAGAAACATCAATTTTCTAAATAAATTATTTACCAACTAACACAGAGTAGCAGACTGGAATCTAGCATATTAAGTTCATTTCCTAGTATTTTGGTAATCCTTCATATCATAAGCACCCATCACCGGGAGACACATTCAAACAAATTTACACATGGTGAAGTTATTTTAGAAACTTTGTAACTCGACAAATGATCGGTGAAGTAAAAGCGCTATCACATCTTCTACAAGACTGGAAAAGGCAAAAGTGTTTTCCAATACAAAATATGACCGCATTTTCACCATTTTTTCCAGGAAACCAAAAATTTGACTCTCAAAACCTAAAGGCATTAATCATTAATCTCACAATAAAATACAAAAATCAAACAAAAAATTAAGCATCAAGAAATATGATTCTTTAATATGCATCCTAAATTCAAAACTGAGCATGAAGGATGTGAGATTCGTTACCTGTGTTGCTGGTCTGTCGAGTGATGGTCTCTTGTAGATTGGAGAAAGGCGGTTGAGATTTTGTGGGCAACGGTGGACCGGAAGTAGCGCGTTAGGCAGAAAGAATCGGGACGGTATGGTGGTCTTGTCGTGGGTGTAGACCGGCGGTGGTTAGGCTGCCGGCAGAGGTTTAAAGGGAAGAAAATAAGCGATAGATGAGAGCGTCGAAGTATAATATGAGACGATCTCTTGGACCAGGTCGTAGTAATGGGTTTTTTATTTATGGTTGGACTTGACCTACAAGAAATGAAAATTGGACATTTCTAAATACACCTATGCATTAATATAATAATACTCCCTTCGTCTCACGTCTCATAATAAATATCTTAGTGAACTCTGCGCGGTTCTTAAGAAAATAATTAGATGTGTTGCTTTTAATCATAAAATTAATAATATTTACTAAAATATCCCTATTTATTATAGTTAGTGAAGTTGTTGAAAAACGAGAAAGTTAATAAATAGGGATATAGTAGTGGAAAAAATAATAAATATTGTATTAATATTCTAAAAGGACATTTATTTTGAGATATGAAAAAAATACAAATGAGACACCTTTTATGAGACGCAGGGAGTAAGAAATAATATATATATATATATATATATATATATATATATATATATATATATATATATATATATATATATATATATATATATATATATATATAATTTGGGTGGAGAATGAGTGGCTTTTGAGGTTGTCATAGTTGAAGAATCTAATGAAATAACTTACGAAGAGGAAGTTGAGTTCGGGAAAGTGATGGAGAAACTACGTAAATGCTTCGTAGTGGAACCACAGATGATCGATAAACAATACGACGAAGCTTTTTTGGGGTGGTATTGTGCTTTTGATGGAGTGAAAAAGAGATTGACCTGCAATGTTAGCACTTCAACGTTAAGTAAATAAGAGAGTGAAAAGTGGTATGGGAATGAAAATTGATTTGAATAAATGAGAATGGCGCATTTCCTTTGCTTAAATAGGAGAAGCGGTTCACAACTAAAAGAGTGGAGTGAGGTGTGGATCGCGATCAACCATCAAATTGATTTGAGCGGCCAGTAAAGTTCTTTTGGGTGGAATCGTCTATCTCTGAAGGGGGATACGTTCACTTAATATGCGCGCTTATATGCTTCCATTTTACTCTTGGACCTTTCGTTTTTTGCTATATATATATATATATATATATATATATATATATATATATATATATATATATATATATATATATATATATATATATATATATATATATATATGCTAAAAAGTACAATGACGGGTAGCCATGTGTTTGCATGGTTGTTTCAATGTTTATGGTAAGTTTATGTGGTGAGGGCTTGCTCATGCAAGGTGGTGACAAGCTTTTTTGTATGACTTTCTAGGAGAAAAAATGGAGATGTTCCTCAGCTCTAAGGTTGATGTATTTGTAGAGGCTCTCTAGGCCTAGACTAGAGAACGCTTAGTTTCATCTAATAAAGAATATTTAAAGTGTAAGGAAATTAGAAAAGGGTTCTCAGACACACTCAACAAACTCTTAGTTTTGTCCTAGTTGGCATCCAAAGCTGGGGGGTTTGTATCAATGTGCCAATAATTCATCTTATGGGATTTGGATTTACAATCATAAAAGTAAAAATGATCAAAACCATCGATAAAATGTTGGATGGTGGTTATACTTTCTCTCTACGTTCAAGAAAGATTTGATACTTTGTTAGAAAGGCCAACCTTTGCATGACTAAAAATATAATGACTCAACATCGAGGGAATTCATGTTCACATACTATGTCATAGACCTCTTCCTCAAAGTTACATATGTTTAGGTGAACCTTAGCCGTAAGAAACTCAATCACAACAATATAACAAACCTTGAAATTTTTTATAGACTTGATAAAAAAATTCAAACATTTTTGGGGATTGCTTGAAATGACCTAAGCCATAGGGGAAGGTAGAGCTTTCCCAGACAACTAAAAAGATGTGGAAAAAGACCCTCAAAAAACTTCCTAATATATATTGACATACAAAATGGAAAGCCCTAATAAAAGTCCAATAGTTAGGATACAACAATGAAGACACCTATGCTAAATAATGATGGCAAAACTTGTTTCTTTAGAAGTCAAGGCTTTCTCCTTCTTTCTTGATGCATACTCTTTCACAAACGTTAGGAGCCCGTATGGTGATTTTGATAGAATCTCCCCCTATCTTGGTGCACACCCTTTTGCTATTTGCTTCAGCTTCTTGACTTCCATTTCTTTGATTAGCTCTCTCTCTCTCTTTCTCCCCCTTTGACAACATCAAAAATAAGATATGGCAATCGAGAAATTAGAGAAATATAATTCATTTTAGTTTATGTTAGTACCAATATTGCATTCAATAATCATTGTCTAACTATCAATCACATAAACAGAAGTTAGAGAATGAGATGAAGGGAAATAACATAAATAACACATCCAAGTTCGTGAGCATAAAACACACTCACACTTACAACGAACACATAGTATGCCATAATAGAGTACGGATGCATAAAACACAATGCAACAAAATAGAATAAGGTTCACACATTATGCAAAAAAAATAACAAAAGACGCAACATTAAACTTGTTCATTGTCATTGCCATCTTGGGTTGAGGAATTTGGAGGTGGATTGAACTGGTTCATGTAGCTTGTGGTGAATGAGTTGAAGTTGTTGGTGAAGTTTGTGAAGTTTGTAGCCTGAGACTCCATTAGCCCATAATAACAAGTTTTGACATCACTTAAAACACACCCTGCACTCACACCTATTTCTCCATTTTTTACTAATCAAAATATATCAAAGGGGTCCCTAGGTAAATGTCATATTTACCTATGAGTACAAGTTGCACTTGTACTCATAAATTATGGGCTCAAAAGGATACTTGATGTCATGAACCATTGTACCTAATCAAACAAAAAGAAGAATGAAATTCGAGGAAAGAAATCTTGTTTGCTCACCATTCTCAGTCGCATGAAAGAGATAATGATAGAGAAATTATAGTACCAACATATAAAAGACCCATGTTAACTTAAAACCAATATTATACTACATTTACCACACCTCATAAATACAATGAACAATGGAAAATGAAAACTTATTAGTGTAAAGAGTTGAGATTGTTTAAGAAGGAGAAAACGCTTCAATGTAGAGCAAGAAAATTAACAATGGGAGCATGAAATGGAAATGAGAGTTAGAAAAGGAGAAGAAAGAATACACAGATTCCCATAATACTACAATCTATAAGTATATGAAAATGGGTTTTAAAGTATCTTCATAATGCCTCATTGAATGAGAGTATTTATGTATTGATTCCCACAATAATCAATATATAAGTATTTAGAAAGGGATTTTAAAGTATCTTCACAAAGCCTCATTGAATAAGCGAATTTATGTGTGTTTTCCCTCGAGAGGGATACCGAATGACAAATTCCCACAATCTATAAGTATGACAAGTGAATGGTCGAGCATCAACCACTAAGGGAAGAACATGTAAACAATGACATTGTCAAAATGTTAATGAAAATAAAAATTCCTCGAAAAATCATCATATCATGTCTAGTGATAGGCAATCTTGCTAAAAGCTACAAATTGACACATCTCAGGCGGCTAAGAGAATATGTTTCAAGAAAACACATCATTCCTTGACAAAGATGGGTAAGAATATAAAGTGATAAAAGTCAATGATGGATGTTGATACCTTCATCCATTTTGCACCCTCTTGGAATGATTTCACAAGCCACGTTCCCTCTCTTCGAGACCATGGGATGAGGTCAAGAAAACATCGACCCACTAAAATGTTAGCCCATATTAAGGGCATTCACTCCTAATATTAACAATCATGAATCATGGGATCAAGGATAACAAGGAAATGCAAAATAAAAAGGAAGTGGTGCAAGATATAAAGTTAATGTAAAGTTTTGTCTTAATAATACATATGATCTTAACACATGATTAAATGAAGGATGTTAGATAACATAACAAGTAATATTATAACACCTGTCATAAGAAGAAGGTTGAAGACTCTCTGAAACCCTAGAGTCTATCTATAACGAATATAAAATGCCATAATCAAGGTACACACTCAAGTGCTCATAACAAGTAATATTATAACACATGCCCATAAAAAGAAGGTTCAAGACTCTCTGAAACCCTAGAGTCTATCTATAACAAATATAAAATGCCATAATCAAGGTACACACTTAAGTGCTATTAGGTAGATATGTCTATATTTGAACATTTATAATTCATTTTTAATAATAATAATCATAATAATTGTTAAATGTGCTCATATGATGGTTAATGATTTGTGACACGTTTTATCATAAATGTAGATTAATGTGCTTACAGGTAGGGGTGGCAAAACGGGTTGTGGCCCGCCGGGCCGGCCCGCGCACCCGCCAAAAAATGGTGGGTTGGGTTGGGATTTTAGGCCCGGCCCGCCAAAACCCGCCGTCCGCCATAGCCCATCCCGCCAATGCCCGCCGCCCGCCAAAGCCCGCCCCTCCTCCAAAATTCCCTCTTTTTTAGTTAATTCTAGTAATTCTAATTCTTGATGGTTAGTTTATATATTTATTTGTAAATATATGTACTATTTTTTTAAGTAAAATTTGTTAAAAAGTTGCTTTTATAAAAAATTGTTTTAAAAAATAAGTGAAAAATTTAATTAAAAGGTAAAAAAAAATCTATTAATCTATTAAAAAAATAAAAATAAAAATAGGCGGGGCGGACATGATTTTTATGCCCATTTCACTTGGCGGGCATGCCCACCCCGCTCATTTTTTGGCGGGCTTAAGGCGGGGCGGGGTGGGCGGCCCATTTTGCCACCCCTACTTACAGGTACATCTAGCTGCAACCTTCGAGTGTTCATATTGGTTTTGATGATTACAATACTGTATGTCAAACGACATGAAGTGATATCTGTTGAGAATCAAGTGTGAGTGTGGATAATAGTCTCACATTGGAAATGTATGTGGTGACTTGAGAATATATAAGTAGGAGAACCCTCTCACCTATCACCTTAAGGTTTTAGGTGGAGAAGTGGTGTATCTCCCACAAAGGTGTGTTGCTCAAAGGAATGTTCCGGAAATAACAATGCTCCCTCGTTGACCCCCTCCTGAATAGCCCTTAACAATGGTATCAGAGTCTGGTTCGAGAAAAAATGGACCGGCTAAAACTTGTAGTTGAAAGTCAACGGATACATGTAGTTGAAGAGAGTCAACGGATACATGTAGTTGAAGTCAACGGATACAAGTGTATGTGGAAGAGAAAACTTCCACATGAGGGGGAGCATTTTGTAAGACTTACACTCGAGGGGAAGTGTTGAGAATCAAGTGTGAGTGTGGATAATAGTCCCACATTGGAAATGTATGTGGTGACTTGAGCATATATAAGTGGGAGAACCCTCTCACCTATCATCTTAAGGTTTTAGGTGGAGAAGTGGTGTCTCTCCCACAAATGTGTGTTGCTCAAAGGAATATCTTGGAAATAACAATGCTCACTCGTTGATCCCCTCCCGAATAGCCCCTAACAATATCTTTGTCTATCAAGAAGAAGCAGTGATCAAGATTTCTATCAAGATGCTTCTGTGAGATCAAGATGTAAAGTCAAAATAAATAAGGACAACACCTACGATAAAGCGGAATTCAATAAAGTCCTTTATGATCTCTTGCTCAAAAACTCTAATGATGGTGTATATCACAGAAGATTTATTAAGCCTCATCAATCAAAAGAATCAAGTCATAAACAAAGTGTTGAACCAATCATGAATCAAGTAAGAAATCTTGAATCTTCAATTATTTTAAAAAAAAAATGAAGTGTGAACGCTCGTTTAGTCCATGTTTGTTAAACTATTTTTTATTGATTTTTTATTCCAAAAATAAGTGTTAGTTAAATATTTAATATTTTTCAACAATTTACTCGTGTCCTGGAAAATAATAAATATTCTAAGGTGCATTGACTCACTCATTGTTTTTCTATGCCAAATTTTTTATAAAAATGATAAATATTCGAAGTTCTTTACTAATAGGAACATTAATTTTCTATTGAAATTTAAAATAGGTGTCTTTCATAAAGTACCTAAAAAAAACTTTCAAAAAGACTTATATGCACATATTTCTACTCTTTTATAAAGTAGTCGTCTTTATTTTCAATTTCATAAACACAATTTAATATAACTACATTCTAGTATTCAGTTTTATATATTTGATTTTACATAAGTTTTATATAATTTTGGTGTTAGAAATAGAAAAATATTATTTGCTTATATATGTACAGAAGTATTTTTAGAATATAAAATTCATGATTGTAATTTGTGGAAGTATTTATATATTTTAAATTTATTTTTATATTATAATTATATATTTTTAATTTATAATAGTTTATAATTAAAATATATAAATTATTTTTAAGCCCCATTAAAAAATATTTCTGAATCTGTCACTGATGTTTGAGCTTTCTATTAAAAAATATGGATGATAAAACAATAATATATATGTTTATTTTCAATATTTGAGTACATTTCTTTAAATATTTTATTGGTTCACAAAAAGTTTTTAACTTGTATGTATTTGTGTAAATCTTCCGTTATATATACACATTAACTGTTCTCCCTAAATTTACGGTTTATATACTAGTAAAGGAAACTTGATTAACACAACGACTCTGTGGCCCAATGGATAAGGCGCTGGTCTACGGAACCAGAGATTCTGGGTTCGATCCCCAGCAGAGTCGTTTTCCATTTTACTTTGCTTTAACAACTGTTTTGATACATGTTTAGTTAGTTTTCGTATTGTTTAGCGATCTTCAGAGTAAATAACACATATGAGCCATCATGTTAGCATGCTTAGATTAAAACAGAATGTATTTACTCATTAAGTTTTTTACTTTTGACTTCTATGTCATAATTTCTATAATATTTTTCTTTATAGTTTATTTTTATTTGATAAATTTGTTTTATAGTTAATAGGGATCAATGATTCATTCTTCCAGATCTTCAAAAGTGCCTCAACTTTATAATTAAGATATTATGATTTTTTTTTATATTAAAAAAAAACTATTTTTTAGTAATAACATAAATATACATTATTTAAGATTTACATTATACATCGCGTAACAGTATAATATAATATTAACTCATTCCTGTCGTTTCTAACGGTATGCATATTGTCTTTCTTTGAAACTAAATGAACTAGACTTATCCAAGAATTGTTAAATATCAAATATATTATCTTGGCTTCAAATATTTTTAGAACCTCGTCATTTAGATTAAATCATGAATGTGGCTGGATAATTGACTTATAAGTTTCTTCCATCTTTATCTCGTAGGAACAACAGCCTAGATTTATGCCCTTCATTTCTGAAATGATCCACTCAAGTGCACTCTGATTCTCTATTAGGATTATGATAAATTTTTCTTCTCCCAATGAGGTGAATAATTTCTAATGATGATCGACTTAATAATATCTTCACTCAATAATACATAATTCAAATGATGACTAAGGCCATTTGATTCTGACGCGGTCGCAGTGCTCCTTTGGTCTGACACGCGCCAACTGCTATGAATAGTTCTTCTTTTAGGGTTACAAATTTGAGATAGAAATTGACGGCCACGAGGTTTTTGAGCACAAATTTTGAGATCATTAAAGTCATTAGAGAGCTTATACTGATGAAGAATTCTTATCTAACTCATGATAATTATTAAATTCTCTATGAGTAACTAAGTTATTTTATATTAGGTCTTTTAAGATGAACCTAATTATACTCTATTATATTATATGATTGTTTGAGATTAATTAAATGCCTTTATGTTGTTACCATTATTTAATTGTTCTTGATCTTAATGTTTCTATGTGTTGACGAGCACATAAATTGATATTAGATGAGTAGGGATTATTGGTTTTAAGTCTACCGGTCCGATCTAGGGTAATTATCCAATTTAGTAATTAACTAAGAATAGGTAATTATAAGTTGTAGCTTTTGAATTAACGGACTTAGAAACACCTAGTTTAACTATGAATTGACCTAAGGAATTAGAGAATTATTGTGTAAATTAGTGCATTGTACATTGATCACTGCATTTTTATGCACATTCTTCTACTATTGTACTTAGACATTTCTTTAGTTTGTTTTATTATTTTTACTATTTTACTGTGTTTTTATATTTTAATTTATTTTTGTCTTTATTTAATTTTTGTATTTTATTTTCAGCATTAGCGGTTATTTAATACATGTTCACTGTTCCGTGTAGTATCAATTGCGCTTGTTTTATTGATATTGTAATAAAAAAGGGAATAGAGTCCGCTTAAGGATTGGGAATTATTTGGATGATGATAAGTGGGAGATCAAACATGGTAGATTAATTGTTTTAGCTTATTTGATAATCACTTAATTACATTATTTTCTTAATCGAATCTTAAGTCTTACTCCTCCCCAAGTCAATTTCAATAAGTTAATAATAATTTAAGAGTCCTTGAGATACGATACTCGAGTTGTCGTTACCGTAAACTACATTTTAAATTACTCGTTTTTTATCCGTGTGCGACAACGGATCATACACCAAGTTATTGTGTACACTGGTCTTGTTAATTCGTCGTAAGATAATAGTGTAATTATAATTCAACTAATACACAGTTCATAAACAAGTATAATTAAGAGAATTGAAATAGAAATCTAATCGCTTTTCATTATCGAACTTTACTCCCACAAATTTCTTTCTCGTTTTCGTACCAAAACGTTATTGAACCCAGGGCCGGTTTTGGGCCTGTGCAACCTGGCCCGTTGCACAGGGCCTCCAAAACATAGGGGCCTCAAATTCTTAATTGGGCTTTTACTAATTTTAAATGTTAATTTATATATAAATGTTTAGATGAGTTATCTTAGAGTCAAGCTTTTGCAGCGCAGCGGCCGTGATGCAAATGTTTTGAAACTTGACGGTCATGCGTTCGAAAATGATGTGAGGCTCTTTTATTTTTTGCAAAGGATCAAACTGGTTAAAAAGTAGAGTACGGCAGGGGTTTTAAACATATGCACCAAATATATAATTATCATTGGTGAATTGGCGAACGTGTGCTGCAATTTTTTTCTCTAAATATTGAATACTTTAATTTATTTTATATTTTTGAATACAAATTTTAATTTTAATCTATTCTTTATAATAAAATATTATAATTTTACTATACAACTAATTTATTTATTATTAAATTTTTATAATACAATATAACATTGTTATTTGAGATTTTTAGTCTATATTTTTTTATAGAAAAAATATAATGTTTATTTTATTTATATTGGAAGTTAACAATATAAGTCTTATTTTTAATTAATTCATCATGATTATATAAATAATAAAATTAATAGTTTAAAAATTTAAAGAAACTAAAATTAAAAATCAAAATAAAAAAAAAACTCTAAAAATCAAATGTTAATTTTTTTAAGGTTCGAATTTAAATTTATAAAAAAAAAACACTAAAAATCAAAATAAAAAAACACTAAATTAGTTTAAAAATTTAGAACAGGGCCTCTAAATGGCACGAGACGGCCCTGATTGAACCTCCTTGTTATTAATTTTAAATCACGTTATTATTACCTTGTTAAATTTAAAAATCCTGTGGAGACGGATTATTTTATTACTTCGGCGAGAATAATACACTAGCTAAATTTTTCATCAAGTTTTCGACACTATTTCCAGAGATTGTTGATAATTTCAACAAGGCAATTTTGTGTGATGTTTTTAATTTTGCATTTATATTTTTAATCTTATTCATAATTTTAGTTAGTATTTTTATTTTTATTTTATTTTAGCAATTTTGAATGTTAAGTTTTCTACTCTTATTCTGTCTAGTATGGTGCAGTACTAATAATGTACTATTGTTCATTTATGTGAGGTTCAAATTCAATACTGATACCGATAGACCCTTAAATCGAAAGAACAACGCGAAAAATTCACAAAGCAAAACGAGAAACACTATAAGTTACAAAAGAACTCAAAGAAGAAAGAGAATAAATCTCGGTTTTACCATGAAAAATGTTCGGGGACTATAGCAGAAGGACTGATGTTGGACAAATATCCTTAGTGTTTCAACCAGCTAATCCTGTAACTTTTGATATTAATAATTATGTACTTTCAGGTTTAAAGAATAACTCATTCAACAACAATCAATCAAAGATCCTTGGGAGCATCTTACTAAATTCTACAAGATCTATATCAGTGAAATTGTGAAGTTGCATGGAATTCCTTCGAGCATTATTTTAGATAAAGATCTGAGGTTCACATCAAGATTTTTGGAGGATATGCAAGCATCCTTGGTCAGACAAAAAGTATTATCCAGTCTTTGGAAGATTTGTTGAGAGCTTGTGTTTTAGAACAAGGAGGTAATTGGGACAATTATTTGCCATTGATTAAGTTTACCTATAAAAACAATTATCATTCTAGTATTAGAATGACACCTTTTGAAGCTTTTTATGGTAGAAGGTGTATGACACTTTTGTGTTGGTATGAATCGGGTGAAAGTGTTGTGCTTGGACTAGAGATTGTTAAGCAAACTACTGAGAAGATTAAGATGATTCAAGAAAAGATGAAGGCGTCACAGAGTAGATAGAAGAGTTATCATGATAAGTGAATGAAAGATCTTGAATTCTAATAGGGATATCATATGTTCTTAAGAGTCACTCCAGTGACTGGTGTTGGTCGTGCATTGAAGTTCTGAAAGCTCATACCTCATTTTATTGGTTTGTATCAGATCCTTCAAAGAGTCGACGAAGTTTCCTATTGATTTATATCAGATTGAAGACCAAAGAATGAACCACTTGAGAGGTAAGGAAATCACCCTAGTTATGGTGGTATGGGGAGGACCTGTCGGAAGAAGCCTGGCGTGGGAGCTGGAGAGCCAGTTGATGAAGTCTTATCTAGAGTTGTTTATTTCAGGTAATTTTCAAGGAAGAAAATTCTTTAAGTGAAGGAGAGTTGTAACACCCCTATTTTTATTATAATATTATTATTATTGTAATAATTTTTATTTGAATTTTAGAGTTCAAAGATTTAATTTGATTATTAATGTTGTCGAGTTTTAGTAGGAAATTACGTTTGTTTTAATTAATTAAATTAGTGTAGAAAATAAGAATAAGTGATTTTAGGAGAAAAATATAATTTAATTAAAAATTAGGGTGGAGAATGGAATTAATGAGATTTGAGGGAAGTTGGTAAAATTAAGTAAAATAAAAAAAATAAGGTTTTATTCGAAATAGGAGAGAGAGAGAGAGAGAGAGAGAGAGAGAGAGAGAGAGAGAGAGAGAGAGAGAGAGAGAGAGAGAGAGAGAGAGAGAGAGAGAGAGAGAGAGAGAGAGAGAGAGAGAGAGAGAGAGAGAGAGAGAGAGAGTTTGATGGTATGTAGAAGTTATCAGCAAAGTTGAGAGAAAAGCTCTAGCAGAACAAGAGTAGGAGAAGAACCTCCACAACCAAAAGCTTAAAGTCTTTTATGTTAATTTAAGGTAAAGGGGAAACTGTTCATGATATGGGTGTTTAAACATGAGGGATAGAGATTATTCCTTATCGTCTTTCCTTTTTTCCTTTCCCTTTCCTCCATTGATGAGGGTTTTGAGTCTTTAGATGCTTTGGGCAAAACCTCTCTAGATTTTTGTGATGTGATGTTGTTTTCTTGCTCTGTTTACTGTTGATTTTCGTATGGATCTATATGCATAATTCGGATTTGTGATGTTCACGAACAAATGTTTTGATTAGATGAACATAATGACGATTTCCTGACAAAATGATGATATAAAATATTTAATTTCTGAGTTATTGATGTGCTAAATGTTATATGATTGATGTATAATGATTTTTCATGCATGTGGGGTTGTCTGGAATCAAAATCATAGCTTTGGAAGTGCTACCACGGAGAAAATGCAATTTTTTTGCGTTTTGCACTGTGACGACAAGCGTCACAAGGGTGAAGATCAAACCGTCATCGACACAGAGACGAATGTCATCGCCCAAATCGCCAACGATGATCGTCAATTGAGAGAAGTTGGTGACATGTTGGGGTAACAATTGTCAGCCCCTGGTTTGACCAAGTATGGGTCCTTCAACTTGATTCTTCCATGTGTATTCTGTTTTCGACGATTGTTCGATGTTGATTGATGTTCATTTATGAGCATTGATGAAAATTTCTATTTTTTATTGTGTTAAGTAATGACAAATGCCTCATGAATAGGAAAAAATTTAAGTTTATGCTGAGATGTTTCGGTTCAGTGGAACCATTGATGTGACCTTGCATTGGCGATGATTTATGTTGTGTTTTAGGTTTGAGACGAAACAGTGATGAGTATTGAAGTTTGAGGCTGAGACGAGTATTGCATATATTTGTATAACAATCATGCATCATGTATATTTGAGATAGGTAGGACTTATGTCCAATGACGAGTTAGGACTTCATTCTAGTGACTAGTAGGAGTTTGGTCCAGTGACGTGTTAGGACTTCTGTCCAGTGACGAGTTGGATGCTTCAGTAACACACCTTTGAATAATAAAATTTTTGGTACCACATGCATTGGAGTAGAGGAGATGAATATATTGCATACATAATTGCATTTTTGAATGATTATTGTTGTGGATGGATTGTATGATTGATTATTTACACTAATTGCATTATCCTTGTTGTTTTATGCACCATTAACATATGTGAATGAATTCTCACTCAATGTTTGTTTACGTGTTGTTATTTACGCCCGTGGTGCAGATACTCTGGTAGAAAATGATGAGCTTTTGTTGTTACTTGTATTGGAGGATGACATAATTGGTTTTTTTGTTGTTGTTTATCTTTTGTGTTGTTTAGTTTTCTACGTGTCTCTCTGATAGTGTAACACTGGGTTGGGAATACCTTGTTTTATTTTCTACGAGTTTTTGAATTAACTATTTTATGATTAAATGAAGTTGATTTCCATTTATGAGACAATTGGAGTTGTATTGACGCTTAATTTCCAATGCTATTATGATTTGAGAATACTATGCTGAAAAATGTGACACCCTTTTTGAATATTTTATTTCACTTGTTTTATAAATTAAGTGTTTAGGGTTTAGGGTGTTACACTAACCATGCATGCACCTTTCCCTCTTTGGTCCAACGTACTGAATATTAGCAACATCAATTCAAAATTAACGTCTTTGATTCAAGAAGCATTAAGATCGCAACCTTCAATCCAAGATGTCGCATCACTAAATCTCATAGGAAGCTTCACTCCACCGAAGTTTCCTCAATCTTCTCCATTCCTAGTTCCACCACAGAACATATCTCTTACCTAGCACATAAAAAAACAAGAAAAACACCTCAATAGAATTTCAAAATCAAACAAAAAGAAGAAAAAAAAAAGTAATAATGATTTTTTTTTAATAATTATTTTGAGGATAAAGAAAATATATAAAATTAAAATTAAAAAAAATTAAATAACATCACAAGTGTCCTAGTTATACTTGAGGATAGAGGAAATATAATTAAAGTATAAAATATTGTTAGTTTATTTCATGATCAACATAAACTTTGGGTCCAAATGTTGTCCCTTAAATATATTCAACACGCTGCTTTGTGGGATAATCGAAAGGGTGGGCATGCCTTAATAGTATGGCCAACATCATTAAATACATTGTTTGTTTACACGATGGGCTCCTTTTTCGAGTTGGTAATGGTAACTTACAATTTTTACAAACTGATTGGCTTAAAACCAGTCCATTATGCCTAATTATTCCTTTTATTCATATCATTCATATCTCTGATCCAAGTCTACTCATTAAGGACATTTGGCAACCTGGTGGATAGAACCTTGATGAACTTGTTACTCCATTACCTCATGAGAGTGAAATTTTGAGTAAACCTAATCATTTGGACCTTAGGGACGACTCCCCTGATTCTTGGGCTTATGGTGGTGCACTTATGATATGTATTTTTTCTCCTTAGTGTATTGATGGTTGCTTGAATGAGATTATAATTAGATTAATTATGGTTGGGAGTGGATTTAGAGGCTACCAACATCGGCTATGGTTGAACATCTAGTTTGGTCGTGTTCTTATTATGCCCTTCCCACTAATGGCCTCCAACACCTATTGTCATTGTTGTTCCTTCCATGAAGAAGAAATCTTCCATTGTTTGTGGGATTTCCCCCTTCTAGAGAGTTTTTGTTGTGCCTTAGTGTGCTCTCTTGTCCTAAATTTCTTTCAACGAATGTTATTCTTGTTTGGCTCCATTTTATGAGTCGCATTGAGTTTGACATTTATTTCCTGACTGGTATCTGGTAGTCTTGGTTGTGGCAAAATAACATGATTCTTGGATATATTAAGTGGTCTATCTCTAAGGTTGTGCAAAAATTTAGATTGTCTCAGTATGACTTTTCCACTACATGTGTCGGTCAAAAACGATCATTTTGCTCTTCTTAAATTTTGACACGGTAGACTCCTTCGGATGAAAGTTGTCTCTCTAATTTCTCATTTATTGACTCTTGAGGTGCTTAGAGACTCTTCAATAAAAAATTTGATTGGGTTTAGTAGTTTTAAAGTTTTGAAGACAAATTGTTATACGAGCTTTTGGGTATTACACATGATTTCAACCTTACCTTTGATATGGGCTATCAAATTGTGATTTGTGAAACTGTTACCTTGATTGCAATTCAAATCATATTGGATAAAGTCAATCACATGTTTCACTCGTATGCAAGTATGCTCTTTCAGATTGATGACTTGTTGGATTGAGTTTAATCAATCCCTCTTTCTCATGTTCTTCGTGAAACAAATGACTGTGTTTATTTATTAATTAAGAAAGACTCTCATGCCGATATTGATTTTTGTCAGTTGTCCTCCTCTTTCTCCATAGTTATTTTCTTTTTAATTTTTTTGAATTCTTTAAGAACTCCAATTTTTTTTTTTAAATTTGTCTTTTTCTTGTTTGACGGATTTCCGTCTGATATTCACCAAAAAAACTATAAAATCTTAAAAAAACAATTCTAAAACACTTTTTTTTCACAATAATCTTTAATATATTAAAACAGGATACATGTTTAGGCGCCAACTTTAGACCAAAATCCCGCCAAAACACGTGCATCGCACGGGGTAAACTACTAGTTATATATAGACTATAGTACTTAAGAATAGCAGTAAGATAAACAATACAAGTCATCATTTGCCAAAGATAAACATTAGAGGTAGACTATATTCCACTCCACCACAATGGATATTGACCAATTTTTCTTTTCCAAAAAGGCATTTACTTGGCCATAATTGAACTCTTGCCAATTAAGGGCTCTGCTGCCCAAACCAGTATGGCAACAACCATTAAACAACCAACGCCCATTTCCTTCTCCAACTTAAAATTTAAGTCATTCCCATTCACACAAGCCCCATATTAAAGTCAAACCTCATATTATATACTATTACCCTAAAAATCTAACAAGTTCTTCACGTTACAGGTTACACAAATAAATCCACACCCATATTTTGTCCCTTTGTAGCAGAACCATCATATGCCACCACGTGTTTCTCGATCCTCTCCTCAAAAATAAAATTAAAAAACTTCAAAATTCACTATCATACCAAAATTTTGAAGTATTATATATCATCGGAAGTGTTTCTTAAGTGTCAATATATAGAGTTTAAAAATATTGGCATTACATATCAATAAAAAAAAACTTTAGTTAACCAAAATATTAGTATAAGAAATTTTTTCCTAAGTATTTATCTGAATTTCGACTATCACTTAATATCTTTACTCCTCTCTTATTGAACTAAATCATGACTCTAACAATCTCCGATTTCTCATCAAATCAATCACAACTCTAATACTATTTGTTGCAGAGTCTAAAAAATACTAAAAGTATTAATAAATTATAGATTCAGAATCAAAAGACTTTAATATCACAAATTTACCTAAAATTTTAAAAATAAGATAATTATTTATATACTCAATATTTTCTCTAAATTTATATTAGGCCTAAATTTTAAAGCATAAAAGCCAAATATTATCATCAACCCTTGTACACAAGCCACAAACACAACAAGTACAATACACTTCCATAAACAATTAATCATAAAAACCCTCTCTTCTCTCCTATCTCCTCCACCCCACCCACATCTTTCAAATCTCACAAACTCATCATCATGTTGGAACAATCACTATCATCCTCACCAACATTCTGGGCCAGTCTCTACAGCTGGTTCACCCCCACTGTCTTCTTCCTCCTCCTCCAACTTGTCATAGCCACCATTTACATCACTTCCACCCTTGCAAATGCCACCCAAAAACACCACCATCACCAACAACAACAAGATCCCAACTTTCCACAACAACAACAACAACAACTCTTTAGATCTCCTTCTGTTTTACAAAGACTCAAATCCATCAACCTTTACTCTTACCAAAACTATAGATCCCAACATGAAGAACATCACACCCCACAACCTCAAACTCAAACAACCTACGAAAACGAAATCCATGTCCCTCAAGGACAACTCGCTAGATCTCCCTCTGTCTTGCAGAGACTCAAATCCATCAACCTTTATAGCTACTTCCCTACTCAACCCTTCACTTCAAAACTCGAAACCACCACTCACGAGAAACATCACGTGGAAGTTAAGGAGACAGAAGAAGACGATGTTTTGGGAGAGATAAAAGACAACCTCGGAGGACTCGAGGAAGAGGGTCATCATGTTTCTTTGGAAGAGGTTTTCATGAAACTGCAGGGGCAAGGAGGTAATTTCGCAAGAACGCATTCCGACACAAAGCCGGATTCAGGGGAGGTTCCGGTGAAGCTGTCGAGGAAGATGAAGAAATCTGCTAGCAGTAAATCTGCGTTTTCTCATTTCAAGGAAGATGACATTGTGGAGAGCCGCCGGCCGGCCACCGTGAAGGAGGCTAAACCGGTTGCTATGGATGAGGACGAGTTGGTTGATTCTAAGGCGGATGATTTCATCAACAAGTTCAAACAACAGTTGAAGTTGCAGAGGATTGATTCAATTATGAGGTATAAGGATATGGTTAACAAAGGAATTAGCAAGTAAATTAACATAATAATAATCATGTTTATGATAATTATAATTATGATAATTTCATTACTAGTATAATATATATAATTATTATTATTTGTTAATTTAGCTTGTAATGTAAAATTAGTAATTTTTGTCTTGAAAGTTAAATTCAACTAATATGTGTTAGTTGAGTTATATGATTACCAGCGGTTGATTAAGATTAGAGTAAAAAAAAAGTTAGCGAGTTTGTTATTTATTTAAAAAATGTTTTTATAAGTGGTTATTTTTGAAGTGGAATTGTGAGTGTGTTGTTAATTTGAGCCTTTTGATTGTGGATGATGGAAGTAGTTATGAGGAATTATTGTTTGTATTTTTATAAATAACAGAATATATGCTTTTTCTTGTTTGTATTTGATAAGAGAGTTATTATTGTGATAAAGTATGATAATTTGAAATACTAAGGTTATATAGCAAGCTATAAGATAATTTGGAAAATAAGCTATACGTTTGGCTATATTGAGTAAAGTTTAGAAAATTGATATGTTTGAAAATTGTGGCATGGCAACAAATTAAAGAGACTAGTTGTGAAGTGTGAACTTGGTAGATGTGTGTGAGTCAGCTTGATTTTGTTGAATTATTTGAATTGAATTGATTTAGTTATATTTACTATTATTTGACTTTGAAATTAGTGATTAGTAGTAGTAATTTTGATCACTTTATTTAGACAAAACACTAAGCACTTTTTTTTATTAAAAGAGCATATAACAAATAATTTTACTTTTTTAGAGTAGTTTAATGGTTAAAATGTCCTTGCACAGATTAAATGAGCTGGTTTTGACAGAACTTTCACTATTATACATGTCTTCATCAAATGGAGTTTGTACAACACTTAACAACCATAGATTTCATAAGTATTTTATTGTTGTGAAGGTTCTGTTTTGGTACTTAGTGCCGTGTTTGTGAAGATATTCTGTCGTAATAATTAGGTTTGGTGAAAGAGGGAGAAAATTAGTGATTACGCAAATGACTTTTCTTTCTAAGTGTTTGGTGTTATTATCAAATGGAGTTTTTCTTTTCATAGATTTGGTAAAAAAAAAAAAAGACTATGTGTATCATTCTCAATTTTGTCACGATTCAAAATAAACGAGAAAAAAGATTCTACTTAACTTTAATAAAATTCTAAGTTTTGTGTTGTAGTGTATGTATATTACTTAACTCTCTCACAATCTTTTATCATCAATTCTATAAAGTGATAAAATTTTAACTGTGTGAAAGAGAGATAAAAGTAAAAAGTTGGAGTTTTATCATGTGAGCAAGAAGTGAAAAGTGGAGGGAAGACAAGTTGGGTAAGTGCGAGTACAGTTGGATTGGAGAGTGAAATCAAAGAAGGAAGCAAGTAGTATTATTAAATTCTTTCTTGCCATTAATGAAGGGTTTGTTTGGTTGAGTTGTTATGTGGAGTGGACGGTGAAAACGTGGTTATCCCTATATTTAAGGGTAATTGTTAATGTTTTCCACATGCTATATAATCCACATAATACGTACCTTTGTCATCTTGTTTTTATAATATCCTTTTTCTGAGATGCCAGTCATGTCATGTTAGATTTGCGTAATTTCTTCGCGTGGAAGTTGAATAGTCAGAACAGAAGAAGAGAAATCGTGTACTAGTATATTTGAATGAATCATCTTCATTATTTTATTATTTTATGTTTAATGTAAAATCAAATATAGTTCAATATAAATAAATATAACTATTTTACAATTTTTTCTAAGTTTATCATTTATATAATAAAGGATTCAAATGAACGTAATGGAATCTCTTTAATTTATAGATATAGTTTTAAGAATATTCTTTGGTGGAACTAGATATATGAGATAAGAGAGGAATGCAATTTTTCGATATGGTGGTGATTGTTTCTATTGAAGTGGAGCAGAGTGAATCGACAACGTTAACAGTCTGACGTTTAAATTTGTCAAGTATTCGAGAAGCAGATTGAGTGTAGGAATGAAATTGATACTTGAAACTGACGTGTGTGAGGATTATATATAGTGAACGACTAAAATTGTTCCCGCTTAACCCGACGTATTGTGTGGATCTTCGTTCGATTAAATATGATGGTGGGAGATAGGTCACAGGTTTGGATCACATGCTTCGTGTTTGGTTGAGGTCTCAACTGTTCTTCGCTTGTTGTTGCACTTTTTGTGTTGGGCCCTATGATAAGGCCTTTGGCCTTGAGCCTTATGAGTGGTCTGAAACAATTTTCCCCAAAGCCCTTGCTACTACTTGCTAAATCAAGGGTTGTGTGGCTCAAGCTATCATTGGCTAGTTATTAAGTTTTTAGTTCGGCCTCTAATTGAGTGAATTAGAAAGGTTTTGAAGGGAAGCCAATTACATTGTGAACGTATGCATTAAATGATCATCTCGTAACAACAATATTTCGTGGGACGAACTTGATGTGTAGTTCTTGGTTAGACAGTGATGATGACCCTCTTTTTAGGCGAGATCATGATTTTTGGTGGCACAATTGTATTTTTCGTTGCCATCTAACGTTGATAGAGTGATAATTGTACCAGGGGATATATAAGGAGCCCAAGGATAGTTTTCCCCCTTTTCGCCAATCGCAATACTTGAAAATTCCTCTATTTTTCTGCAGTTGCTTCTAGTTTTCACAAACAATTGGCATCAATCATTGCCTGGGCATATTTGCGACGTCTCTCCATCGACCCTTATTCGTGCGACCTACCAAGATCACTTCTTTCAAGCTAACGACCAAAGTTTCTTTCTCTGTTGTACTTGTTTCCCTTTTGATAGGTTTTCTTGGGAATATGGTTATGGAGGATTTGTAAGAAGAAGTTGCGATTGAGGATGGAATGGTGGCTAGTAGCCTCGATCTCATGTAGGTTGCTAAGGGTTTCGCTTTTTCTGCTTTTCCTATAGTGAATCCAACTATAATAGATGACTTTAAGCAGTAACACAAGGACCGAAGGGTGTGCAATAACTTTGAGGGTGTGTGTTATTCCCCTTGGATTGAGGAGTGATTCCTCCTAAAAGAGACAAAAGGGTGTGCAACATGTTTGAGGGGGTGTGTTATCCCTCTTCGAAGTGATTCCTTCATCTTTCTTTTAATGACTTTGAGGTGGATGTTTTAACCATTTAGGAGTTGCCCCATCAAAATTGCACCCGGTGAGTTGGACCTTCAAATTATGTTCGATAAGTGACAGGATGTCACACATAATGTTGAACAATGTGTATGACAAAAAGATGTCATAACAAAAATAATATAAATGAAAACTAAATAACACATGTAATTATAAGCCAAATTGATGCAAACATCTAGAGGGAATCAACCTAATGAAAGAAAATTCACTCTTAATAGTCAGTAGTACACAATGATCTCATTTGAACTTCCTGGTTGAGTGTCATTTTCCTAATACTACCCGTGAACTTCAATCTAGGCTCCTCCTAAATTTGAGACTCGTCTCATTTTTACTTAAACATTCTCCCAACTGTTTGTACAATTACAAAAATATATGAAGTGATAAATCACATATACTTTATCATCTTAAATTAGAAAGATAGCCCTAGAATAAAGTATTACAAACCCAAAACACAAGACTCGATGAAAACTATAAAACACCAAGTTTCAAAATACAAGGCCTAAATCTTCATAAGAGGTAGAATGTTACCTTAAATAGAAACAACATCCAGCATAAAATCCCATTATGGTTTTGGTACGAAAACTGGTGGATTGTTCCAAAAAGCGCAAGAAAGATCAATCTTCATAATGCCAACTCTGAATCTTGATTAAAATCAAATTTAATTAAGTCTTAATTTGATATATATATATATATATATATATATATATATATATATATATATATATATATATAGAGAGAGAGAGAGAGAGAGAGAGAGAGAGGAATTCCAATATCTTTAGAAAAGGCTCGATGAAAACTATAAAACATCAAGTTTCAAAATACAAGGCCTAAATCTTCATAAGAGGTAGAATGTTACCTTAAATAGAAACAACATCCAGCATAAAATCCCATTATGGTTTTGGTACGAAAACTGGTGGATTGTTCCAAAAAGCGCAAGAAAGATCAATCTTCATAATGCCAATTCTGAATCTTGATTAAAATCAAATTTAATTAAGTCTTAACTACATATGATATCTCAACATATGATATCTCAACATCTTTCTTAGCATTTGGAACATCTTCTTAAGAAGACGAGGTATATATAGTCTTTGGATCCAACATTTGAATCAGACCTTCAACCACACCTTTTTTGATAGTGGGTGTTGCTATAAATTGTTGTAATGCCTTAACTTCTTGCATAAGAACCTTGAGAAGATGCTTCTTACAGGCCCAGACATGGGCGAAACATCAATCACATTTAAACCAATTTCTAGATCAGACTCATCAATATTTGGAATATTGGGAATAATAGTATGAGGTATTATACCCTTAATTCAATTAAATTATTTAATTAAATTTAGTTGCATTTTATTTTAATTATTAAGTGATTTATATACTATTAATTGAATATTTGAGGAATATTTGTATGATATGTGGCATATGGGTGGGTTGGTGGGGTGTTAGAGGGTAGTAGAAATTAATTAGATTTTTAGTTAATTTTAAGTTAAGCAAAATAATAATTAAAATAATTAGCGTAAATAAAAAATAGGGATTAATAGAGGAACTAGGGGTGAAATAGAAGTAACCTAATTAAGGGGAATTAGGTTTTTGTTTAAAAAGAAAGAAGTGAGGTTTAAGAGCTCACAATACATATAATTTGAAATTTTGGGAGGAAAGAGGCAACAATAGCAAATAGGAAGAACAAGGCTTAGGAAGAAGAAAAACCACCATTGTTAAAGTGCTTTGGATGGAAAATTCAGGTAAGACAGGAGCTGCTTAGATATTATGTGATTTATGAAGGGTAGAGAGAGATCCTCACCTTCCTCTAGGATTGTTTTTATATTATGGTTGTTTATGATGTCTCTTGAATGTTGACGAGGAAATCGTGTTATATACCATGTTATTGTATGAAAGGTTTTTTTTTAACATATGTGAAGGGTGATTATATTCTGAATTTGTGAATTGCTATCAGTGTGTTTTTGAAGCTTTGAAACGTAACCTAAAATCCATGAAAAGTTTCAATTTTAATATGTTAACTAGTAACAAACTCGTGCATACGCACGGGTTCTCATTTGCTACGCGCATTTGTTTACATAATATATTTATTTTAAATAAAAAATTAAAAAGGAAAAAATATTTAGATCAATAATTACTATTTTCGTATATACAAATGTTTAAATCAATAATAAAATTTTCCCCGTATACTAATTTTGGATTATAAATGTCATTTTTCGTATATAAAAATATTTAGATCAATAATAAATTTTTTCCTGTATACAAATATTATTTTTGTTTAGGTATCATATACAAAAATATTTGGATTAATAGTAACTTTCGTATATAAAAATATTTAGATCATTAATTGATTTTTTTCCTGTATACCATTTTTTAATAAAAATTATGTGGATCATAAATGTAATTTTTAGTATATAAAAATATCTAGATCAATAATAAATTTTTTCCGTATACAAATATTATTTTTACTTAAGTATCGTTTATGAAAATATCTAGATCAATAGTAAACTTTCATATATAAAAATATATAGTTCAATGATAAATTTTTTCCTGTATACCATTTTTAAATTAAAAATATATAACAATATTTAGATCAATAGTAGATTTTTTTTCCGTATACAAATGTTATTTTTGTTTAGGTATCAAGTACGAATACTTTTTCAAGAGATATAAAATCTCGTTTTTAAAAATATTTGTATCATCAATACAATTTTTTCAATTATAAAAATATTTGTATTAATAGTAAAAAAAATTCAGTTTATAAAAATACACTTTTCCTGTTTAGAAAAATTATTTGTATAAAAAATACACTGTTTTCTATTTATAAAAAAATTGTCTAAATCATTCTGTATCAATGTTATGCGCGTTGTTACCAGAAATATTTAATATTAATAAAATTTTAATAAGAGAACCTAAAAAAGGACAAATATAAGAGAAAATTGAAAAAATCAAACTAAATTATTTAAATTTATAAAAATTTAAGAAAATAGTCAATAATTTTTTATTTTTTAATATTTAAATCAATAGTTTCGTTTTTCCCGTTTTATATAACTTTTACATAAGAAAAATCAAAATTTATTATATTTGATTTGCCACATCTATTAATTTTTTTTTATAATAACTTAAAATTCATTCTCATAATCATGGTTTTGCAAATTCATTCTACTGAACATGGATATAAGATTGATTATGCCATAAATCTTGATACCTACAAACAACTTGTTGAAATTAACAACTTGTCATGGCCAACAACTTGTCAAAACCAACAACCCATTCATATATAAATCTATAATAAAATTCTTCATGTATAACATAACAATATTTTTGCACTTCCAAAATCTCATATGTGAAAGAGGATAAACCTGGGGAATACACAGTGACAAGAGTAATAATTACTCTTAAAAAAGAAATTTGAATCGTAATGTACATTCAACAATAGCATATTAACAAACCAGTTTATTTGGAGGCTTCAAATCCATGTGGCAAACTCCAGAATAGCACACCTCTTTTCGTAGACTGTTACATTATTACATTCACTTCAGAATAGCTCATAAATTTTGATAAAAAGTAGTAGTATTACTCGATTTTGTTATAATATATGATGTACAAACAAAAAGAAACTAACCACTTTTTTGTGCATTTGGAAATATAGTACTCTTTTGTTGGTGAGAATAGTGACAACACATGCCACATGTATTAAGAAAAAGTACTTGTGTTAAGGTAGACTAAGCTAAGAAATTAATGATCATAGTCCAAATGCACAAAAGTGACAACCTATACATGCACCTGCACGCAGAGCTGTATGAGCTTGTCACATCCGACCAATACTAATAAATTATTTTCCCTTGCAATTTTCCTGCTTTTGAGGACAAACTGAAAATCTTACAGCAGTTGGTACAGAAGGTGATACAGGAGATAATAGCTAGCTGGTTCTTGGACTTTCAGTTAGAGTATTATATTGAATATTATTATACAAAACGTGTTGTCTAATTTGAGTTATTTCATAGTGTTATATTATAGTAAATCTAACAAAAGCTTTAAGCATTATGTTTTAACTTACATGTAGTATGTTATAACAACCTAAAAATATAACTGCTTCCTAATGCATGCCTAACTTATGTTTTACTGATACTAATAATGTTCCCTAATTACATACCTAACTTACACGCAGTATTTCTAATTGAAAGTCAATATATTATGAAACTTAAACTTATAAATATATTTTGATAGGGGTACAATTCTATAACTTTTAAAACTTACTGGCACAGTTCTGTCAATATAGTGTGTTTGGAAAAGCTATTTGTTGACAACCTAGGTGAAAATATAATCTAATGGTTTAATTTAAAATATTTTACAATATTAGCATGTTGTATAAAACTGAAATTGAAAATGGCAAAATGAATACATTAAAACATTAGAGCAAATCATAACAGCCAAATATAGATTGGAACAATTTTAAAACATTAAAATAGGAATAGCATTGCAGAATTAGGATAGGTCTTGCAGATATGCATTGTAAGCTTCTACAAATTAGTTGTGATTGTTCAAAAGACATGTAGATAAAAACTGCTCCTTAAAAAAAGTAAGTGGAATAGCCAAAAAAAACACCATTGCATAACATGAGGCAGTGCTTTAAAGTTGAAATAGGTGCCAATAGTTTTCCTTTGGAATGTCTTGCATTCTTGGGCCTTGAATTCTTGGTGGCAGATTGCTTCAGAGTCAAGATATCAATCGATGGTACAAAATCTTCGTTAGAATCATCTTCTGACATTCTTTTAGAAGGAGTGTTGTTATAGCTAAAATCAGGATTCCAGTTCTGGGCAGCAGAAGCATCATTCTGAAGGAAAAAAAACATTATGGTAAGACATCAATCTGTAGAAAAATATAGTTCAATAATTATAGCAAGCGTCAAGGAAAATGCGTACTGTTTGAGATGACGAAAGAGTTAGCTTCTTAGGGAGAGCAAGTTCTTTTGTGGTAACAATTTCTTTTCCATTAGTAGTTGTAGACTTGATGGGTATGTTTGAAGCATGCTAAAGGGAGATAGAAGTAGTCAAAGTTATGATGTATTTGATATAGTTATGAAAGTGAACCAATTTATTTAGAAATAAGTATAAATGCAAGAAAACCTACATTAGTTGGAGCAATGGTATCCTCAATCTGTTTCCTGACATTCGGATCTTCAGTAAGTTTTACGACAGATGCCTGCTTGTAGTATGATTGAAACTTTACATGAAACACAAAATGCTTCTCAAGCAGATTGTCAAGGTGTGCAGGGTACTTAAGAGGATGGTCCTCATTAGTCTACGGGCAGCATAGCAGATTTAATTGATGTCAGATCCAAATGGGATGTTTATATAATTCAACATGTATAGTGAAACATACTTTAGCATTGATGTGTAAAAAGTATGTATGAAGCACATAAAACACTATAAATATAATTTGATGCATTGATGTCATTAAGTTTATGTAAAAACAACATATTAAGAGTTATTCCCGAAAAATTAAAGAAAGATTATACTTAACAACAAGTACGAAAAGAGATCCAATCTGATGAGTATTGTAATGTTGAAGCACAGATAAAAACAACAGTATTATACCAGCAACCAAAACCTTCACATCTGCATAACCAAATTACATTAGTGTTAGTAGTGGAAACAAAAGCAAATGTACAACTTAAAAAAGAACATAGAAATATTAGTATCTAGACCTAGAAAGACCATGTTATGCCCTCACTGAAGAAATTTCATTACCCAAAATATGTGTTTTTCAGCTTGTAAATCACCAAGTACTCAAGTTAACAAATATAATAATGGTTGAAGTATTCCAAATGAGTACTAAAACCATCCTTGCAATTGAAGGATCTTAAGCAGCATACTTAACAGTGTAAGGGTCCCTGCAATAGGTTGTCGTAAGATCATACTTAACAATATTAACGACATTCTTTCAAACAGTTACCAAGCAAACAAAGTTATATCAATTACGTTAAGTTATTCTAAAAATTATAATGATACAAAGGAACTTTGTTGCTTCACATGTTTAAATGAAAGATGTTATAAACCATATTAGCAGAGGATATATATAATTAAGATCATTAGTGACATTGAAAATGGGATAGAAACTTATAAACCATATTTAAAGCACATACCCTGCAATTCACCAAATATTGATACCTAGTTTATATGATTTATATATGCCAATAGATTTTAGCTATTACTTCATATGCCTTTCTTATGGAATAACAGTGTCAACTTGTGATCATATTCTACTATGAGAATATGTTGTAATGTCAAAAATCCAAAGTAATATTATAGGGAAGCTTTTAAACAATATTTTCTCCAACATTCTAGATGTCTTTCCGTCGCAAGAAGTGTTTGTAGGCTCAAGTATGCATCAAATAGAAGCACCATAACAAATTACAAAAGCACAAAATAAAAATCAACCATTTGACAATCTTCCAAATAGTATTTACTCAATGGCATAAAATGCTTTAAGAAAAACCTGTTTAAGCGAAGAAATACTTTTCAAGCTAATTGCAGAGTCATACCTGTTTAAACTTCAAATCATTTCACACACTATCAATCACCAAAGTTATAGAAACTAAATGAAAACTTGCAAATTACCACTGGCAACAACGAAACCAAAACTCAATCAGTTATATTTTAGATAAATATATTTTAGATAAATATATTTTAGATAAGAGGTTTCAGAAAAACCCAACATTAAAAAACTGAAACAAAATCAAGAAACATAAATATGTTGAAGAACACAAAAAATGTAAATGTGCATAAAAATAAGTTTTTTAAATCATCCATTAAAAAGAAATACATAGAAACCGACATACTGTTTCACCCCGTTTCAAAGCATCTTAAAGAACGCATCACCATGCTCTTCCTCATCAAGAGATTCAAGAGAAAAAGTTCTAAAACTTTGAAGATTTAGAACCATAGCTTTGAGAAGGTACAAAGCAACATATTTAAAACATAGTTCGATTGCTTTTTCGGCCAGGGTTATATTAGTGAGCTTGTTGGCAGCAAATCTGATTTTTTTTAGAAGATCTAGCTTGTGTGAAAGATCCTTGCAAGTATCATTACAATTTAAAAATCGATTTCGCGAATCATCGATTGTTTCTCTTTGGTTTCAATTTTCTTATCTTTGGTGAATTAAATTTGTTGGAAGAAAAAAGAAAAAGAGGAAGAAGGAATGTGAAGAGAGTGGTCTCTTGAGATGAGAGAGAAGAGAGGTTTTTTTGGAAGACAGAAAAGAATTGCCTTGGGAAAAGGGTGGGAATGTTCACCCAAAAAAATGTTTTGAATTTAAAAAATTGATTTTGTTCCACTTGAACTATGAAGACAACAAAATTTTCAAGTATGCAATTCATAACCAGTTTCATTTTATTAACTTGTTTAATTATAATATATATATATATATATATATATATATATATATATATATATATATATATATATATATATATATATATATATATATATATATATATATATAGGGGACGACTCAAGTGAGAACACTGGGTTATTATGAGAAATGAGAACAATGAATCACTATCATTAAATTTTGATTTTGTTGATTTTAATGGACTGGATTGGTTTCTCTTTCTATGATCCTTAGTATTTATTTTAAATCAACATAGAAAGAGAAACCAATCCAGTCCATTAAAATCAACAAAATCAAAATTTAATGGTCGTGATTCATTGTTCTCATTTCTCATAATAACCAAGTGTTCTCACTTGAGTCGTCCCCTATATATATATATATATATATATATATATATATATATATATATATATATATATATATATATATATATATATATATATATATATATATATATATATATATATATATATATATATATATATATATATATATATATATATATTTTTGAAAATTTTGAAAAATAAAAAAATTTCTTTAAATTTTTTTCACTAAATATAAAAATAAAAGTTTTGAGAAAATAAATCTAAAAATAAGAAAACTATTTTTACCTGAACCATTGAAGAGTGTCTTTTTAATTATTATTCTCGGTGAACGCGGTGGCTCCATTCTCGTCTGTATTATCACTTCATTTTGCATTCTTATATTCTTTTTAATTATTATTAGAATTATTTTAATTTGTTGAGTTTGTTAAATTTGTCTTAAAAGAGATCACAATTCCATTATTTATGTGAATTATCGAAATATATAGTTAATGTTTTTTCTTGGAATAAAAGAACGGTTTTTAGTTATGTTTATTCGGGCTAATTTGTCTCTAGATTTATAATAATGAATTGATTATTCAAAAGATCAAATTTAATCTCGTGATTATAGTTTCAAATTCAATTCCTAGAGTTTTAATATTAAGATTTACATTTTTCTTCTCCTGATACTTACACTAATCATTATACAAATAAGGAATCTTGTTAAAATTGATGGAAGCTCAACTTTTACATGTTAAATACAAACAATTCCTAAAAAATAATCCAAAATTTAAAAAAAAAATTAACATTATGAGAATTTTTGTTTTTTAATATAAATTTTTTAAATTTTTTATGAAATTAAAAAAATTAGTTTTAAAATATAAAATTGGTTTAAAATTGTAAACTGATTATAAACTAGTTTATAATATAGACGAATTCTAAACTAGTTTAAAATTGAATTAAAACTATTTTAACAGTTAATTGAATTTTTATTAAAGTGGTTATTGTAAACTGAATCGAACCATAAACGTGGTTTGGTTCAGTGCAGTTCATGAACCATGAACACCCCTAGTAGGGATGGCGGTTTGGGTGACGACCGTCACCAAGCTAACGGGCCGACCGTCACGTTGTTAGTGAGTGGCCTTTGAGCTACTGGTTCAAATTTTCTTTGTTGTTTTGTCGTGTGGCCGATGTTTGACTGTTGCTTGGTGTATTTTGGTGAACTTTAATTAATTAAATGAACTATTTGTGTTAAAAAATATTTAATCGATCGAGTTGTGTGTGTAGTTCAGAAGTGGGGATTAATTTAATGTTGTTGTGCATAATTGTTTATTGTTAGAAGTTGAACTCTAAACATAGTTAATTTGTTGTTGTTGTTGTTGTTGCATTATTATTTGCCATGCATCATATGTTGTCATGTTGTGAAAGAGGCAGGTCACGAGTCTAGAAGAGGGGACAATTGACTTGTTCCGAGCTCAAAAGATAGGGCTCAAGGTCCAGTAGAGGGGAGTCAGATCGAATGCATAATCTTGTTGAGTTGATGAATATCAGTAATAAAACTCTGGTGTCTAGTTGGTACCACATGCATCGTGTGGAGTCGTGAGTCACATTGCATACATACAAGCTTTGTGAGTTTGGTGTGAATTGTCCATTGTGTTGATTGTGTAATTGGATGTGTATTTTTTGTTGTGTGTTTATTTCTACCCTCGCAATCTTTACACCATTAATATATCAAAGTTTATTCTCACCCCTTTGTTGTTGTTTTTGTATTGCTTGTACTTTATTGTACAAAATACTTAGGAGGAGTGAGCTTGCTATTGTGAGTTTGGAAGAGAACCCTAGAGTTTGTCTTCGCTTATTTAGTTTATCACTATTTTAGTTTGGTTTAAATGCTCTAATCTGTAACATATGGGATGGGGCATTTGAGTTGTTTTTTATTAAATCATGAATTATGTTGTTAATTCGGTTTTCTTTTGAAGTGACTAATTGATGTATATATGATGTTAATTTAAATTTTGATGTGAGATGTTAATTTTACTGAAAAAAGTATGATATTTGTTTAAGAGTGACATCTTAATTTTTTTTTAATTCTTTTAAATTAAGAGTCAGGGGTTTATGGTGTTACATAATGGTATCAAAGCAGGTCGGTCCATCTGACCCGTTTTTGTGATTTTATTTGTTCCCTAGTATCCGACAAGTGTATGAACACTGTCGATGCATGCTTCTTCTAATGGTTGTTTAATGGTGTGTAGAGAAATTCCTGAAGGTAGAAACAATGAAACGATTGTTGATGCCTTGGCTAAAGTGATGGTGCAAGCGAATAAGGCGTTGCAGGAAAATCCAAATAACAATTAGGACAATTAGAATAAATGAGCGGATTCATTCCATGGGATAAGTAAGTTTCAGAGGAATAATCCGCCGACTTTTAAGGGGGGGAGTACAACACGGAGGGTACTGAGGTTTGGTCGGAAGAAATTGAGAAGACCTCCATGGTAATAACTTTCACAGATGCGCAGAAGGTATAGTTTGGTAAAGCTGTCAAAAGAAGCTGCATATTATTGGAACAATGCTCGCCAGAGGCTAGAAGTTGCATGTGCTGCGATCATTTAGGAGAATTTCAAGACTGAGTTTCTTGAGAAGTACTTTCTTGCTTACATTCGTAGCAAAAAGGAGATTGAGTTCCCTAAGCTAAAACAAGGAAACATGAGTGTTGCTTATTATGTTTCAAAGTTTGAGGATTTATCTAGGTTCTATCGGCGTTACAATTGGGTAGGAGATAAGATTTCTAAGTGTATCGAGTTTGAGAGTGGCTTGCGTCCAGAGATCAAGCAATTCATCAGGTACCAGGAGATTTGTCAGTTCTCTGCATTGGTTATTAAGTGCATAATATACGATGAAAACATTTGTGTTTGTACTCACTATAAAAGCATGAATGAGAAGAAAGAAAATAACCAAAATCTTAGGAACCCGTATGGTGCTCCAGCTGACAAAGGGAAATAGAATGCTTCAGGTGAGAAAAGGCCAAGTGGGAGAGAGACTCCCGCTTCTGTCAAGTATTTTAATTGCGGTGATTTGAGTCATTCTCCTAGCAAATGCAAGAGTTTTGATAGTAAATGCTTCAAGTGTGGGAAGATAGGGCACCTCATTTCTGATTGTAAGAGTAACTCGCTGACGTGCTTTAACTCTGGGGAGCCAGGACATACTAGTACTCATTACCAAAAACCCTAAAAGGCTTAGTTTAGAGGGAATGTTTTTGCTTTGACAGGTTTTGAGACTACTAATTCAGACAGATTGATTTGAGATACATGTTTTATTAATGGTATTCCTCTAATTGCTGATATTGACACGAGTGTAATGCATTCATTCATTTCTTTAGATTGTGCTAAGAGGTTGAATATAGAATTGTCCACTACGGTTAGGATTATGGTTACTGATACCCTAACTAATGGTTCGATGTCTATTTTGTAGGTGTGTCTGAATTATCCGCGAACTATTTATGGTAAGAGTTTTGGTATGCATCTAGTCTTCCTAAATAACTCGTTGCTATCCTTGGAATGAACTAGTTGGAGTTCAATTGTGTTCATATCAACTATTTCGATAGTCAGTATCCTTTCCAGAGTTCGGCGAGGATGAAGATTTGTTGGTGTCTGCTAGACAAGCGGATGAATCCTTAAAGGATATTGCGCAAGTGTTTATGATGTTATCTTCTTTGAAGGCTAAAAGAAAAACTTTGATTGGAGAGATGCTGCTTGTGTGTGATTTTCCAGAGGTTTTTCTAGATTCTATTAGTAATTTTCTGTCGGAGCACGAGGTTGAGTTTGCCATAGACTTAGTACCTAGTACTAGTCCTGTGTTGATGGGATCTTACTGAATGTCTATTTCAAAGATGAGTGAGATGAAGAAACAATTAGAAGATTTGCTTGAGAAGAAGATCGTTCAACCTAGTGTTTCACCATGAGGAGCGCCAATGTTGTTAGTCAAGAAGAAAGATGGTAGTATGAGGCTATGGGTTGATTTTCGAAAACTGAAAAAGGTTATGATCAAGAACAAGTATCCTCTTACTAGAATTGATGACCTTATGGATCAATTAGTGGGTGTTTGCATGTTCAGTAAGATTGACTTGCGTTCGGGTCATCATCAGATTCGTGTGAAGCGAGAAGATATTCCAAATAATGCATTCAGAAAAAGAATCCTCCATTATCTGCTCACTAGAATACTCTTCCCAATAATCATAAACCATAACTATGTAATTAGAGAAGATGTAATACCCTTATGGCTACTAACCCAATAAATCCCAACAAACTGGGTGAACAACATTTTTAACCGCATGATTCGGTGTAGAGAAAATCCATTTGCAGGACTACCATATGGACCTCTGATCATAGAACTTCTATCCATTTTTAATATTGACACAATTAGTGAAGCAGAAGACTCAGCTAACCATATGATAGTCTACAATGCCTAGAAAGAAGATTCGTCATTTAAGGAAGAATAAGATGATATAAACTGAGAATGAGAGCATCAAGACAAATAAAATTCTCAATATTTGGCAAAACATAGCTGAGGACATGAAGAAACTCAGCAAGGAATGGTGAAAATTAAGAATAGAATAGGCCCACTTATGTGTTTTTACCCATTTTATTAAAATTGTTACTTCCCTTATTTGTACTTTCCAAGTTTCATGCAATTTCCCTTATGTATCTTGAACTTTCAATAATAACATGAGTGTGTCGTTTTCTTTTTCTAAATGACTTAACTGCCCTTATTTTTTATATTTACTTCTCGCAATGCATCTTTACCCGCCTTTTTTATTTTGACTAAGAGGAAGAAGTAAACTTTTAGGGGAGGGTATACTCTCTATTTAACTCAAGGGGGGTTTAATTACTACAAATATATCTAAATTGTTTCTTTTACCATCTCCTCTGAGAAATGTATTATCATCATCAAAATGAGAAGAATGTGGAACCTTATTTTGCAGATATACGCTTAAAAAAAAAACATAATCTTTTGATGATGACAATTACTACGATGAAAACACTGATGACAACTATGATAAGTCAAGCATGAACGATTATGCGGTTAAAGATACAAATCTAAGTATTATAGTTTGATGAACTTCACTATCCAATGAGGGAAAATTAAAGGGAATTAATGTAAAGCCTCATATCAAGAGATCTCAAGCAGTGTCAACATTAAGAGTAGTATCTGGAAAAAGCTTGTATAAAAGAAGTAATATCCTTATTTAGTAAGTGAGTGAACATATGTAAAGTAAATGGGCTTTATTTCGTAAAATCAAAAGGCTAACACACACACACATTTTTTTATAAATAATTTACCAAAAGAAAAATACTGTGAAAAATATCTAGAAGTTGTATCGGATGAATTGAGAACATTCAAAATAGCAATGAGCGAATTTTGACTATTCTAATCGATTAGAGCATATTCCTAATCGATTAGAAATGCACAAACTTAAGGCCAAAGCTAGTTTGAATGCGCCTTGATTTTGTGCAATGACTAGATATCTTAACCTTCCATTTTGAGAACTTACAAATGTATATTTAAACCATCTATTTTATCAATATGCCCAAATTGATCAGATAACAGTAAAATGCAATAATTGCAAATTCCTTTTTGAGGAAATCTCAAGCCTATAAATAGAGGCTCATTTTCTCATTCCAAATTACACACACACACACACACACACACACACACACACACACACACACACACACACACACACACACACACACACACACACACACACACACACACACGCGCACACACACACACACATATACAAACACTCACACACACACACACACTCACTCTCTCTAAAGTTTTATTTACCTTTCTCTAACTAAGTGTTTTAGCCAAATGGCTTTGTGAGAAAAGTTATTTTATGGGTGAGGATATATTTGTAATTTCGAAAGGGTATATTTGTAAAACTCACCAAGGGAATCTTTGGTATACACCTTGGTTGAATACTGTCAATTTTGTGATTTATTTGAGTTATAAGCTCATCCTATAAAAACTTATATTTGGGGATTATGTGACTAGTCCTAGGTTTTGTTGAAGATTAGCCAGTGTTAAATATTCATAGGTTATAGGTCAACCAAGTTAAAACCAAGATAGGTTGAAGCTTAGCCCGATATTAAAAGTTTTATAGGTTAGAGATCATCTCGGTTAAATCTCAAAGGTTTTTGGTTAGCCCAATTAAGACCAAGGTATTGAGCTCAGATTTTTTAAACTTGAAGATTAACCGCTCCAAGGCCCGTCTTCGTAGAAAGAAGACTAACCGCTTTAATCCACCATTGAGAAGGAAGATTGATCGCTTCACTCTCTAATTTATATTAAAGAAAAGATACAAACTCCCACATCCATCGTCTTGTAACATTTGGTTGAAGATAAACCAATATTTCCTTGTATATGGGGGTTCATGAGTCTTTCCTACTAAAACCTCTCAACTATTATCGGAAACTCTCAATATCAATTCTTGGGGAGAGGAGTAGGTGATTTTGATTTGACTGAACCTTTATAAAAGTGATTCAACATGCTCGAAAGAGGAAGGAGACCGCTTGGTTGAATTTCCACTTGATGTTGGTTTGACCTTCTTAGAAATACTTTTTGTTTTTATCAGTTCTACAAGTGGTTTCATATATGTGGTTTTTGGGTAAGCAATCTTCCGCAGCAGCTCGTTGATGTGCGGTTTCATGTTATAATCTACTTTCAAAAATATCTATTGAATCACACCTTTCATTTTGTCATAATAGATATAACTGATTTACACTCCTTGACTACACCATAATCATCAAACCGAAGTCTTTTCTAGTGCGTGTAAACCTCCTCAATACGTATTCACATTTCAAAATCTGGCCGCAACGTTCATATTTCAAACAAAATTAAACTAGATTTTCTCTTCAATGATCAATGAAATACATGTACATTACCTATAATTCGATCTTTTTTGCACCTCTTGATGTCAAAATTTAGTAGAATGTTGTTTGCAAGTAAAATTTTTGAATGAGAATGAAATGTAATTTTGACAGAGTTTTTCAATATTAATATTTTAATCATGAAGATACTCATATATGCAAGATTATGAAAAAATATAAATCAAATTTCAATCTCCGAACCGTAAAAGGATATCAAGATATTAAAACTACGTGACTATTTTGAGAAAAATGACGCGTCTCCATTTTGAATTTTCATAAGATCTGGGATAACTACATGAAAATGGGGTGTAGGTAGCACCACCCTTTAAAAAAAATGACAAAATTGCATAATCACATTTGTTTGTCAAATAACATTGTAACAAGAAAAACACAATAAGTGTGAAACATATAATATATGGAATTTGGATCTACACCTCCCAAAAAATTGTAAAATTATGTTTAAAATAGTAATTAATAATCTCATAAAAAAATAATTCCAAACTATAACTTCATTCCGATTTTGATTTATGAATGGACTAGGTTGTCATTTTCTGATGATTCTCTCTTGTGTTCTACCAAACCGATACCAAGAAACAGAAACCGAAACAAGCACCAGCAACAACAAACACATAGCAAAAAAACACAGAAAACAGACAGAGAAAAACATGATGCGTTTGAGTTGGAGTTGTTTATCACTTTCGAACCAACAACAACAATTCAGAAGATTCAAGATAACAACTCATCGTCTTTTTGCTGTTACATTTCTCTTCTCCATCTCCTTCTTTCTTTTCTCTCCCCAAATTCCACGCTCTCTCAAGTACCACCAATTTGCTGACTTGCGCAATTTTATCGGTAATCACTTTCACTTTCTTTTTTTTATTTTGTGAAAAAGATTTCATTTTTCTTTTTGGGTTAGTTAGTTTGGATGATTTTGGTTTCTGGGTTTTTCACAGGAGTCCCCAATACGGTGAATGTGATCACAAATTTCCCATTTTTAGTTGTGGGTGTTCTTGGCTTAGTTCTCACTCTTGAAGGAGGTTTTTTTACCATAAGGTTGGTTAGTTACTTTGATTAGATTCTAATATGAGATGTGTTTTATGGAATTGTTTTTGTTGTTGATGTTTTTCTTAGTTCTCAAGCAGAGACATGGGCTTGGATACTATTCTATGTTGGAATTACAGGGGTGGCTTTTGGTTCTGTTTATTACCATTTGAAGCCTGATAACAATAGGGTCTTGTGGGACACTTTGCCGGTTCGTTACCATTTCCATTACAACATACCTCTCTATATGAATATGTTTGTGATTATTGTGTTGTTTTCCTTTTCTATAAGTAATGAGACTGTTTCACAAAGTTTATAGAAGCAAATTATGACAGGTTCTTAAGCTCTTTTCAGCTTGTTTCCATTCCTTCTAGGATAGCTTATGTGAAAACAGTTTACCTTTATTTTATCTTTCGGTGTATAAATAGTTTATTCATAAACACTTATATGATACCCAAGAGCACTTGGATGAAATAGCAAAGATCTCTTCTGGCTTAACTATTGGTTTTGGGTTCAAATCTAGCCCCTAGTTTAACCAGTTGCGTGCACAGAGGATACCTGATTCATACCAAATATAAAGCATTTATATGATAAGTGCTTATGTTTTAAGTGTTCAATTAAGAGGTTTATCCAAACAGAAAGAACTTAATTAAGCACTTATTTAACAAGCACTTATAATATAAATGTTTCTGTGTATGCTATGTACATAATCTTATGCTTCTTTATTTCTATATTTGTAGAGAGGATGAGTAGAAAACACCGCACAAGCTCTCTATATCTTATGATATGATCTTTTGGAAATAAGCTGAACACAACGTATAAACGTATTATAAGTTTTTTTTAAAAAGTCATTCCAAACTCTCACACAAGCCAAATAAGCTGTTAAAGCACCCCTTAATTGCACCATCTGTTTAGTTTATGACAGAAGTGAACACTTTTAAAGCGAAAATGTTAAGTTGAAGGTGTTTTTATCATTTTTCGTTTAAAAACTAGTCCGCCAAATAAAACCAAACAAAACACTTCTTTTGCTAGTTGAAAAGCAAGTGGTACTTCTTAGTTACCTTTTTTTTCTTCCACTTTATCAAGAAGCTCAATGGTTTTACTAATGGCAGATGATGGTGGCATATTCCTCACTTTTCTCTAGTTTGGTAGTCGAGAGAATTGGTCAGCGGATTGGGTTTTGTTGTATGTGTACCCTCCTTGTTGCAGCCTTTACCAGCGTAGTTTATGAACGGTTAGTTCTTCTTTTTTCCTCCTCTAAATAATAGTCTCATGCTTATTGTTATATACTTTGAAGTGTTGAAGTGGCAGCTAACTTTTATGCCGAATTATGATATGCTAGTTAGTTGGTTGCAGAGTTTACGGGGATATTCGGCTCTGCTTGATGTTCCAGTTAGTTCTTCCTTTAGCTATTGCAGCAGTAGCATTTTTGTATCCCTCCAACTATACTCACTCAAGATATTGGTTTTCATCAATAGGTATGCCTCACACTTTTGTAACACTTATTTACTCATGGATTTCAAATATTTATGACTAAACTTATGCCGAGTCCTAATCTTTTTAGCGCAGGAATTTATCTGCTAGCAAAATTTGAAGCTGTTTCGGACAGGAAACTCTATCGCGCAAATAACTACGTTATCAGCGGGCACTCTTTGGAACACTTGTGCTTAGCGCTTATCCCGTTTCTACTTAGTGTGATGCTCGTCTATAGGGAACGCAAGTTCAAAAGGTATTTTGATGATGATAATATTAGATGGACTTTTCCGTTTCTTGTGATATTTGGTTTTGATAAACTTTTATGGTTACAGATTAGGAGATGTTAAAGATCAGCTTTGAAGAGTTGGAGAAAAGAGTTTAAATTTCCAAAGGTGATGAAATTATGTAACATAACTTCTTGAGCTGACAAATTTAGCTGTATATTAAACTCAAAGATCATTTCTGTATATTAGACTCAAAAAACATGTTGAAGATATATTATGTAACAGATTAGAATTCTTAATTGAGTTGTTTTCATAGGTCAATGAAATGAGAGAGACAAATAAAATGGAATTCACAAGTTCATGTCAAATTTCAAATCCCTAGGATTCATTCTTAAATACCTCACATGCAGATATGAATGTATTTCTATTGATTTAAGTAAAGCACCAAACAGGGAGTTTATGGGATACATCTAGTTCAAAATTTGATATACTTTAGGCACAGGTTTTGATACTTTGATTATTATTTTGATGTACCTTTGTGTTTTCTATTGTCTGTGCCCAATAAATATGTGTGGTTTTCAAGTTTCTCCAAGAGTAATTTAGTAGTATATCTACTTCATATCAAAACATAACTTCACTTGAAATCATAAAAACTTATTGGTTGTAGCCAAGACTTCAATCAGATATTGGTCATTACTCAAAATCAAGAATAAAATCCAGAAATTATGAGTGCTTTACATTTGTTGTAAAATTATTAGCTAATTGAAAATTTTTATTTGAGTGCGTTTGAAGGATAGAGGTATTTAGTGATTTATCAAACTCTTTAACGAAATTTTGAGGTCAAAGTAAATATCGGATGAAATGGAGAAGAAATACTTTAGTTTCAATTTATGAGAACATCGGATGAAATGGAGAAGAAATACTTTAGTTTCAATTTATGAGAACAAGGGGATATACACAATTGTGTAAATTATAGGATTATTAAATTTGTAAGTCATATCATGAAGTCTTGATACATATAGGGTGTGTTTGAATTAGCGGTGGACAAAATTGATTCTGGATCTTGTGAAAGTGGAGCTAAACATCATAGTCGATTTCACTTATATGGATAAACAACTTATTTAGAGCGAATAGCACAATTGCTTATCAAAATAAATACTTACTAAAAAAAACCTGAGTAAACTATTTTTCTAACTGAAATATGAAATAAAATAAAATTATTTCTACACACGCTACAAATTATTTTCATAAGTTATCTTTCAGAACTTATAAAAATAAGTTCATAAAAATTATGAATAATATTATAGTTATTTTAATAAGCTCTTATAAACAGCGTCACAAAATTTATGGCATAAGATAAGTTCAAATAAATCAATCAAAACATACCTTTAGTATAATAAGACTTGATTTTTGTTGTTTTCGTGTTTGAAGATTTTTTGTCATGCTGGCATGGAGATGAGGATTTCAGTATTTTAAGTTTTCCTTTCAAATAAATATTTTATTTGCATTTGGCCCCTCCGAGTTTATACTTTATACGAGTGTTTTAGAGCATCATATATTAATATTTAATAATACTATAGTCAGAATAAAATAAAATAAAGTTTTCAAATTCAAATTTATATTCCAACTTTTCATTAACAAAATGCACATTTTTTCCTGGAAAACTGGGGGACCCCATCTCACATTGGTCACATGCAATAATGAGATATTTTGTGACACATCAGAAAAAGGGTGTTATTGTCACAAAATTTACACCCTAGATGATGTTGAGATCTAAGTTTGTCTTCAACACAACCAGAATGCATGTTCTGTCATCAAAAACAAAAATAATCACTATAATATGCTCAAATCCCTATCATAAGCAGTAGAAAAACTACTGGTGCAAATATCTAATTGGCACAATGTAAAAAAGCATAACAAGAATTCACAATCCCTAGTTGCTTTATAAAAACATGGATGCCAATGAAACACTTGTACTACATATGTCTACATCAGCACAGCTTCCTTATCCTGCACATGATATCAAGATTGTGGCTAAACATGAACCAAGAAAATGATTTTACAGGATAACAAATTGGTACATAAGCAGTTTTGGAAGTAACCATAGCTAAATCTGACAAATGATACATATTTTATGGTATCTGGTTTTCTAGAGCCCATAATGAACAGAAGATAACAAAAATCTCCCATCAGCAACATATAGTAAGTTAAGAAATGAAGCTTCTTCGCATTTTCACAACTAAAGAGTAATAATTCATATCAGATTATAAGCAACCTTTTTAAGTTAGTAACTCCAATAATAAAATTAAAGCTCAACCACTGCATAAAACCAAGAAATATGTCCCTTCTAGTTAGATCATGATTGTGTTGTAACCAATAAATATGTCCCTTCATTGGTCTTGAACATAGACAGTTAAATAAGGATATGTCATTGTTTGTGAATACATCTATCTTCATGATGTGAATATCTTAAAGGTGAAAACCCTTACCCTATGAGTGGATGAGGATATGCATCTTCACAAGTAGGTGACTTTAGTATGGTCTCCAAAGTAGGGAAATCCAAATCCATTAACTACATACTAAAAAATTAGCAATCAATTAGTAACACATGTAACCAATGAAGTGCACTCTTGATAGCATAACCATATTACATATCACCAAAAGGTGAAGCATTACAAAAATGAGAATCTTTCCACCCTTTTATGTGTAACAACCCCTTTAACTTTTAGTTCAAAAACCAATTTATGCTGTAGAAAAGATGTCAAATTTAAGACATAAGAAATTCAATTATCCCACAATAGAGGCAACAATCAGCAACCATTTGCTTGCACCAGTTACTAACAGTTCAACAAAACTGAGAGGAGCCATGAAATGGCAAAAAATATTTCATTTCAGAGAATTCAAATTTAACATAAAGTACTATTTATGTTCCAAACAACAATGAATTCCCAGGCATAACACAAATCGTTATGTAGTAGAAATACACATTGCTGCATAAGGAAATCAAACATACAAACTAAACTGCACTTACATCTTACTCTTCAATCATGAAGATAAGCAAAATACAAAATACAAAAATCTATAAAACCTCAAATGAACCAGTATCAGTAGTTTCTTTCTAACCTATCACTTGACAGAAAATCACGCAGCTAAGACAACTATCGATCAAATCTAAGCTGCTAAGCAATTTGCAAATCTGTTATTATTCTTTCTTCAAATACAGCAAAACCTTACAAAGGTTCACTCGAATTCGCTGTTTCATCCATGAGTATTAACAGCTTCCCAAACCAAGTTTCTCGGAACTGGTTTAGTAAGATCCCGCGCCTGCAAAGCAGCATTCCTCAACGTCTGAACGGTAAGCACATTAGCCTTCCAGAAAGACACACAAGTATAAGGAAGGTTATGTTTCTTGCACAGATCCTTAACCAACGGCGCAATCTTCCTCAGATTACGCCTCGGAAGCCTTGGAAACAGATGGTGTTCAATCTGAAACTGCAAACCACCATGAAACCAATCCATCCAAGACGAACTACTCACATCAAGAGTTCCATGAGCTTGCTTCTCAAACCAATCATGTGCGGTCGGCGGCCCGACATAAACACTGGCAGAGAAATGATTCAAAGTGAACTGAACATGTTGAATACCAGTGACAGCAAAACTAGCAAGCACAAACAAAACCTTTTCACGCCAATTCGGCAAAAAGGAAACCAATAAAGGGTACCAAATCCAAAAAGCAAGCAACCCTAAAAGCTCCATCTTTCTGTTAGGAACTTTTCTATTAGACAGTAACAGGAAAAACGATTGAGCAAACAAATTGAGCCTAGCAAAACACATCACAGGGTAATAACTCCAATGCTGGTAACTAACCAGAAACCTAGCAAAGGAATCAAAGTTCATCTTCCTACCATAAAAACAAGATGTAAGCGAGGTAAAAAACTTCGACGACACGACGAAAAACGGTAAATGCTGAAGATCAGGATCAAAATCAAGACTATTACAAGCAAGATGATGAGCATTATGGTTCCATCTCCACCACCCAATGCTTATACCAGCAAGAACATTCCCAGAAAGGATCTGCATAAACCGATTCCATTTCCTGTTCACCATGATCTGATAATGACCAGAATCATGACCAAGCCACCCACTCTGAATCCACAGAAACCCCATCAACCCGCCACACAGCACATGAACAACCATGCTATCAGAAAACAGAACACCATAAACACTGACACAGAACATAACAACAATCAACGAAAGCAAAATCAAAACACCGTGTCCTTTATCTTCGAACAACCCTAATTTCGTGAGCTCGGAGAACAAACTCCGGTAATCACGAGAGACTTCGGAGACGGTGTAATCACGGAGGTAATTCCCGGTGAAGAATGCATCCAGTCGTTTGTAGGCGGAGGGAGGGTGGAAAGCGAGGAACGCATCGGTAACGTCTTGGCCGGCGAGGTTGAGGAGGGGAGTCTCGCCGCCGGGGTGGTGGTTGGCCCATTTTGAAACGTCGTAGATCTTGCCGTCAATGGCGATCCATGCGTCGCCGCGTTTGTTGTGTTTTTGAAGCTCTTGGAGAGGAATGTAGGTTGGTTTTTGCAACGGTTCAGTTTCCGCCATTGTAGGTGGAAAAGAAGAGGAGAAGAAGAGAAAAGAGAGAAGATAGAAGAAAAAAAAGTGTGTGGTGAGTTTACTGGTTTCAATCTTTTGTAGAGGAAAATAAGTTGGCAAGTGATTATTTTGTGACTATGTTCTATGGGTGGGGACTAGCTAATCAAGGTAAAGTAGGTCCCTTTTTTTTTACTATTTAAATTCAATTATTATAGCTGTAAAATAAATTACTTGCAAAAATAAAAAAATTTAGGTCAAAAAAATAATATTTTGTTTTGGTCAAATAATCTAGAAGAGAGGTTGAGATATTTTGAATGTGAAGAAAAAGAGAATTTCTAAGATGGGATATGTGTTATCAAAATACATTGAATATATATATATATATATATATATATATATATATATATATATATATATATATATATATATATATATATATATATATATATATATATATATATATAATTATCAATTAAATTGTATTTATGAAATACATATTATGATGATATAATAAAGTTTAAAACTAGTAGTATTATGCCCTATTGTTTATCAAAAATAAAATTGTTTTATGTATGTTTTCTTTGTTCCCTCCAATATGGTTAAAGAAGGGAAGAAAGAAAAAATATTATTGTAATCAAACTAATAATTATAATAATTATTTGAAAGAACTTAATTTAAAAATTAAAAAGGTGATCGTATGGTTCAATTGATATGTGATAATTGAGTTAAATAAATATAAATAATTGATTAAAATTATAATTTTTCAAGACAACATTTATTTATACATGTAAATTGATATAAACTAGTAGTAAATATTTATAAATAAATAATGTTTTCAAATTTTATTTTAAATTCTTTTAAAAAGTTTATATCTTATAATTTTATGTTTTAACATGATAAATTATATCATAATATTATTTATTTAGTTTTTTAGTTTAATTGAAAAAATACTACCAAGTATCTCCTGGGACGTGCTCGCTAAGAATTTAAAAATATAAATTTTTAATAAAGATTTGTAGTGAATACAAGAGAAATTAAAATGATAAACTAGACACTCATTAGCATATTTATATTAAATACATTTGAAATGAAATAATTTATTTATTTTAGAAATAGAAAAAGGAATATGCAGTGACAGTGTAAAATAGGTTTACACGGTCAACCAATCACAATCATGTATTTAATTAAAATATAATTTAAATTTAAAAAAATTAATATGACATGATAAATGTAAGAATTTTGATTGATTGTATGTGTAAAATTAATTTATGTCAATGCACTACCTTTAAACTCTTTTAAAAATATTATCTTTATTTAAAATATTTGAAGAGTGTCTTTTGCGCATTCACAATTGATTGATTGATTAATGTTTAGACAAATTCATTGAATTTAATTTATTAATAAGTTGTAATTAAAGTCAAAAATCCATTGAAAGCATCCAAATTTAATTTATAATTAAAATAATCTTTCCTCTTTCTATTTATCATCTACTCTAATTGTAAATTATGAAGTTATTTTTTTCTAAAATTGGATGATTAAGACGGAAAGAGATGTGGTTTGAAAAAATGAGTCAAGTGAGGTTCCACGTAGTTGATTATAGGACAAGAATTCCACATGTGCTGTAGGATGCATTGATAGCGACGCTTTTGGCAGCGTTGTAAAAGATTCTTTCATTTCAAATCTGTGTGAAATGTGAATGTGTTGTTATTACGTACAAGTCGGCACGACTCGCTCCTGAGCTCAGGCCCAACCGAGTGCTTCTCTCGTTTCCAAATTAAGTTGACGCCAATCTACGCTCTTCATTTTAAAATTACTTTTATAAAATAATTTAAAGGTAGAGTAATTTTATTAACTATTGGTTGATGTATTTGATACTACTATTTAATTTTTTTTGAAGTAATATAGTATATAATAGTTATTAAAAGATAATTCAAAGTTTGTCTATTTATAAACCAAAAAAAAAAAGTTTGTTTATTAGACATTAGAAAATTTATATTTTAAATATGTAACATATTATTCCTTCCGTCTCACAATAGGTGACATCTTTTTTATTGTCTCAAATTATTTATCCATTTAAAGTATCAATGTGATATTTATTATTTTTTTTCACTAACTTACCCTTATTTATTGTATTTTAATTTATTTAAGTACTCCACTACCTATTACTAATAAGGTTATTTTAGTAAATGAGACTCATTTTATCATTGAAATAAACATAATTAATCATTTTCTTAAAACATGTGAAAATCTCAAAGAGGACACCTATTGTGAGACGGAGAGACTACTTACTAATAAAATTGTGGTCTTTAAACTATTTAAAAGATATATTAAGCTTTTACGATCAGTTCAGAGAACACTTTATTTTTCCGAGAATTCTTTGTTCCCTTTCGTGTTAATTTCCCGGCGTCGAATTCAACACTTAGGACCCTATCTATTCCATCTCTTAAGCCCCGAATAAAACCCCTTCCCCTTCGGACTCCATATCTCTTTTGACTCTATATATGTGGGCACCTGATATCTATGAGGCCGTTAAAACAACTCAGTTCGTAGTTGTTGTTGGAAAGAAATCCACAAACGTAAGATTCTTCCTTAACTAGGAGTAAAAAATTACGAGACCCGTATGCTACTTAATATCTCCACTATAATCAACAATAGATACAATCAAGGTTCTCTCTAACACTAGTTAGAGGCATGCATAAACACATCATCAGGATCTACAATCAATCTTGAAATACAACAAGAATCAAAGAGAAACAAAACAACTCAAACACACCAAGAAATTCGCACCTCAAATATGGACTCTACAAACGGACTTAGAAAGCTCAGAATCCAGTCTCCATCGTTCAGAATGTACTCCTATGAGTCATGAAGATTGTGACAAATTTTCAGGACGATCCGACCGTTGGATTATGCGCAAGCTCCGATTTCGTAGAACTGCTCTGTGCTGAAATAGGTCTGCGAGATTTCATTCATCTCTCTACTTTTTCTTGTTGTCTCTCACATCAAAACTCTATTCCTCTTTGTTGGATAATAACAAAGCTTACATGCACATGAGCCACTAACCCACATCCATTTGGGTCATTCTAAATAGGTGGGATAACCCAACAATCTCCCCCGACCGACTAGTATGAGGGCAACATGAATCCAATTTTCATATGAAAAAACTTAAACTTTCCCCTAGGTAACACCTTCGTATACCCAACCAACATAAGCTTCTTGCATCCTAGAGTTAGCTTCAAATTGGAAGAACCACACAAATATCTCATCACCCATTTCACGGCTTCCTAATGATCTTTTCCTGGATTTGAGAGATAACGACTCACCATTCCCACGACATGAGCAATATCGGGTCTTGTACAAACTATAACATACATCAAACTACCAACAACCGACAAGTGCAAAATGTTCTTCATACTAAACTTTTCTTCATCCGTAGATGGACATAGTTTATGACTAAACTTGAAATGAGAAGCAAGTAGAATGCTCACTGCTTTAGCCTTATTCATACTAAAACGCCGAAGGACTTTCTCCACATACATTTCTTGTGACAAGTACAATTTTTTCTCATTTAATCTCCAACAATTTCAGTACTAAGAATTTCCCGAGCCTCTCCTAAATCCTTCATAACAAAATATTCACTCAAAGTGTTCTTCAACTCTTTAATTATTGAAATATTCTTTACAACAATTAGCATATCATCCACAAAAAGCAAGAGAATAATGAAATCACATTATGAAAAGTTCCAAAAAAACACACAATGATCGGCCATGGTCATCTTGTACCCATGTTCAATCATCATTAATTTGAACTTTTGATGTCATTGGAAAGGTGCTTGTTTCAAATCATAAAGACTTCTTTTTACCAATTTGCAAACATAGTCTTCTTCGCCCTTCTCTCGGAATCTATCTGGTTCCTCCATGTAAATTTCCTCATGTAGATCATCGTAAAGGAAAGCTGTCTTCACGTCCATTTGCTCTACTTCCAAATCAAGACTAGCGGCTAGCCCAAGAACCACTCGAATAGATTTCATCTCCACAACCGGAGCAAAAATCTCGACAAAGTGAACATCTACCAATTGTTTAAAACCTTTTACCACCAAGCGAGCCTTGTATCTTTGTTGAGAAGTACACTCATCTAGCTTAATTTGATAATCCCATCTATTCTTTAATGCTCTCTTACCCTTTGACAACTTCACTAACTCAAAAGTATTATTCTCACGAAGTGATTGCATTTTATCCTTTATGGTCTCCGTCCATTCCTGTTTGTTCTCATCCTTCAAATCTTCTTTAAAGCTTTCGGGTTCTCCACCATCGGTAAGAAAAACATACTCGTTTGAGGGGTATCAAACGAAAGACCTTTTATCACAAGTAGACCACCTCAACTCATTAGAAGCAACCGGTTGCTCAACACTTTCAACCTCTTGATCAACCTCATTTTCAAGAACGTCTTCCATAACACCTACATCAACAATATCATTAGGATTTAAAATATTATTAAAATTCAAATCCATACCTTAATTTTCAATAGGAACATATTCGAAAGTGATAGGGGTAGGAGCATTAGTAGTTGAGTCTGTATCAACCATTTCTTCGTTTTTAAAAGTCAGATCTTTATTCTCAACTTTGTCGATGTTCTCAATGGTATAATCCTCCAAGAATACGACATCACGACTACGAATAAGTTTCCGATGAACCGGATCAAAGAATCGATACCCAAACTCATCAAATTCATACCCAACAAACACACATTTCTTTGAATTCTCATCCAATATTGATCTCTCATCCTTCGGGATATGCAAATAATCCATGAACCTAAACACCCGAAGATGGTCGTAGGAAACATGTTTACCACTTTAAACATGATTTGGAACATCAAACTTCAACGAAACACATGGAGTAAGGTTTAAAATATGTACAACCGTGCTCAATACTTCTCCCTTAAAGTATTTCGACAACTTTGATTGGGAAAGTAAACTCCTCGCCTTTCCACCAAAGCTCTATTCAATCTTTCGGCTAACCTATTCAATTGTGGTGTCTTTGGAGGAGACTATTGATGATGTATACCTCGATCTTGACAATACTTATCAAAAGGTCCAGTATACTCTCCCCCGTTATCGATTCGAATACGCTTAATCTTCTTCCTCGTTTCTCTTTCAACCGATGCTTGAAACGACTTGAAGGTATTAACACTTGATCTTTCGTCTTCAAGGTATAAGCCCATGTTTTCCGAGAACAATCATCAATGAATGTCACAAAGTAACATGCACCACCAAGTGACCGTGTCTTCATCGGACCACACGCATCGGAATATACTAAATCCAATACTTTTGATTTCCTCTTTGGTTCGGATGACATAAAGGAAACTATAATTTGCTTACCCACCAAATAATGTGAACTCTTTCTCAACTTTGCATCAGAGACACAATACAACACATTCTTCTTTGCCAAAATGATCAAACATTTTTCAATCATATGTATCCCTTGTTTTTATAATAATGTAGGCTTTTGGAACATTTTTAGAATGAATGTTCAAATTCAAATTCATTCATACAAAACAAGCCGTTTTCAAAATATTAAAAACTATAATAAAATTAAATATTATTAAATAAAATAAATATTTAAATCTATTTGACTATTATTTTAAGAGAAAGGAGATTATGCATTGTGTAAATTGTTTTTACATTGTTAATCAATAACAATCATGTATTCCGTCAAGTGAGCCTGTAAATTTTAAATTACTTGTATGATTTGACACTTTAAAATATTCTGATTAGATGCCTGTGTAATACTTCTTTATAGTGATTGTACACTACCATTAAACTTTTATTTTAAAAAACTAAACATTTAAATGTCTTTAAATATTATTTAAATAAACAAATATTTAATAATTTTTTATTTAAATATATATTTTCAAAATATTTTAAGAACTATATAATAAAATAAGAGACCCGTTTGTTTTTCCTTTTTTTAATTTTTTTTATAGTATTACATAATTTTTGTAAAAAAAAAATTACAAAATTTTTTTTTATGAAAGCTTCAAATAAAAATTTGGTTTGAATAGTTATTCTTAAAATGTTATTTTAGACATTTATCATGTTACTGAAAAAGATTTTGAATATCAAAATTTTAAAATATCACTTAATTTTGAAGTTATTTCAAATAACTTTTCTTAAAGAATCATTTTTGAGATATAACTTTGTGGAAAAAATTGTAATTTTAATTAAATTTTAATTTATAATAATATATATTTATGTTATTAGATGTCAAAATTAGTCTTTCGATTTAGAAAAAAATTAATATAAAAATATTTGAAATATTTTAAAAAATAATTTCATAAAATCTATTTTTGAAAATTAAAAAAAATAAAATAAAGCTAAAACAAACATATTCAAAGTTTTAATAAATATATTATAATATAGAGGCAAAACACAATAGCGTTGTAATAGGGGTGAGAATAGGTTAGACCAAGTTAAACTTTGTCAAATATGAGTCTGCCCTGCTAAAAATTATAAAACTTTGTGGTCTATTATAGATTTATTTTTAGGCTGGAGTATGTCTTTTTCGAAGACCTGTTTGACCTATTAGCCTGCATAAAAACATATTTTATTTGAACCTTTATAAATAAACAATTCAACTAATATTTATATAGACTAACAAATTAAAATATCAATGAGACTAAATGCTTTTTTGTATTTACTTATTCAAATTTACATATTAACATAAATTATGCGATACTATTTGTTTAACAAAACTTATAAAAACAACTAATGACATTATTCATAAGTTTTTTCAGTTTATCTTTATAAATTCTTCAAGATAATTAAAATTTATTTTTGTATTTTATTTCAAAATATAAATATAATATAATATAATAATAATAATAAATTTATTCTTATTTATTTAAATAGGTCGGTCTAATAAATTTAAAAGACTTTTTTTGTGGCATGTGACTTTACCTTTTTAATTAAATAAATTTATTAAAAATCTAGACCTTTTTTATTATAAACGTTGTGGCTACGCCAAATAATTGCCGACTAATTTTAAAATAAAAAAAATATTTATTTGATAGAGAAATTTGTATTTTTTAGAAGATGAATTGTGTATTTATCTTAAAAAATATTTACACATGCTAATAAAATGAAAAAAAAAAAAAAGAATTATATGATATTAAAAACATTTGTGCGATGAAATATTTTTTATTTGATATTGTGTCTACTGGTCTAGATAAAACTTACTCAAATAATCTGTATTTGAAATATTTTTGAAAGAGAGTTTGGTCAATCTTCTTCTATCCGTGTCTAGAAATAGTTTTATTTTTCTTTTAAAATATACAAGAATCTTTGACCATTACATTCTAGTCATTATAAAAACAGAAAATGGAATAATAGTCGTATTAGTAAAATTTAAAAAAAAAAAAACCCAAAAAAGGAAAAAAAAATCAAGTAGCATCATGTGGTTTAAAGGCAAGAGAGGAAAAATATCCAAAATTAGGACAGCGAACAATTTATGAATACATCTGTCAAAGGTTGTTAGCTGTAAATAAAACAGGCTCTCTATTGAAAAACAAATATTATAATTTGTTTGACAAAAGATATTAGAAGTTGTTTTATGTATGAAGAAGATAAGGGTGATTGAATGAATGTTAGTCACTTTATTCAACATAAACAAACATTGAAAATTGAGAACGTTTGGTGCACTCCAAAGGAAATTACAAGGGGATGCAAGTAGGGTACATATTGAAGGAAATGAACAACTTTTTTTTTAATTAATGCAATAAATAAGATAGGAAGCTGCTTTTACTTCCTACGTTATCTTAAATACAAATTTGGATAAAACAATGTTTATTTTTCTGTCCAAAATGATACTACAGTTTCAAACAAGATAGAGTTTAATTAAAAAATGTTATTTATTTTCTTTCTATAAATTCTTTAATATTATATTTGAAACACTTGTTACTATAACACGTAGAATAATAGTCATGCTCAAAGTATGAGCCCAACCAAACAAAAAGTTGTGGCAACCTAGTACCACGACTACAGCTTTTAGAATATGCCATACGATACGAAGATGCTTATTTCTATGCAAAATATCTTTAGCCTCCATGTTTGTTTGAATCTTGATATATCTTTTTTGTCTTTTTTATCTTCTTATATATGCCTTTTTAACTTCATAATATCATTGTAAATTAATGTTGTAAAAGAGAAGCAAAAATTTAGAGAAGATTAATTTCCTCAAATAATACTTAGAGACATAAACTTAAATAATATTTACTTTAAAATAACAAATAATTTATATTAAAATAAATATATAACAAATAATTCGAGACAATCAATTAGTTTATGTATAACATCTAAAATATGATAAAAGGAGCAATAAAAAAGGTAATTAGATTTCTATTTTCATCAATTGATTAGTCTATTTTTCTCCAGGTATTTCCAGTTCCTTCAAGATCTGTATGTCAAAAGCTAAATTTAAAAACCTCTCAAAGCTAAAACTTATACTTTGATTGGCTATTGTAAAAACCAAATTCCTTCCATAGCACTCAACTCCCATTGGATACAATAGATCTCACTATATTTGAAAATTAGAGTTAACGGATTTGGAGAATTTTTTTTTAAAAAATCCAACTATGTATATCCTCAAATTAACCAAAATACGCCATACCCAAAAGAAAACTTCTCAATTACATATATTTTGACCAAACATACACTATCAGAAAAACCGTTCCGGAATTTTGAAGGTGAATTGAAAAACTCGTTTCATTCGCTACTCAACAACAAATCATCACATCCCTAATGGTAGAAAAAAAAATCATATCCCTTCTATAGACACAAAAAGTGAGGAATCACGTTTGTTTATGTATGAATGAATGTGTTAGGGAAAAGTAGGTCTTTTCCATACATCCTTATATAGTGACAGCTACAAGAAATATTGATTAAGTTGGCACATTAATCTTCCAAACAATATTGACCTCAAGATCTACTGACTCGTGTTGTGGCCAAAATTATATCTATAACAGCAGTACTGTAGTAGGTACCATGTCCTCTCAACTCTGTAAAACAAACAGTCAGCTTCCAAGCAGGGGCCATTCTAAGGGGAAGCACAGTGACCCCCCAAAAATTTTCCCTTGATAATGCAATGATAAAGTACTGTGTCTCTCAAGTTTTTAGCATGTAAGATAGAAATATTGTGTGCCCCCCTCCTGCATTTAGTAACATGTTTGTCATACTAAAGTAGGTGTCATAATTTTTTCTGGTCAAATCGCATAGATGAGTTGGACATTTGGCCCCGCCCTTGCCTCCAGGATCAATTGTTGTGGTGGTTGCCATTCAATTGCTTGTTACTTGTGTCTGCTCGCTTGTGATAATAAAATCCGCTGTAAATGGAAGAGCATAAACTTTTAACAACAAGAGTATAATGTCAGGTTGATAACCTGGCAGTGATGATGCGGTAGTTCTCGTCAGATGTGTAATTGTTGAGGCCTAATAATGAGAAACTATTGGTCGATTTTCTTTAACTCTGACAGCTAATAATTATTGGCTGTCTGGTGGGCACTAGAGATGCAAGAAATAGGACGAGTCTGTCCTCTTTATTAGTAAGAAGGCTAGGTTAAAATGAGGTACCAGATCCGCATATTCCGCAAGTATTAGAAACGTGAATGGATAGGTTTATCTACTCTTCGGAATCGTGTCTGCTTAGATGTATTGTTTTCCTTATCATTATGAACCTTGATAAAGTCCAACACTAAACTGGTCAATTCATCTTGATGAGAAGTATATTCATGATCAGCCCCTTCTATGATGCGCAGTTCATGATTCGATATGAACTTAGCAAACTCTAAAGCATCTTCTACAGGTACAGTTTCATCCATGGATCCATGAATTGTCAACACCCTGTTTCAATACTGATCAAGTAATTAGTAACTGTAAAGAATGAAGAAGCGTTTGACATCAAATTTTATGAGGAAGAGAAAGATCTGTATGCTATTAGATGTAATCACAAACCTTACCTGCAATTTTCAGGGATTGATAAGCAGGCAAGATGGGTTATAGTATTTAGACGGTCCATTAAACTTTCTTCAGTTACACGATACACAGTCTTCCCTACCACAAGAAAAGCAACATATTGATGAAGAGGTGTAACATTCAACAACAATAGAGATTGTCAGTAACATGAGAGCATATAATTCTACCCTTTTTCATTTTAAACATTAAGTCAAAATGTTCACGGCAGCAACAGAATAAAGAAGCGAGAAAAAGTTTATCAAGACATGCTGATTTGATCCACAAATGATAGATGAATAGATGATAGACGAATATTTACATTTCATTGCTCACCTTTTTTATTTTTAACATCGATAAATCCATCTTGTTTCATCCTTTGTATAAAATTTTCTCCCAAGCGACTCTCCATGCCTCTTGCTAGGTTAAACCGCCCAGATATATTGACAACAGTATGAACATCCTTATATTTTGAGGCATATAACAGAACCACATTACCCCCTGCAGAAACCATTCCATTGAGTGTGAATAACACGAAAAAATGAGGATTATGAGAGACTTGTATAGGAAAAACTCTATCACAATCACAGAGAACTTCAGTTCCATTTTCCTACAAGCCTATGGAGGACTTCATTCTACACTAAAACTGTATAATTGTTTATTATATATACAGTTTCATATGTGAGATTGGTCCACTTTTTGTAATCAAACGGAAAATTCTATCACATTCATAGGGAACTTCAGTTTCATTTACCTGCAAACCTACCAAAGACGACATTCTCTGCAAACCTATTGAAAACCATAATCTCCACTTAAACTGTATAATTATTATATATTCAGTTTCATCAATGTCAACTTTGTCCTCTTTTTGTCTTTAGAATCAGTATTCTCTAATAATTTCTCAAACATTTTTACCAATAAATTGTACATGTCCCTGCCATATCTTAGACAGTTTTCTGTCATATTTACCTATAGATCAATGCTACACCCAACTCTGACAAACAATCATTCTGGTTATAACTTCTTCTTTACAATATTAAACATCCAAAACTCGATACGTATCTAAACTGTGTATACTAACAATGCCATCACATACTTTTAGGATATTGATAGCCTCTATTAAAGAGAAGCTGAACAAAAAAATGTATCAAAATGTGTTACAGTATCAAGAGAGAAAACAACTACAAACCGCCATTGAAATATCCCTATGAGTTGTCAGTTCAGTCCATTCCAAAATTCAGTTTCACATAATAAGAAGTGCATAACAGTAATCTGACCTTTACTATGACCAACAATTGCAGTAATTACATATTTCTCCCCACGGAAGTGTTGGACTATAGCTCGTAGATCTTCAACTTCTCTGTAGTAGTTACCATACTGAAACGAACCTTCACTTTCCCTAGAACACAGTATAACGAGTCCTTAGCAAAATAAAAAATAAAAAATAGTTCAATATTAAATTATCTTTGTTCATTTTCCATTGCAGAGGATCTTACCCGTTTCCGGCAAAGTCGAAGCGAAAAGCACTGATTCCGTTTTTTTCCAGAGCACCAGCAAGGTTCACCATGGGGATCCTTTCCTAGATAACAGTGAAATCATGAATTTACATAAAACGATTCTGAAATGCAATAATGAAGATTTCTGAAATTAGGTTAACGTGGAAAACGGGAAGAGCGTGATGAGAACCTTGGATGATTGAAAACCATGGCAAACGATGACGAGTGCGGTGGAAGCAGCGTCGTGTAATACTCCGACGAGGTTTTCACCGTGGTGGTTTGTTACGGCGATTCTCTTTTGTGCGCCAAAATCACCCATACCAGTTGCAAGAAAAAAAAAAAAGGAATTGTACTATTCCAAATCAAGTTAGAATTTTAAATTTTAAAAATTGGGATATTACCTATAAGATTTTTGGCTTAAATATATGATTGGCTTATGTTGGGCGAGTTTTTTATTTAGAGAAAATGGGTGATGAACTGACAGTGTAAAAAAGTTTTACACTGTCAACCAATCACGACCATGAATCAGGACAAGTCAGACTGTAATTTTAAAAAAACTTATATGACATGGCAAAACGATTTGTTTCTATTGGATGACAGTGTAAAACTTTTTTATACTGTCAGTGCACTACCTTTAACCTCTTTTATTTATTTGTTTAATTACTTCCTTCTCTGTTCTTTTATAAGTGTTATTTTTGAAAATTTCAATGTAGTAATTATTATGATTTTTTTGATATTAATATATTGTTAGAAAACTGCGTTCAAAAAATATATTGTTAGAAAACTAATAACATATCCTTGCGTGCGGTATCGAATATTTGATGTAGCATTTTCTAAATGATATGAATAACATTATAAGAAATTTTGTGTATTGATCAAGAAGTTTACATATCAAACTACAAGAAAATAAGAACAACAAAATTATAAAGCGAAAATCTTTTGACACACAATTAGTAAAAATAGAGAATTTGCAAGAAAATAAGATGAAGTTAGAAAGAAAAAATAATAGAAGAGGAAATATTATGAAATTTAAATGAAAATTCCATTTAGATATTTAAGTTATATATACTTTTTAGATGTTTTAAAAAAGTTCTTTGAATATAATGTGGTAATATCCAAAGTTTGTTTCGCTTTGTCATGAATCAAGATTTTCAACCCTTGCTTGCTTTTGACTTTATGAAAATATAGTTGGTCGTGACTAAAAATCTCTTTCGGCAAGTACAAACCGACGTGGTCCAATGATTGTCCTTGAGACTTGTTAATAGTCATGGCAAAAGAGACAATAATAAAAAATTGTCTTTTGACAAGCTTGAAAGACCATGGTGATTGGGAAGGTGACAATGACATCCTTGGAATATAAATAAGTTTCCAATATTTTTTCCTAAAATAATTTTTGCTTTAATGACATGATTGGCTAGTCTTGTACCATTACACAAACCTTTTGATTGATCCAAATTTCTCAACAATATAATAGTTGTGCTTATTTTCAACTTGATAGAATGATTAGGCAAGGCAAAAGTTTTCAAATAATTCAAGAATTAAATGTTCAAAAGAATTAAAATTTGTCAATTGAGTCAAAACTTAGATATTTCTTTTCCGTTCCTATCAATATATATATATATATATATATATATATATATATATATATATATATATATATATATATATATATATATATATATATATATATATATATATATATCAATTTATCAATTTATCAATCATCATGTAGGGTTTGCAGGGCTACTATTGAGGAGGTGTCTCACCTTATGGAGATACTGATGATCTATGCTAATGCGTCAGGGTAAGAGATTAATTTAACCAAGTCCGAGGTCTTCTTCAGTCGCAACCTTAGTATACCGGCCCAAGAGAACATTGCTAATATTATGGGTGTTCGTCATGTGTTAGGGACGGGTACGCATTTGGGATTGTCTTCTGATTGGCAGGCGTAAAAAGGAGACGTTTCTTTTATTAAGGATCGTATTTGGAAGAGGATCAATTCTTTGAGGGATAGATCTCCATCTAAGGCTGGTAATGAGGTGATGATAAAATCAGTTTTGCAATCTATTCCATCTTATATCATGAGTGTGTGTATAATTCCATATGGGGTGGTTAAAGATATTGAGAAGATGTTGGATTCCTTCTGGTGGGGGAGGTAGTAATAATAAAGGTATTCGTTGGATGGCATGGGATGAATTATCCTAATGTAAGAAGGATGGTGGTCTGGGTTTAAGGTTGCACTATAAAATTCAAATCATTATCCACTGAGAGCAATGCATTTATGTCACATTTGAATATGTTATATGAACTAAAGGGTGATGGTAAAGGAATATATAGTGTTTGTGTTTTCACACTATTAGGTGTGAGAACCTTGTGATTATATTCACTTAAGTTTGAGATGATACATATTGCTTCATATCCTAATTAAGTGAATCCTAAATGGTATGTACACCCAATCAGTAAATACATTTCAGAATTACAAACAAGCCTAGCAGTAAAGTTATTGTTTTTTTTGCAAGGGTTTAATTTGTTAACCATATTGAGTTACTTCACTGCATTAATGTTGGTAAATAAAAGGTTAATTGTATATAGGGTCTTGTAATTAGTTATTGCAGTACCTGATATATTACTGATGAAATTTGGATTCAAGTGTGAACTTCCAAATGTGTTGATGGTCCTAGTGACCACAATAATTCATAAAAAAAGTAGGGCACAAAATAAAATTTCACAATATGCAAAATAAAGACATTTCTCAACCTGTTATGATGTTAAACTGTAGATGAGATCTTTTAAGTGTTAGGATCAATGAACCAAGGCCATGCTCACATGCTTTGCGATGATAGTCTTCATTTTATGAGTACAACAATGCAGATTACAAAATCAAAAGAATATAAAGTTTATGTGACTGTAATATTTGCGTATGTGAACATGAATAAACACCAAAAGTCAATAGTTGTATCAACATTGTTTAATTTTGAAGTTTGCAGCCAATAGTAAGAAGTATGTTAATATTTGACAGGATGAATAAGTTTTAATTAGATTAGTTTATCAAATTTTAGTTGAATAGCCAAAAGTAAAAGCAGTGTAATATGACAAAACAGAAAGTTCAAGGAAATAATTGGGTATGAACCATGTGGTTCCAAACTAAAGGGATTTGCAACAATTTTATGCCTCTTGATACCATGTTTCATGCAAAACTCACTAAACTTATCTAAAACAAACTTTAGGCTATTTTCGGTTCTTAATACATTAAGTTTAGTTTCTAATTGATTCACTATAAGAGTATATCATTCATTAAAATTTTGAAATGTACATGTCACTTTTACTTTTCAGAATGCAGACTCATGCTCTTTTAGAAAAATCATCAATAATAGAGAGGAAATATAATCCACCCTCTTGAGTTGCCACCCTTTCCGGACCCTATAGATTGAGTGAACATACTCAAAAGTCTACTAAAATTTTGCACACTACTCTCAAACTTCACCTTGTGTTGTTTTCCTAGAATGCAGTTATCACAAAATTATAGTTTATTTAACTTCTTACTCCCTATCAAACCTTGTTTAGCAAGTTCAACTAAACCTCTTTCATTGAAATATGCCATAACATGATATGCCACAACTTAGATTTATCAGGAAGGTATTGACTAACTAATGATGGATGACTAATAACAGTGGAACCATCCAAAATATACTACCCACACATTTTGGACGATTTAGCCATTATTAATGTACCACGCTAAATTTTCAGCACCTCATATTAAATTCTAGTGCACCATCCTAGATCATCAAACATGCTTATGAAAAATAATTTTCGCTTAAGTTTGGGAACATACCTTCTATTCCATAGAAGAAACTCATGGCCATTGAACACTTTTAGTCTTACTGTATCAATACCATGAACTTTGCAAGCCTTATTGTTTAAAAGATGAACACCTCCATCTTATTTCGTCTTCAAAGTTTCAAAATATTCTTTCCCTGGACACATGTGATAAGAGAAAATTGAATCCATAACCCAAATCTTCTTTATTTCCAAACTTGTTACCACTAGTTGCATAAACACTTTCATAACCATCTTTGTTCGAGGCGATCAAAATATGAATAGGATCACCCTTGTTCCCTCTTTTGGGGCAATCTGTCTTGAAGTGATCGATTTTGTGACAAGTGAAACATGTAAACTTTGACTTTTCAAAAACCTTGGATTTATAATTTGCCCTAGATCTATTTCCTTTATGGTTTCCTCTAATCTAACTCCTTCTTGAGACACTTAAGTCTTCACCACTATAATCAACCTTCAAATATTTCAACTTTGATAACTCTTTGATATTACGGTCATCTGAACTTCATCCAAAATAATAGTTCTTTCCTTTCAATAAATCCTTAAAGTGCTCAAAGGATCTGTGTTATGAACTTAATAAGAGTAGATTCTTATCCTCATATTTAATTTTTCCCATTTATATTTTGCAAATCATGAATGATTTTGTGAAATTTTGCTAGTTGCTCCATATTAGATTTAATCTCCACCATACAGAAAGAATAAAGTTGTTGTTTCAGAGACAATCTGTGATCCAATGAATTTTTCATATATAATGATTCAAGCTTGACCAACATCTCAGTCGCGGTCTTCTACCTCGCGACTTCCCTTAATATTTTATCTTCACTCCACAAGATAATGACAGTTCTGGCCTTGCATCATCTTGGTCTTCTTAACTTATGTAAGGCTTGCATGCATCAATATCCATTTCCCTTTATTGAATTAGTATTTCTTACATCTTCACCTTCCACAATCCAAAGTCATTGTCTTTGGAATAATTCTCGATGTCCCATTTGGAATCCATGGTGTTCACTTGTAAACTTAATCTCTCTTCCCCATGGTGAGTGCCACTTGTTGAGAAAATTAGTACAAATGGTTTTCACACACCAAAATTTTGATGTGTGGGACAAAAAAAATGACAACAAAAAAATAACCTTAATAAAAAATAAAAGTAGGCAAAACATAGGAAATTGTTTACCTAGTTTGATCAAATCGATCTACAGCTCACCGATTCACTATACTTTAAAAGCTGTTACAAGAGATTATAATATGAGTTACAAGAATATAATCTTTGGAGTTCTCAAACAAAATCATATTTATATCCAAGTGTTTCCCAATCTCACTAACTTTCAATAGAAGAATTGCACAAACACAAAGTGTTTAATGTGTTTCCCAAATCCCTCTAATAAGTCAAATAGGCAGCCAAACCCTAAGAATATAAACTTTTTAAGATTTTATACCTTTTATTTATCACTAGAATTTATACCTTATGCACCTTCTACAAATTATTTTACAACAAATGAGAGAAAATCATATTTATAACTATCAAAATCATTTTGTAATGAAAATAACTCTTTTATCATTATAAACAAAATCATTTTTTCAAAAGATGTCAAATATTTTCCTATAATTTTTAAAATTTTGTTTTCGGAACCTTTCCCTCTCCTCCCTTCCAAACTCGCAAACATAGCCTTAGGAAAATATGATAATAAAGGTGATTTGATAAGACTAACATTTGATTACAAAATTAAAAGATCAAAATGAGAATTTTCAATAAAAACTAAAAATATAGTTAACTTCGTTAAGATTTAAAAACAGATGGAAAATCAAAAATTTAAAAGCGACTCTGCTGGGGATCGAACCCAGAATCTCTGGTTCCGTAGACCAGCGCCTTATCCATTGGGCCACAGAGTCCATATATACGTTCTAACTTTTATTCACCTTGATAAACTGGCAAAACTTACAAATTGAAAAAAATCGGCTCTCTAAAATTTACCAAGGAAATAAATTAGCTAGGGATTTTGCAATATGTCCCATTTGTACTTCCAAATTTTTGATTGATGCATCAATTTGTTTTTGGTTGGCCATCAACACCTGCATAAAATGATTAAGTGTATCCTCTATTTTTTGCATATTTCCTTGGTTGAGGTTGACTCTACTATAATTTTGATATGGTTGTTGTTTATTTAATGGACTTGCATATTTTCTCCATCTTTGGCAAAAATTTAGGTTATTTCCTCTTTGATTGTTGTTGTTCCCTCCTTGATATTGTTATAGACTTTGTTGATTATTCAAACAATTCACCTCTTTATCATAGGGAGGAAAGTAAACACTGGGATGATCCCTAATACATAACTCACAATACGAAACCTACATATATTTTCTAGGTGCTTCTTGCATTTCTTTGAACTATTGTGAAAGCTTCGAGAGTTGATTTCTCAATTCTTTCACGACTTGGGTAATCAATTTATTATGAGCTAATTTTGCATCATTTGCACCTTAATTAATAATTCTAATTTTTTTCTAAACATGATCGTTGTTTTTTTTTTTGTGTAATCAAGATATTATATATGGGAGAACTAAGGGTTCTCCAACCTTTTTACACAATGAAAAGGCAAAAGCCCACCAAAAGAAATTACCAACCAATTAAAATTACGACAAAAAAAGCAAAGGTTCTTTGCTAAATTCGTAAAAGGAATAATTGGAATGGGTAATGTCCCCGCAAAACGACCATCTCCACGCCATGATTTTGATGTTCCAAACCAAATCATCAAAACTCCAATCCTCCTCCCTAAAACATATATCATTCCTCACCAACCAAATGGACCAAGTCGTGGCTAGCCAAATCACATCTACTTTCTTCACATCCACTTTTTTATCTTTACAATACGAGTGTCAATCCATAAAACTCGACAAACACTCTTCCTCCTCTATCCCTTCTTTTCCTATCCACAAATAAATATCCTTCCAAATATTCTTAACAAAAGAACAACCAAAAAAGAATGATCCCTATTTTCCAACTCAATATCACAAAAGGCACACTTTAATTGATCGGCATGGAATGAAATCCCTCAATACAATAAAAGATCTTTGGTAGGAAGCCTATTTGAAAGAAGCCTCCAACCAAACGCCTTTATCTTGAACGGCACCACCGATTTCCACACAATCCCCTTTGCCTCCTCAAATCTACCCCAAGGACCAAAATAGGTTCCAATCGCGGCGAAAACATCATAGCAAGAAGCGACCGAAAAACCTTCTCCCCTGTTAACAATCCATTCCACGATATCCTTTCCTTCACCCACACCCCCGAAAGACGCCAAAGAATCATGCAAGTCAATCAATTCGGAACTAAGATCCAAATTGCCCGATAAGGACTCTGGTAAACCAAAATCCCCCCATTTCCAAACTCCATCCACCCAACCTCCCATAGCCGCCACCGACACCCCCTTCAAAAAAGAAGTCTTATATAAACCCGAATACTCTTCCTTCAACAACCTACCATCCATCCACTTTGCTTCCCAAAAAGGTGTATTGAACTCATTGTGAACACGGAAACAACACGAAGAAGCGAAGTGGTCCAACAAATGATTACTCCCCTTTTTCAAAATGTCCTTCCACCAAGCGGATCTCCACTTTCCCCCTATGTTGGAAACACCTCCACCCAAAATTTGGATCGATAAATCACCATACCGAGACTTTAAAATATTGTACCAAAGAGAATCTTCCCCTTGTAAAATTTTCCACTTCCACTTACTTAAAAGCGCTTGGTTAAAATCCACAATATTCTTAACACCTAACCCCCCTTTCTCAAACTGTTGATTAATATCCTTCCAACTAACCTAATGAATCCTCCGCTTCTCCTCCACACCACCACACAAAAAATTACTTTGAAGTCTTGTCACCTCTCTCACCACCTTCACCGGCATCAGTGAATCACCTCTCTCACCACATGATCGTTGTTGTATTGCCCCTAATGATCGTTGTTGTATTGCCCCTAATGACCATAGAGTATCATTTTTTTCAAAGATAGATATGGCGCCTTCATCACTCTTTGACATCAGTGAATCACCTGTATTTACTTCTAATAAAAGCTTTGGTTGCTAAAAAAATTTATTGTCGAAGAGATGTGAATCTGAGTCAAGTTGTAAAAAATGTAGTTGGATATCTTCTAAACATCAATTTGTATTTTTCTCACGCTTCAAAGAGTTTTAATAGATCCATGGAAAGCACGACAGTGGTTATTTAGCTTCCATAGACTTATTATAAAAAAAGAACATGTTAAGAAACTTTTCTTCCAATTTGTTTTAATTAGTCATGGTTTATGGAGATTGATTAAGGTGCCAATCTTTTGCTTTTCCTATTAGTGAGTGTGGAAACAACCTCATGGAGATAACTTCTTCTTGTTTAGGTGTTTGATCATGGTATGAATCTGTTGCTTTTACTACTGTGACTGAGGTAACATGTGTTTTTCGTACGTAGTAATATTATTAAAAATAATAATTTTTATTTTGATAATAAATAAATTCTATATATTTAACTAAAATACCTTCCCCTCATAATATAAAATAAATTTCTTCCCCTTTTGCCAGCAACTCACTTAACTAACTTGATTCTTAATATTTCTTAAACAAAATCTTAAAACTTTCTATCTCGTTCAAATAATAAAGAAAATAGTTACTCTTTTTTTTATCAATAAATACTGTAGGCATTTATAATTTCATCTAAGAATACTGAAAATATCCAATTAAAAATTATTAACCTAAACCCACAATTTTAATAAGAATGTATACTAATTTAAATTGATTAATAGAACTTAAAATTACATTACACAACTGAAAAAAAAAGTACTAGAGAAATGTCTACTTAGATAGGACATTTTTAATCCTTCTACAGACAGAAAATTAATCAATATCTCCAAATTATGAAATTATACAATTAGTATACAAACCCTAATTAGCCTCTCCAAGGATTTTGACTATGATTTTGCTTACCATAAGATAAAGAACCCAAAGGATCATCATTAATTCCAGATATATTGAAGAAATCTCTTTGTGAAAATGCACCAAGACTCAAAAAGTCCCTTGTCATTTCATCATCATTGTTGCTTTTACCAAATTGGGAATATTGTGCTTGTGTTGATTTGGAAACAAAGTCCTCAAAGTTATTATTATTATTATCACTACTACCTCTTTGTGTATCAAACATTCCTCTCATGGTAGTAACAACACCTTCAAATTGTGAGCTTTCATTACCATATATCACATCATGCAAAAGAGAAGATTCTTCTGTGTTTGTAGCAGTTGCAGTAACAGTGACACCTTCTTCAAAGCATTCAGAGGCTATTGCAGCTTTATTCCCATATGGAGCCAAACAATGAGAAAAACCAGTCGCTATTTCTTCACGTGAAGGCATAACTATTCCAGAAACAGGTGAAGATGAATTCATGTATAGTGTTTTATATTCAAAAGGCACGTGAGTTTGCATTAACTGGGAGGAGGACCTACAATGTTCTTGATCAGTTTTGCTTACTGTTACACCTATTTGTGATGCTTTTTGCAGTAAACTAGTGGCTGACATGTGTGGAGAAGAAGTAGTCATTATATTGTTTGAGTTGAAATTTGAAGGAAAGAGATTTGTAGGGTTAGGGTTTTGATCATAATGGTTCATATGAGTTTGGAATAACCATGATGGTATTTCTGAAGATCTTGAATTGAAGTCTTGTTCTTTTTTTAGGGATGGTGGTTGAAAACCATGGCTATGAAATTGTGAATGATGAGAGAATAGAGGGTTCACTCCTGACATTGACATTGCACTCTCATGTGATAGAACATCACAAAAGGCCCTATGAGTGATAAAACTGTCCCTTCTGCAATACAAAAAACAATACACCAAATTTAATCAAAGAGACAATCATGGTTATAATATATATACAATCACGGTTTTAAATAACAGTCACAGTCGCATAAAAAAATTTGCGATTCCGATTGTTATAGGTGTTGAGATACTGACTGCGGTCATCGCGTCCTGGTGTGAATTAACTACATTGAATAACAATATCTGTATCGACAACTTTTGATACCGTTTTATCACGCCCATTTTTGAAACAAATATCTTAATCACTGAATCCATATTAGATATTCATACTGTTTAAGAACACTTTTTACTGTTTTATGAACTGTCTCACTCTTTCTCTCTCATATATATCATATTCTCTTTTTAGATTTTTGACTAATTATTAAACATGCCATTATTTAGTTTTTTTGGATCTATAATCAATGTAAACTAATAAATATTCTTACCTTGAGAAAAGGGTTCCACATTCACACTTATACTCTTTAGTGCCACAAATTTTGGAATGAGCTTTCCAATCAGATTGAACTGCATAACGTTTGGAACACTTTTCACACTTCCATTTCTTCTCACCATGCTTTCTGAAAAAGTGCTTCTTGATTCCAGTGAGGTCTCCTAATGCTCTTGAAGGGTCATGGTGAACACATGCTGTCTCTGGACACACATACACTTTCTTCCTTATGATTTCATTGCTGTTTCTTTTCTTTAGCTTCCATGGTAAGTTATGTCCTCTTTTGTGAAGCTGAAGATTTTGATCTCTTTGGAATCCTTTGTTACAAATCTCACAAATGAACCTGTTTGTTGCCAAGAGAGTTTGGGGACTCAAGGCTATTACTTCTGCATCAGGGTCTGAAACAAAGCCAAATGAACAATCTATAAGCTACAAATATTCAGTTCTAAAATATATACAACATTATAATCTATTAGAACTAAGTTGCAGTTGCGGTTGTTGCAGCATTGCAATGTGTTTTTCATGTACATATGAAAAATTTCAATCCGAGTGCATCTGCAATATTACGGCCGCATGTGGCATGTAATTTATATATGACACTACTTCGTCGACAATATCATAAACTAAATATGCATTCTAAACATTCCACCTTTACAGACTTCATGTTTAGAATTATAGACCATCATAAAATTTTGGCTTAGCCTAGATGAGACTTCAAGCTTGGAGTTTTATCTTTGCTTGACCTTCTAATACTCGACTTTTTGCTTGACTGAGCCCATACTCATCTTATCCGGATAGAATTCGAATCTGCTAGTAGTTATGCAATCGTAATGAGAAAACCTAGCGAGCCGCGGGGCCTTACAAGATACTGAGAAGTTAGAAGGAGCTAATCATCAAAGAAAAATCAAGTTATTCCTCAACCTAAACCCTAGACATCTACTGTTGATTAAGGAACATGCACAATCAAATAAAAGGAAAAGAAAAATAATTGATATGAATTATTACCTGGATGGCCTGGAAGATTTCTCTTCCTTTTGGTTTGTGGTTCTAGATTTGCCTTTTCATTCTTGGTTGCTGAAGAAGCACTTTTTTCACTTGAAGCAGATGTCAAATTTGACATGTTTTCATCTATGGACAAACCTTTCATCATCTCTTTTAGACTATGAGAAAGCAAACTATGTTCTCTTTGCAAGTATATGTCAGAGATAAACACACTATTTATGATAGATCAACTTCTTTTCCACTAAAGGATGTTCGAATACTAGTCCTAATCTAGCGCAAGTGGTTGGTGCGTAGTAGTCTGTACGAGTGTCTAAATCTCAAGATACCGAGTTCGAATCTTAATCATAAAAAAAACATAAGAAAAGGAAGAGAAAGCTGAGAAATTAATTAAGGTGAAGAGATCCCAAGATGGATTTGCTTCAAAGTTATATATACACATCAAAATCTAGCTATAGTAAGCTAAAATCAAGAATTTGGTAAGCATAGTAAGTTTCCTACTTTGTAAGGAAATTTCAGGATTTGTTTGAGAGTGTGTGAAGGAAGAAAGAGAGAAGAATATTGTGGATGAGAAATTAAAGGGTTGCTTTGAAAGCTGGCATGGGACATATAAGACCAAAACACAAAGCAAATTTGGATTGTTATCATGAAGTGCACTTTCTGTCTTTTCCTCTTTTTTCTTTCTCCCTTACTCTCAATAATTGCATTGCATTATAACATTATGATATGCATGTGTCTCACTTTAAAACGTTACTATAATTTTATATTAAACAATAATGATTGATTATTGAAGCAAACATTCTCCTCCATAAAAAGTAGAGATAAAGTTTTATAAGATTATAGTATGGTCCATGAGAGATGATGAGTGGGTGATTGATTATGTATGAACTTTTAACATCTTGGGTAAAAGCGATAAAAACTAAAAAGCAACACTGCTTTTTCTCTCTTCTCTGAACTCACACAGACACTGCCATGAATAGTTTGTTATCATAGATTCCAATCTGTAAATAGAAGACAAAACTCATAATATATAGAGAACAAAAATGTTTAATGTGTTCTTTCAAATTTCTCTATACATGCAAAACCTTATTAATTAATTTAGACCACATTAAATAGTTTTATGGTTTATTTTGTTACCTAGATATTTGTTGAAATAGGTTGATATGTGGATGCAAAGTTTCATTTGGTATAAAGTTTGTGACTGTTGTTTAGCATAAAGTTTGTTCTCACATTGGTGGTGATGGTGGTTTGGGGCTTAGATCTATTGAAGATATTAATAAGACTGTTAAAGCTTTGTTGGAATCTTGTTAATCTCATGGGCTATTATTTTCTGAGGTGGACTTCTCAGAAGGACCACTTATATTGACTATCATATCAAATTCACCATTTGACATGACCTAAAATGTTGTTTATAATGCTGCTGCCAAGGATCGAACCCTGGACCAACAGTCTACACCCGCTCAGTCAGCAAGTGCCAACTGAGCTACCCCTCAAATGTTTGAAGAGAATTGAAGGTGCAAAGACATGTTCAAATGAAAGAAAAACTAATTCAAAAAGATGTTTGAATATGAGCAAGAACAAAATAATTTTGGCACGAGAACAAAGGGCGTTAAGGTCTGACCGAAATGGTCATTTCAGTCTTAATTAATGATCCAGGGATAAGATCTTCTAAATTTGCAAGATTTGGTACGATGCAGTGGCCATTAAGGCTAGCCCGTAACGGGCATTACATTCGTAATGGTCCCAGTTGCTCTTGCAATTCCGTTTTTAAGCTGTTTTGTTTCTTTTGTTTCTTGGTTGTTTGACTTTCTAGTTGTTATAAACTTATAAATTTAGAGGCTAAATGAGAATTATGGTCATCATTAATTAAGGGATTAAAGGCTATTTAATCACCCTAAAACATGAGTTGCAACTCTCCTTTATTACTTGTTATAAAATGTTTGATTTATATCATTTTTATATTAATGTATGTTGAGTCTAAATTTACATTTTCTGCAATTTTAATTATGAGTTATAGTAGTCTCACTTAGATTTAGGGTCACGAGATGTATGTAAAGTGATTTGTCTTGAAATTCAATTTACAAAATTCTACTTTACAATATATTTTTTACGTGCTTAACAAATGTCTTTATGAAAGTATATGCAACTTCAAATATCAACTAAAGGATTAAAAGGTGAATGTTGATATCGAAACTTAAAGACCAGACAAATAGGCTGATACATGAAAAATAGTTAATGCCTATTCGAGAAAGCACATAGAAATGCAAATAACAATTCTTAATGGGTCTTGTTACTGAATCAGGCTATTAAAAATAAGGGGGATTCAGTGATTTATGATACAAATGTATGCTTTGAAAGAAGATACGACCTATCATTTTCTATTATTTCTATGAAATTCTAAAATTAGCCAAAACAGAGTTAAGAGCAATGAGATATGAAATCCAAATAGTCCTCGATCACTAACCAATGAGATAGAAATCTTGACCTTAGGTCTAGTCATTTCAAACCAACTTATCATCGTTTTAATTAATCGTGAGATATGTAGAATCAGAAATCCAAATAGTTTTCACTAACACGTTTCCTAGAAAACTTCCCAGAAGGTTACCCACCCAAATACTACTCCAAGTCAAACACGCTTTACTATGAAATTCTTATCTATTAGGCTACCGAAAAGAAGATGCATCTTGTTGGTATAGGAAGTGTCAATCAATCCTTATAAGCCTTCCTTCAACCAAGCAGTCTCATACCCGCACAACCTAATTGATCATTTAATTTAATTGTTTTTGGAAATATTTTTTTTATATATATGATCAATTAAAGTCGTTATATTATGAAAATCAATGGTTAAGATTTGGAGTAAGTATTTTAACCTTACTCCTGTAGTAAAAATATCTCTCCTTATATATATATATATATATATATATATATATATATATATATATATATATATATATATATATATATATATATATATATATATATATATATATATATATATATATATATATATATTATTTTTTACAACAAAAATCAAACATATAAAATAATTCAATCAATAAGGCAATAACCAACAGACCATAAATCAGAGTGACTCATAAAATTCAAGAAATCAATTTTTTCAATGTAGGAAGACGTCATAAAAGTCTTCTTTTAGAAATGGTGTCCATTAGTTAAATATCTATAAAGTTGAAAGATGTGTAAAAACACTTACAATGGTAACAAACTATCATTCGCTAAAAAGCATTAATATTTGATTGTAAATATATTGTATACTTTCATGAATCAATAATATTAGTAGAGACAATATGAAACAAATATTTAATCACATAATATCCACACTCATCATGTCTTGATGGTTATTGCCTAATATCTATAAATAAATTTTATATAGTGATGAATAATACACACAAAAAACACTTACGTTAGATTAGATATAAATGAATGTCAAAATTAATACCATTTTCTTTAAGGATAATATCCATTTAAGCTTTTTATTTCTAACACCATGTAAATAATGGTATCCCTCCAGAGCTATATATTATGTTGGAAAAAATTTAAATATTAATAAAAAATATTCAAAAATAAAGTTACATTTTAATATTATAAATATATATTACGAAGTTACATAAAATATAAACTTACATGCTAATTATATCATTTATCGTTGAATCAATCCCTTTGTCTATCGAACGTAACATTATCATGTTATTTTCACTAAGATGGATAATTATCTGTTGTGAAAAACGATACCAACAACAAAGTATAATAGGGAATTAGGGAAGAGAAGAAGAACACAAGAATTGATTATAACTGCTATTCTTTCACTTTCTCTTAAAACAAGATTACAAGTTTACAAGAATAACAAATAACCTCTCTCACCCTAAATTAGGATTTGCAGCTTAGCAATGATGAGAGACTAGTATGTTATTTATAATAAAACCTAACATACTAACTAATGAGCTTTTTCCGCAAGACCCATTACACAAGCCAACTTAATAAACAAGCTAACTTAACAAATTACGATTTAAACACTAAAACCTAATTTAACATGCTAATAACCCTAGCATCTTCGACACAAGCATGTGAACAACCTTCGACTTCATGCTTAATCTTGTCGAACCAAGAAGCTACCCTTCGACCATACTAGAGTTCGATCCAATATCTCACAAATCTCCACCTTGGACCTAACTCTACAACGTCAAGGGAACAAACTAGCTTTCTTCATGCAACTTTATCAACTGCATACAATGGAAAAACTTGCAACTCGGCAATGTCTTGGTGATCATATCAGCAGCATTGTCTTCAGTCGAAACCTTCAGCACTTGGACTTCTCCACGCTCGATTACTCCTCTGACGAAATGCAGCCTCACATCAATGTGCTTAGTTCGCTCATGATAGGCTGAATTCTTCGACAGGTGTATTGCACTCTGACTATCACATTTAACAGTGATACCTCGTCCTTGAAGTTTCAGCTCCTTTGCAAAACCTTCAAGCCACAATGCTTCTTTCACAGCTTCAGTTAGAGCAATATACTCTGCTTCAGTGGTTGATAGAGCAACAACCTTCTGAAGTGTTGCTTTCCAACTAATTGTAGTGCCAAACATAGTGAAAACATATCCAGAAATAGATTTTCTGGAATCCATACAACCTGCATAATCAAAGACGACATATCCTTCTGTTACTGCTTTACTATCTTCACCCAAGGCTCCACCATAAATTAGGACTCTATTCAGAGACCCATTTATGTACCTTAAAATCCACTTCAATGCTTGCCAGTGAGCCTTTCCAGGGTTCGCCATGTACCTGCTTACAAGACTTACTGCATATGCTATGTCGGGTCTAGTGCAGACCATAGCATACATCAAATAACCAACTATATTAGCATATGGGATGCTATTTATATAGGCTCTTTCGACATCAGTACTGGGACACTGATCAATACTCAGCTTGAATTGAGGGTTTGTTGGAGTCACAACTGGCTTCGAATTCGACATACCAAACTTTTCGAGAATCTTCCGTAGATATGCCTCTTGAGATAAGCATAACTTCGACTTCTTTCTATTTCTTCGAATGTCAGTTCCAAGAATCCTGGAATCAGCTCCAAGATCCTTCATATCAAACTCCTTATTGAGTCCAGCCTTCACCCTTGTCACATCTTCAACATTTTTGCTTGCTATGAGAATATCATCCACATAAAGCAACAAAATAACAAATGAATTACCAGGTCAAAATCTGAAGTAAACGCAGTGGTCGAACTGACTTCTAATGAAACTTATGCGTGCCATGAACTTGTCGAATCTCCTATTCCACTGTCGAGGAGATTGTTTCAGCCCATACAAAGATCTCTTTAACTTGCACACACAATCTTCCTTCCCCTTTTCGACATACCCTTCAGGTTGCCTCATCAGGATCGTTTCATCTAGATCACCATACAAGAATGCAGTCTTCACATCCATCTGTTCCAGTTCAAGATCGAACTGTGCCACCATGTCAAGCAACATTCGAATGGACCTATGCTTCACAACAGGAGAAAACACATCATTGAAGTCGACACCTTCTTTTTGAGTGAAACTCCTTGCAACTAACCTTGCCTTGTATCTTTTCGACGTCACTCATTCAATTCCTTCCTTAACTTTGAAAATCCATTTACAGCTGACTAACCTTGCCCCAGCAGGTTTCTTGATCAGTTCCCAAGTATGATTATCATGAAGAGATTTCATCTCATCATCCATGGCCTTCAGCCATTCAGTCTTATTTGGACTCCTCATAACTTCCTTGTAGTCTCTAGGTTCTTCGTCTAGAACCTCACTTGCAGAGATTAAGGCATAAGCTATAAGATCTGCATATCCAAGTCTCTGAGGTGCCTTGATGACTCTTCTCGACCTATCTCTCGACAATAGGTAGTCATCGTCAGTTTCCTCAACTTCCTCAGCATCTTCTGCTTCTTCGACTTCATCAGGAATATGCAATTCAGCATCAACATGCTCCACCTCAACAGGAATCTCTACCTGTTCCAGCTCTTCGTCAGATGTTTCTGTGCTTCGACCAACATCATCAGTTTTCTTAAAAGCCATTTCAGCTTCATTGAAAACTACATCTCGACTGGTGATACACCTCTTGTGACCTGGCTCTAGGCACCATAGCCTATAAGCTTTGACTCCTTCAGGGTATCCCATGAACATACATTTCAGAGCTCTAGGTTCTACCTTGTCTTGCCTAATATGAGCATAGGCTACGCAGCCAAATACTCTCAGTTTGTCGAGATCTGGTGGATGTCCCGACCAAACTTCTTCAGGTGTCTTCATATCTAACGCTGTCGAAAGACATCTGTTTATCAGATATGTTGCTGTCGAAACAGCCTCAGCCCAAAACACCTTCTTTAAAACGGCACTAGTCAACATGCAACTGACTCTCTCCAAAATAGTTCGATTAAACCTTTCAGCCAAACCATTTTGCTGTGGAGTACCTGCATTAGTTCTATGCCTTGCAATACCAGATGCAGCACAAAAACTGTTGAATGCCTCATTGCAAAATTCAAGGCCATTGTCGGTTCTCAACCTCTTGACCTTTCTGCCAGTCTGATTTTCAACCAGAGTCTTCCAACTTTTGAAATTCTCAAAAGTTTCATCCTTAGTCTTCTGGATGAATACCCATGATTTTCTGGAATAATCATCTACTATGGATAGGAAATACCTTGCCCCAGAATGTGATGCACACCTTGCAGGCCCCCAAAGATCAGTATGGATGTAGTCAAGGGATCCATGTGTTCTTTGTTTGCCTTTGTTGAACTTCACTCTGCAAGATTTTCCAAGTACACAGGGTTCACAAAACTTCAGCTTTTCGACTTTGTCTCCACCAAGTAGATTTTGTTTCCCTAATTCGACCAGACCCCTTTCACTGACATGGCCCAATCTCATGTGCCAGATTTCTGTCTTCGACAAAAGTTTCGTGGATGCAACATTTGTCGAACCACTTACAACTTCAGCCTCAAGGGTATACAAGCCTTGTTTCTTCACGCCTCTCAAGACTTCCTTCGAACCCTTCATGACTCTTAGGATACTTTTTTCTCCTTGGAAAACATATCCTTTCTTGTCGAATTCACCAAGAGAAAGCAGATTTCTCTTCAAATCAGGAACATACCTGACTTCAGTCAACAACCTTATTGACTTATCATGGAGCTTGAATCTAACAGATCCAATACCTGCAATCTTGCAAGCCTTGTTGTTTCCCAACAATACTGATCCACCATCTTGATCACATAATTCCTCGAACAAGTCTTTGTTTGGAGTCATGTGCCAAGTGCAACCTGAATCCATAATCCACTCTCTTCTCGAGTCACTGCTTGAAACCACAAGAACATCAGATGATTCAAAATCATCTTGAACAATGGCTGCATTGCCATTATCCTTACCTCCATGATCTTTCAGGCGTTCAGGGCACACCTTTCTCGTGTGACCCTCCTTCTTACAATGATAGCATCGAATTCCAGATGCTTCGCCACTGTAAGACTTCGATTGGCTTTTGCCCTTCTTGTCGAACTTACCATTCTTTCGCAAAAATTTTCCTTTAACGGCCAAACCTTCACCAACAGTCGAAGGTTTATGCTCCTTTCGTTCATTTAAGTCCTTAGAATACAAGGCTGATTGAACTTCTTCAAATGTCAGGGACTCCCTTCCATACAAGAGAGTTTCTTTGAAGTGAGCATGTGATCGAGGAAAAACGCACAATAGTAACAGCACTTGATCTTCATCATCGATCTTCACATCAATATTTTCAAGATCAAGAATCAGCTTGTTGAACATATCTAACTGCTCAGCCAACACTTTGTCTTCAACCATCTTGAATGAATATAAAGCTTGCTTCAGGTAGAGTTGATTTACCAGCGATTTGGTCATATACAAACTTTCAAGTTTCACCCATAACCCTGATGACGTCGTCTCCTTTGATACCTGTCTGAGAACCTTATCACCAAGGCTCAACAAAATTGCGCTGTGTGCTTTCTCGATCATATTCGTCTTCTCCGCTGCCGTCAATTCTGCATTCATGGCTGCCTCTCCCTTCAACGCTTCCAAACAACCCTGCTAAACCAGTAGGGCTTTCATCTTCAAGCGCCACAGACCGAAATCATTCACTCCGGTGAAATTTTCAATCTCATACTTTGTTGAAGGCATCTTCTCCACGCTCACCGCACCAATTTGTTGTGAATTCGATGCCAAGAACAAAGTATAATACAAGGGAAGAATAAAGGACAAGGAAGAAGAGGAACACAAGAATTGGTTATAACTGTTATTCTTTCACTTTCTCTTAAAACAAGATTACAAGTTTACAAGAATAACAAATAACCTCTCTCACCCTAAATTAGGATTTGCAGCTGAGCAATGATGAGAGACTAGTATGCTATTTATAATAAAACCTAACATACTAACTAATGGGCTTTTTCCGCAAGACCCATTACACAAGCCAACTTAATAAACAAGGTAACTTAACAAATTAGGGTTTAAACACTAAAACCTAATTTAACATGCTAATAACCCTAGCATCTTCGACACAAGCATGTGAACAACCTTCGACTTCATGCTTAATCCTGTCGAACCAAGAAGCTACCCTTCGACCATACTAGAGCTCGATCCAATATCTCACATTATCAATTGCCAATGATCACTACATGAATATGAGAATAATTAATAATGAATAAAAAATAAATTCTAAATAAGCAAATTCATATATACTCACGCATGCAAAACTTTTCTAAATAACAAACTTTATTCAACTCATTTAACTGATTTTGTATGTAGACTTGAATATCGCTTGGTTATCGCTCTGAATATTGAATATTGTGGAGGTCCAAGAATTCATAGAAATCAGACTTATGTGTTTTTCTACAAAGACAATGCTAATACATAAGTGTTAAAATTAAAGTCAAATACTGAAGTGAGACACGACATTAAAAGTAATTGAGAATAATAAATATAATTTGACATCACTTTAAAAAATATACTTCCGTGCACCAAAATTGTAGTATATAGGTCTAACCACTCAGTACTCCAGACTAGATCTCTAATACACTTTGGTGAAAGATAAAAAAGATGTACATACTTTGGATCATGCTCTAATTTTAAATTGACGGGATTTTTAAGATTCATAACTAAGCATGTAAATATCTTTAATGTATCTAATGGAGGAGACTTCTCATTCTTATCATGACGACATAACAACTACCTTTTGTGCTTCCCCCACAACAACTTTTTCAGAACAGTCTATTGGATTTGTATTTTGTTAGAAAATTTAAATTCATTAGTGCCAATTTGTGCATAATAAAACAACATCAACACATACCACATGATTTTAAAACCACAAAAAACAACAACACATAACACATAATTTTAAAATCACAAACAGAAGCAACACATAATTTTAAAACCACAAACACTAGCAACACACAATATATAATTTTAAATGGACAAACAAAAACGTGTGTTCCAAAACTAAGCATATACGTACCTGTAATGGGATAGTTTCATTGTGCCTTAGAGAAGGTAATCCAAAGGAAAGCAAGGCAAGTCGGAAACACCAGCTTCGTGTAAGTATAAAGTTAGCACCATATGCCGTTTTTAGTCACGCATTGATCATAACACTCACATATATTGGCCTTGGGTCAAATCGCCCGTCTCCCGCTTATACAATGCGTGGAGTGACATGTAATTATGCACTAATGATATGGAAAGATTAGTCATAGGGGTAAACCATGTTCTCCAGGATAATAAGGGTAATAACAACTTTCACGTCCCACATTCTTGAAAGGAATGGGAGAATAACCGCTCCTGGGTCCAAGGATCCAGGCCCATGGGATCTCTATAAATACCAAGGCTTGAGGATTTAAGGAGAAAATGAAATTATTCACCTAAACCCATTGATACAAAGCTACTCATAACTTTGTGTGAGTTAGCTCTAAACACCATGAACAATCGTAAACATCACATACAACCCTCAAATACAGGGTTATCCATATTATACATTTTAGCAAGTACAATACTGCAATCACAAATATTTATATACTCTCCTCCAATTGACGTTGAATCCTCTGAGTAAGTTGCTCTTCCATCTCTCTAAAGCACAAATCTACATTATTTGAAGATTATCTAAAGTATTGTCTCGTGTCGATGCCTTATCTAATAAACGGACACACCCACCATGTTCATTTGTCCGAATGGCTTCTACTAATATAACATGACGTCCATGTGGAAAAAGAACCTTCAATGGTCTTTTCAAATAACTAGTCCTACAATAGAAATAAAAGTTTAGTACCAAAGTGAAGTAACCTACAATAAGTATTATTGACAAAAGAATCTACTTACAATCTTCTCACCAATTAAGCGTGCATCCTTATATGTGTACTATTCTCCTTGATTTTGTCGGGATATCTTCCACTTCTCATGGCGTGGTTGTGAAGATGGAATGGGATAAAGGCTTGATGAAGCTCATGTTGTCTCTATTTTCTTTTTTCACTTATCATTATCTCCTCTAGTTTATCATATCCTCTCCGAGACAATCTATATGGATATAAACTCTTAGACACATTTTACTTTCCTTTTTGACTCTAAGCATGTTATAAACATAGTGATAATTTTAGTTTGCAGGGTTGTATTTAAAAAGTATCAGCACAACACAAGATTATACTTCACATTATAATTTATTCCTACTAACCTTGAATGCATGAGAATTGCAAGACTCGATAAACTTATCCCAAACCGTATGATCAATAAATGTATACTTTACAACAAAATTAACAAGATTAAGCTTGGGATTTATAATGTTATCTGATGCGAGATGTGTCTTAATTCCCTACAATGTTCACCAACATAATAAATACATCTTTTCTTTAACCTATCACTTTTTCGAACATAAAAAGCCATCTACATTTACATCAAAAAGTTGGTATTAGAATTGAACAAAAAAAGGTTATATACTTCAACATATAAGTTAAGATTAATACATCAACATCTTCCCATATGATTGTTTTCACATCATTTGATACATTATCTCAATCTTTTATCAAAAACTAACTTTGCTTCGACCAAGGAATTCCAATAAACTCTACATGTCTAAGAATTTTCACCACAACACCTCCTTGTTTGTATATCAAACTCGGCCTGCAACTTAACACATGTATTTTGGATTTTCATTAATGTTGTCATCATAGTGGCACCTCTAGTATTTCTTTTTATTTTCTTCTGCTGACTGGAGGAACCATCAGTTGCAGGAGGGGTGTTGGATGAATTGTTCATTTACATGTTTAAACAAAAAAGAATAAAATCAATGACATAAAGTTATAACAATATTAACTACAAATATTAAAAATAAAGTATGACAAATAAGTTATGGATAAATAATAAAAAAAATATTTACTTGTTATGTTTTTTTTCATATATCTCCTTGATGATCATAACTAATAACATGCACATCATCTTCATCATTTTCTCAAAAATAGAAAGAGTTAAATCTTGATTTTCATCACTAGAAGGAACATGTTTTCCTTGGAGAGCTACTAACCACCTAATGTTAGAAGGATCAATGATATAAAGCACCTATTTTTCTTAGAATGTCATAAAGAAGGGATCATTCATATAAGCTGTCTTGCAAAAGTCAACCCCTGTGAATCCTAATTCATCGATTTGTGCACTCGTGCTACTGTCAACCCACTTGCATTTCAATAAATGTACTTTAAATATAATATAATCATCTCCCAAATTTCATCAATTACCCCAAAGTATGATCTAAATGCCATTACATGATTCATATCTTTTGAACTAGAAAAGTACATGCTATCTTCTCCACATGCATCACATTAATACAACTCTTTACATCGAGGATAGACCAATATGGAAGATAAGAGAACACAAACCTCTTTTTCCATATTTTTTCCGCGGGCTCCTTTTGGTTTGTTCCAAAGACAACATTAATGTGTCATCGTCATTGATAAATTTTCTACCCAGCTAAGGGTTTTGGAGCGATAACATACTCTTGTTATCCATTAAAATTCTTCCGTAATCTACGACATGGATGATTGACTCTTGTTATGCCCAAGGTAAACAATTATTTCCATTTTTAGTTGATGGTAGAATGTAGCAGCTTTACATATAGAACACACTCTATGTCCCTTAACATTGTACCCAAACTAATTACCGTGTGCATGAAAGTCGTTAATTGTGTAAAACAAAGGAATGTTGAAAAGGAATAGATGAGAGGAGGCGAGAAAAATTGATTTTGAGGGAGGCAGACTTTTGTTTGTTCATTAGGGTTTTTTGTTGTTAAATTTGATTTGGGCCTGAAATCTCTTACTCGGTTTTCCTCACTCTACAACCTAATATGTTTTCCATTTTAACACCCTATCCAGTTCGCCTCACCCAAAGATGTTTATAGAGTTTTTTTATTTGGGCCTTCTTTCTCCATGGACCCAGCGCTTCTTATGTCCAGCACCCCCATATTTTGTTGTTTTTAGCCCATTTTATTTTATTGCTTCTATTCTAGTTTTATTTTTAATATTTGTTTTAATTTATAATATAACAAAAACCAAAAATACTTATTAGATGTAGATTTTATTTTTCATAAATCAAAAATAAAAATATTTTATTTAAAATTATACTTTTTAATTTCTATTTAATATCAAAAAAACCCAAAAATATGCTTTTAATTTAAAGTTTTATTTTCTCTTCTCATATTAAAAATATTAGGTAGACATTAGGTCGATCTTTTCCCTTATCATTTCCATTTCACCTTTTCTTTTTCCTTTTTAACTTTTAAAACACTTGATTAACAACGATTAGAATCGCAATACCACGAGCCTTAAGCAATGGAAAGGAATGAGCGGGTGTAGTCCCTACCTCATTTTTCTTTCATTCATAGTCTTTGGTGTGATTAGAATCACAAAATCCTTCCCATAAAAAATACTCAACAAAACTCATTCAAGACACCTAATAAAGGTTAATGAGAATCATACTTCAACTAGCCTTAAGCGATGAAAAAGGGCGAGCGGGTGCAGTCTCTACCTCGCGTTTCTTTCATCCATAGTCTTTTGTGTGGTTCAAGTCCTAAACTTTAATCAAAAGTAGAGAGGTGATGAGTGTCCTTGCAATTATCCACTTGTCACTATCTACAACAAAACACTCAACAAACAATTCTCTTCTCTCCCGCCTTTAGGGTTTTCTTTCCCTTAAACGGACCTGTTACTTCCTTTCAATCGCAAACAGGTAACACATAAGACTCCACCCAGCGAGCAACTACCCTAATGCTAGAATGCGAATGTAATTTCGTCCACTAAAAAACGCAAACAAATAAAAAATATTGAGCCGAACTACAACGTTCTGATTCCTCAAAAGGGATATGTAGGCATTAGGTCGCGGGGCCTAAGTGAACACAATTTTGTAAATATTCCTTCTTTTTCTCGTATTTTCTTTTCTCTCTTTTTTGCATGCATGCATGTAGTTCCTATCTAGAGTCAGGAAAGGGTGAAGGTGAAAATGAGGTCATTGGCTAAACCCAAAATTATCTGGCTTGATGGATAATGTCTACGTTGAGTTTGATTGTAATCTCTTGTGTCGCCATTGGTCTTTCTCTCTTCCCTATGATTATTTGACCATGTAGATAGTTTTCACGTTTCTCCACCCCTTTGTTGTATTCTTCCTGCATAATTTTAATATCAATCAAGTCCCCCCTTGAAGAAGGGTTTGGTAATTGTGATAGTGAAATTTCTTTCTTGAATGACAAGACTCGCGCGTATGAGCGTACAAGATTCTTTTGTCTGAAATTATATCAAAAATATTTTCATAATTCATAGCATAGGATGTAATGACATTTTTCAATTCAATAAGTAAATAAATTATAGATAAATATGAACTCTTATTAAAGGAATGGCAAGACAGATCCACCAGGTGAAAGATATCATAGAGTTGTGAAATGTTCAAGGGAAAAAAGTTTTTTTTTCTTGAATTTTATTTTAAAATAGAAAAATATACTTAATTTTTTTTTAACAAATTGAATTATCTCATAGTGATTTGAAATTAAATAAATATAATTTTATATCATTTTCAGCTAATTATAAGCTAGTATTAGACCAAAAATAAATAAAAATAAGCTAGTTGTTATGAATATTTATGTTAGTGGATGTCCATCCATCTCCATGTTCTTCATCTTCCTATTCCATACTTAATATGTGTTTAATATGTGTGATTTTCTATCTCCCTTGAGTCCTATAAATAGAGACCCATATTACAATGTAAAGCACACTTGAAAGAAGATGATATAATATTGCTTTTCTCTATTCTACCTCTCTTGATCTCTATTGTTAAAGTTAATTTCATAACACGTATCAGCACGAAACTCTACCGTGTGAGCGATTTTATGATCAGTTTGCATAATCATGTTTCTTCTCTTTCGAGTAAGTTTTTAAGATTTTTCTTCATCTTATAGATTAAATTTTAGCATGCTATTCTATTATTTTTTTGTATAAGATTTCACTGGAAATTTTGTTTAATTAACACAATTATATATTTTAAAGTTGTCTATCATCGATAAGTTCTTGAAGCATCCCTGAAGGATTACTTAAAGAATGATTGTTCAATTTTTAAGAAAACAACAATTGTAATTTTCATGCATTCTTGAAGAATTGCATGAATAACGTGCATCCCAGAAGGATTATAAATATTATTATTTTTATTAGTAAACGATTTGTGATTGAGTTCCTGAAGAACTACAAAATGTGATTGAGTTTCTGAAGAACTATAAAAAAATTGTGATTGTGATTGTGATTGAGTTCCTGAAGAACTATACAAAAAAAAAAACCTCTCTTAAACTAATGTTAAGATATCTCAAGAGAATTACTTAAAGAATTATTTTTCTTAATCGATATGAATGTATTTGATTAAAGTGTTTAATAATGAAATACTATTATATGGGTTTTGACTTATATTGGGGGTATCAAATATCTTTGTATTACACAACACAATTTGGACAGAAAATGGGTAATAGAAAAGCTACCGTTTTTTTTTCCCGGGCTTGTACTACTACACTTATATTAGTACAATTGAAGCACATGTCATTGCAAACCTGTAGTTTACAAATTACACTTAAATGTGTCGTTGGTAAAACCGGTTGGGTCATCTCGGATTTAATATGACGCGGATAATTTGTATTGAAGAACCATAAGTTTCTTCAATCCAGTCAATTTTTGTGTGTTTCTAAAGGAAAATAAAAATTTGAGAAATTACGATTTTATGACACTAATTGTTGCATCGACTAAAATATCATGCATATGTCTCTACTCACAACCAGAAGTTTGTGAAATTATTTTCTCAACTAATTAGACTAAGATCTTGTTTTCTGGATTTTTTTAGAAATTCCTGTATAAGTATCACATATATTATTAAAATTGATATTGAATATCATGTAATATATGTTCATAAAAAGAAAATGGACCCGAAGATCCATTCTTTAGACGTCTAAAGTTAATTATATGGTTGATACTTATGAGATCATCAATTCTAAATTATATATTTGAAACACCCAAAGTATGATATTAAGATATTTATTCGCATTAAGCCAACAAGATACTATATCTTACTCCTCCCTAATTTATTATAATACTTCTCATCTAAGTGAATATTTGGATGTGTTGTGTATATTCCAATTGCTCCAATATAATACATTAAGATGAGTCTTGAAAGAATATTGGAAAAATATAATTAATATGAATCTCAATTTTGAGGATATAATTTGAGAAAATAATCAAATACTTGATTTCAGCCCAGTAGGCTAATTATCACTTGATAAATTAATTTTCCCAATTGTAACTCGGTGAACTGACTTTTATTTTTAGTATGCAACAATGTTGCGGTGAGCATGAGTCGCCACCGACTTTTATTTTGTCCAATGTTAGGAAAGGTAAAAAGTACAGAGAAAAACCTTTTTGAAAGAAAACGGGCTCGGGGGGTAAGTTATGAAAAGGGAAGGTGTAAGCACCCTTTTCATCCGTAGTTATCTACGGGCTCTTAATTTGCTTAGCTCATGTTTGTTTGTTTTGAGTTGAAAAGAGGCATAAGGACTTTAGCGTAAATGCGCTTTTGTGCCCCTGAGGGTGATCAGTATTTGAGATGTTCTCGCTCGAACTCAACGGAGTTCTGAAGATAACTTGTCCATCGAGAGGATTAAATTTTCATCTGCAGTTCATGATGGAAGCTTTCCTGGTGTCAAGTACTTGTTCATATGCAAAGAATGTTTAGTATGAGAAATATAATTCTAATGCAAAGTTCATGTTTGTCTTGAAGTTTAAAAAAGGAAGTTTTTTTTTTTTTTTTTTTTTGAAAGGATGTCGAAGCATCGATTTTTTTTGAAAGGTGGTGTGATACCAACTCAAGCGTTTAGCAAAACTCCTAGGAGTCGGTTTACCGTATTCTTGTTTACAGTATGCTTTCGAATTAACCCTGCTTCAATTAGGACTTTTGAGGGTTGTAACGTGGCCAGGTTCACAGTTTTAGAAAAAAGGATTTTTAGGCTCAAAATTTATTGGTGCCCACCCCCTTCGTGATGTTCTCCAACCTAAGTTCAGTTAACTCGATGCGAGTATTCATCCTTCAAAAGGAGTTTGGGAAGATTGAGGAATCAATTAGGTATTTGGACATGGCAGTCACTTTACCTTTCATATTTTGTGTCTGATCACATGACTTGTTCTTTGAATTTATAGTCACACGACTTTGCCGTTTTGTTGAGGATCTCTTTTTTGTTTCTCTAACTTTTGCCTGGACAAAGTCTTTTGATTTTGATGTCCATCGGGATGCCCTTATTTTGCCTAAGTCGCTGGTTTTCAAGTTTGTTGACTTAGAAGGATTTTTTTTTTTGTATTCATTCTTTTCCCTTTTTTTTTTGAACAAGTCGTATAATCCTGAGACGTCTTCGATTTGTTGGAAAGATTGTGACTGCCTCATTTCTTGGTCGACGAGGGATAACCGTTGTGGTATTAACTTTCCTCATCCTTTTGAAATATAACCATTGTTGTATCCTTAGATGCTTGCTCCTGATGAATTTTGAACGCTCAATCAGGTTAACTGAACACTACCCTGCCCCTGGGTTAAATGCGGGGTTTTTTCGTATAGAAAAGAAACTCCTACTTCAAGGCTCAAAGGGGTTGGCAAGGGATTAACTTCCTTATATCTCCAGTGTTTGGGGATTTGAAACAATGCCTGTACATCATCAACAGGGTTTTACTCGAAAGCATACCATTTGAGATTATAGGTATTATAGGTTCGTCATTCTCCCTTCAGAGTCATCATGCTTTATCATTGAGAGTTTGGTATCACAAGCAAATAAGAACATATTAGAGCGAGAGTGAATGAATTTTTTCAAGACAAACACATCCAATGCATCGTTATTATAGTTCAAAAACAAACAAGTATTGCATATAGACAGTATTGAACAAGAACAAGAAAGATTACGCATGAAAATGCATGAGAAATTACGAATTGCCAACATTGAGGAGATTTTCTCCGTATGGACTTATTGCTTCAGAAGGTCCATTGAGTCGAGCGAGAACTTCAAATCTGGCCTGCAGGTGTGAATATGATAACCTTTGCATCAATCAGGTCTTGTACTTTATCTCGGACTGGTTGGCAATTATCGATCGACTGACCAAGTGCCCCAGAGAGGAAACCAAACCAAGCGTTCGTATCTGAACTAAAGATTACTTCTAAGAAGAAGATTCTGACGAAGCCACAAAGGAGTTGTAAGTATCAAGCTTTAGGGATTTGAGGTAGAAAATGAGAAGCTCGTTGTCTGGAAACCTGTTATGCAATGATATGTATGCAAATGTATATGCAATGATTTCAAGGATCTTTTTGGAACCCAATTTGCAACATTGACATGTAGTTGCAGCTTTGTTGAAAAACTTCGACTTCCGTCTTTGAACGTCCTTCTTGAAGAATCAGGCTCACCATATCCAGTGGGTCATAGCCTCTGATTCGGGGTATGGTACTTTTGAGCTTAAAAGAATGTGGCTAAAGGAAAATAAATCCTCTTGCCCCTTGATAGGAACTGTACCCTTGAGTTTGAAGGCATATGGCTAGAGGAAAATAAATCCTCTTGCCCCTTGATATGAATTAAGGCTCCATAATAGTACCTGGGAATTATGCATCCTAAATACCAAAGATCCCTGAAAAGGTTAGCCAGCACATTATGGAAAAGCATAGGGTAGTACGGACAAGTAAGTCCTACAAACAAAACCTGCAAGGAGATCAAGTGGTTAGATAACAAACATGTCACACAAGAGTCCTTAGGTTTACGGCTTGCATGGAGTATGACCAGGTGATTACCCTTCCCCAAAGGTACTTCTAAGGATAAGGATAATATCAGCAACGGGTTCTACCAGTGACCCAGAATTGTCAGCCCCTTCTAAAGCACCCTCGAACATGATACATGCATACCACGCAATGACACTTTAGGAAGAAACCTATCTGAGCTGTAGTATCGGGTCGCGACCATAACTTGGCATGCACCAAGAATAGCCCTCCCACTACGTTCCTAAAAGTTAAGATGGGTTAAAGGTGACTAAAGGTCCTTGAGCTCCGACGCACCCAAAGATACATGCGTAAACCTCTCTCATGCAAAAGAGGTACACAATAACCAATGGAGGCCTAACTCAAGCGCGAACTTCATTTTGACCAATCCCAAGCATGCACAAGGGAGGTCTCCATGACTATGCCGCTCCTATCTTAAAGTGCACTCGAATCCGGGTATAGGATTCATCTTCCACAAAACCCAAGCAACCATGATAATTAAAACAATCAAACAAACAGATTAGTGATCTAAGCCCTAAGGTAAACCCCTCTTTAGAGAGTCCCCAGCAGAGTCGCCAGTTCTGTAACTCGGTGAACTGACTTTTATTTTTAGTATGCAACAATGTTGCGGTGAGCATGAGTCGCCACCGACTTTTATTTTGTCCAATGTTAGGAAAGGTAAAAAGTACAGAGAAAAACCTTTTTGAAAGAAAACGGGCTCGGGGGGTAAGTTATGAAAAGGGAAGGTGTAAGCACCCTTTTCATCCGTAGTTATCTACGGGCTCTTAATTTGCTTAGCTCATGTTTGTTTGTTTTGAGTTGAAAAGAGGCATAAGGACTTTAGCGTAAATGCGTAGCCTTAGTTTTTCGAAAGAGTTTTGAAAAGATGTTTTTATTGAGCTAGGCATATTAAGAGCACTACCCTAAATAGTTGGTCTTTTTCTATACCTTTTAAAATTCCTAGGATTTTCCATACTATATAGAAGTAGGAAATCCTTGTTTATTGGACGTGCGGGTCATCGAAGGGTCATCGAGGTCGTTGAAGGCGACAGGTAGAGGTACCTTTAGCAATATTCGAAGGGACAATCATTGTTTCGTAGGCGACCGTTCGAGGGACTAGATCATATTATCGAGGCAACATCGCGGGTCATCGAGGGACTTATGATCTTTGCAATGATTTTCAAATCGGGGGACTTTGCTAATTGGTACCTCTACGTTCGAGGGACACGACCTTTATAATTATCCATAAGGCAAACAAGAGGGGCGTACCCTAGAGGTGAGTGTGTGCAGCAATCACGTGTGTTAAATTCAGTTATTTTTTATTTATCTTTGATTTGAAAATGATCTATCGGTTATTTTTAAATCTTACCATACAATCCTAAACATACATCTAACAAGTATATAGTGCAGAAAGTAAAAAGCAGAAAATAAATCCTAACTATTACAAGGCCTCGGGGTTAGGGGTTTACAATAAAAATTGGGGGAAGTGCTAAAAAATAAAAGAACATAATTGAAACTATTACAAAATATGAGCGCCTATACAATTGTTCTAAGAAAATTAAATAACGATAGAAGATAACATTTGGAAGAAAGTTTTGATGTTTATATTTTTTAGAATGTATTTTAGAATTAAACTAATTATATCCTAAGTTATTTAAAAGGAACAAAATTAAACCCGATATTTAAACAAATAAAATCCTAAAAATAAACTAATAATTATATACTTTTAATTTAAAACTTTTTACAAAATTAATTTAGTTATCAACAAATTAATAAAGTAAATTAGATTTAAATTAAAATAACTAATCTAAAATTGTTTTTTATGAGTTATTATTTTAACGAAACAAAAATTAAAGAAATTAAATACAAGAATATTTACAATTTTGATACTAATAGCAAATTAATTATATAAAAAAAACATTAATTTAAAAAGAAAATTAAATTAATCCTAAATTGATTTTTATTTGATTTTGTGAGATTTTTATCAATTAGAAATAAACAAAGGTTATATACAAACCAAATTAGTTTTTTTTTAGTTAAGACAAAGTTTAGATTAAGTGAAATAAAAACTAACTCTAACACTATTATTCATTATTATCTTATGAAATGATTTACTGGTTAACTATTTTGTTATTTTAATTTTAGTTAATGATAATTTGGAGACAAAACAAACAAACTATTTGCATTTGGAAGCTCTAACGCGCCACGCAAATAATGACCACCACCTGCATTTGTCAAACCAACGCCCACAGCGGTCATCTTCTTCTTCTCCGACGGCCCTTTCCTCGTAGCACCTACAAATAACACCAAACAAAAAAAACAAAACCACACAGTTCCATTAAATGTGACATCTTTGATGTCTCAGGAAGAGTTTGGGGTGATTGACTTGGATTGAAGGTGGCTGTAGTGCACAAATCCGTACGCCCTAGTTTTTGAAGTTTTTTCTTGAAAGTTTTGGAACGTGTTCTTGAGGCTGTGAAATCGTATGTTTTTCTTTTTTTCCCCCCTTTTGTGTGTGATGAGGTTGCCTTTATATAGAGGAGAAGAGTGGGAAATGATGGAAAGAACAATGCTTTGATGATCATAAAAGTGAGAGATTATTTCCTAAAAAATTTGAAAACTTTCTAAAACATGAGAGACATGGTCTTTGAAGGAGGTTTAAGGCTAATGAATAAGTTTGATTTTGTTTCTAGAATCCTAAAAAAAAAAAGCGCTACTCTTTATTTGTTTTGATTTTAATAATTATAATAGTAGTAATAATAATATTAACACTAAATAAAAAAATAAAAGAAAGTAATAGAAAAAACAAAAATATACTCTGAATAAAATAAATAAAAAGAGATTTGGATTTTTAAAATATTTTATGATTTTTTAGGATTTTTTGTGAATAAAATATGAATAAAGAAAAAAATATTTTTTTATTTTTTTTAATAAATAATAATTACGAAAATAATATTTAAATATTAAAAAAAGGTTTTTTTTTATTTATTTTAAATATAAGTAAAAAAATGAATATTAAAAAACGAGAATTAAATGATTAAAAAGAAAAACTTATTTTTTTTTTTTTGTGATTTTATTATTTTAATATAAATGAAAAATTAAATTAAATCTATAGTTAGAAACAAATAAAAAGAAAAAATGTTAGAAGTGGGATTTGAACCCGGGAACTTATACTTGCAAACTTACTTCCTTACCAATTGTGCTATATTATTTATTTGAATTAAAAAGCCAACTGAAAGTGCATGAAGCATCGGCCAACATTTTGCTATTTATTAAAATATAAATAATTTAAGAGTAAATTATTATATTTTAAAATAGACTTTAAATCGAATATTTATAAAATCTAGGATGTCAATGTAAATGAATCCAAGATTTTATAAAAACTCAATTTTGAAATAACTTTGAATTTTTTTTTGAAAAGCGTGGGCAAATTTTGGGGTATGACAGCTGCCCCTGTTCAATCTTCTTAAACCTGAGGATGTAGATTGACTTGTGTGCCTATCGGAATCTGAAGGTGGAAGAGGATTGAACACTAGAATACCCAGAAATTTGCCCTTGTTGATGGAGGGACTTTTGTATGAGGTGGGCTTAAAGATGCCATCCGGAGGTTGACAGAGAACTGTCTGAGATGGGCTTAGAGATGCCACCTAACTGAGATGCTTGTCAGCAACCTGGGGGGTCATGCTTCCCATGGCGCGTATATGATAGATCTTCAGAATGTTTGGGGTTCGAGCTTCCAAACGTATATCTGGAATAGAGATTCATAGATGTTCGGGGTTCGAGCTTCCGAAACATCTACCATAGAATTCAGATCAATCGGGGTTCATGCTTTCGAAACATATCTGTCGTAGATTTCAGAACATCCGGGGTTCAGGCTTCCGGAACGTTTCCGTTGTAGAATTCAGATTATCCAGGGTTCAAGCTTCCGGAACATATCTGTTGTAGAATTCAGATCATTCGGGGTTCAAGCTTCCGAAACATATATGCCGTAGATTCCAGAACATCCGGGGTTCAGGCTTCCGGAATGTTTCTGCCGTAGAATTCAGATTATCCGGGGTTCAAGCTTCCGGAACATATCTGTTGTAAAATTCAGATCATTCGGGGTTCAAGCTTCCGAAACATATCTGTCGTAGTTTTCAGAACATCCGGGGTTCATGCTTCCGGAACGTTTCTGTCGTAGATTTCAGATCATTCGGGGTTCAAGCTTCCGAAACATATCTGCCGTAGATTTCAAAACATCCGGGGTTCATGCTTCCGGAACGTTTCTGTCGTAGATTTCAGATTATCCGGGGTTCAAGCTTCCGGAACATATCTGTTGTAGAATTCAGATCATTCGGGGTTCAAGCTTCCGAAACATGTCTGTCGTAGTTTTCAGAACATCCGGGGTTCATGCTTCCGGAACGTTTCTGTCGTAGATTTCAGATTATCCGGGGTTCAAGCTTCCGGAACATATCTGCCGTAGATTTTAGAACATCCGGGGTTCATGCTTCCGGAACGTTTCTGTCGTAGATTTCAGATTATCCGGGGTTCAAGCTTCCGGAAGATATCTGTTGAGAATCTGGGGTTCAAGCTTCCAGATTGTATATTTGATAGAAATTGGTTTTGTAAATGATATTTTCATGATCGGTTGGTCGACCTGAAAGGAAAAGTTAGCTTTTGTGCAATGTCATGATGCATGTAATGTATTGTATGTTTTTTTTGAAATGAATGGGAGTGTTATGCATATGCCACGAGGTGTATGATGTATGAATGCAAAATGCTGTTAATGACAACAACAGATTGTAGCAGTGTTTTGCTGGGAAAATAAATCCCTGACTGTTCAACGCCTTTGAGAGATTATTTGAATCTCGACTTGACTGCCCCAGATGAATTGGACAATAACATGTCATGCCCCTTGTACATATTGGCATTTTAACCAAATGAGTCATTCGTAGGAAATAATTCTGCTTTTGACGTGCTTTTGAAGCGACTCTGTCTGTAGGGAGAGCTTCCTGAGATTTGTGCTGTTATAAGCAACCTGCCCCAGTATCATGAGTTTAGGAACAATGCCTCTGATTGATCCGGGTCGGAGGTAGTTTCAACTATACTTGGGTGAATGCTCATGGTCGTTCAGCAGTTTTGGACATCCCTTGAATCTTGACCTGATTGCCCCAGATTGACTAAACTATTACTCAATAGAGTATCCAACCGCTTTTGTGCCCCTGAGGGTGATCAGTATTTGAGATGTTCTCGCTCGAACTCAACGGAGTTCTGAAGATAACTTGTCCATCGAGAGGATTAAATTTTCATCTGCAGTTCATGATGGAAGCTTTCCTGGTGTCAAGTACTTGTTCATATGCAAAGAATGTTTAGTATGAGAAATATAATTCTAATGCAAAGTTCATGTTTGTCTTGAAGTTTAAAAAAGGAAGTTTTTTTTTTTTTTTTTTTGAAAGGATGTCGAAGCATCGATTTTTTTTGAAAGGTGGTGTGATACCAACTCAAGCGTTTAGCAAAACTCCTAGGAGTCGGTTTACCGTATTCTTGTTTACAGTATGCTTTCGAATTAACCCTGCTTCAATTAGGACTTTTGAGGGTTGTAACGTGGCCAGGTTCACAGTTTTAGAAAAAAGGATTTTTAGGCTCAAAATTTATTGGTGCCCACCCCCTTCGTGATGTTCTCCAACCTAAGTTCAGTTAACTCGATGCGAGTATTCATCCTTCAAAAGGAGTTTGGGAAGATTGAGGAATCAATTAGGTATTTGGACATGGCAGTCACTTTACCTTTCATATTTTGTGTCTGATCACATGACTTGTTCTTTGAATTTATAGTCACACGACTTTGCCGTTTTGTTGAGGATCTCTTTTTTGTTTCTCTAACTTTTGCCTGGACAAAGTCTTTTGATTTTGATGTCCATCGGGATGCCCTTATTTTGCCTAAGTCGCTGGTTTTCAAGTTTGTTGACTTAGCAGGATTTTTTTTTTTGTATTCATTCTTTTCCCTTTTTTTTTTGAACAAGTCGTATAATCCTGAGACGTCTTCGATTTGTTGGAAAGATTGTGACTGCCTCATTTCTTGGTCGACGAGGGATAACCGTTGTGGTATTAACTTTCCTCATCCTTTTGAAATATAACCATTGTTGTATCCTTAGATGCTTGCTCCTGATGAATTTTGAACGCTCAATCAGGTTAACTGAACACTACCCTGCCCCTGGGTTAAATGCGGGGTTTTTTCGTATAGAAAAGAAACTCCTACTTCAAGGCTCAAAGGGGTTGGCAAGGGATTAACTTCCTTATATCTCCAGTGTTTGGGGATTTGAAACAATGCCTGTACATCATCAACAGGGTTTTACTCGAAAGCATACCATTTGAGATTATAGGTATTATAGGTTCGTCATTCTCCCTTCAGAGTCATCATGCTTTATCATTGAGAGTTTGGTATCACAAGCAAATAAGAACATATTAGAGCGAGAGTGAATGAATTTTTTCAAGACAAACACATCCAATGCATCGTTATTATAGTTCAAAAACAAACAAGTATTGCATATAGACAGTATTGAACAAGAACAAGAAAGATTACGCATGAAAATGCATGAGAAATTACGAATTGCCAACATTGAGGAGATTTTCTCCGTATGGACTTATTGCTTCAGAAGGTCCATTGAGTCGAGCGAGAACTTCAAATCTGGCCTGCAGGTGTGAATATGATAACCTTTGCATCAATCAGGTCTTGTACTTTATCTCGGACTGGTTGGCAATTATCGATCGACTGACCAAGTGCCCCAGAGAGGAAACCAAACCAAGCGTTCGTATCTGAACTAAAGATTACTTCTAAGAAGAAGATTCTGACGAAGCCACAAAGGAGTTGTAAGTATCAAGCTTTAGGGATTTGAGGTAGAAAATGAGAAGCTCGTTGTCTGGAAACCTGTTATGCAATGATATGTATGCAAATGTATATGCAATGATTTCAAGGATCTTTTTGGAACCCAATTTGCAACATTGACATGTAGTTGCAGCTTTGTTGAAAAACTTCGACTTCCGTCTTTGAACGTCCTTCTTGAAGAATCAGGCTCACCATATCCAGTGGGTCATAGCCTCTGATTCGGGGTATGGTACTTTTGAGCTTAAAAGAATGTGGCTAAAGGAAAATAAATCCTCTTGCCCCTTGATAGGAACTGTACCCTTGAGTTTGAAGGCATATGGCTAGAGGAAAATAAATCCTCTTGCCCCTTGATATGAATTAAGGCTCCATAATAGTACCTGGGAATTATGCATCCTAAATACCAAAGATCCCTGAAAAGGTTAGTCAGCACATTATGGAAAAGCATAGGGTAGTACGGACAAGTAAGTCCTACAAACAAAACCTGCAAGGAGATCAAGTGGTTAGATAACAAACATGTCACACAAGAGTCCTTAGGTTTACGGCTTGCATGGAGTATGACCAGGTGATTACCCTTCCCCAAAGGTACTTCTAAGGATAAGGATAATATCAGCAACGGGTTCTACCAGTGACCCAGAATTGTCAGCCCCTTCTAAAGCACCCTCGAACATGGTACATGCATACCACGCAATGACACTTTAGGAAGAAACCTATCTGAGCTGTAGTATCGGGTCGCGACCATAACTTGGCATGCACCAAGAATAGCCCTCCCACTACGTTCCTAAAAGTTAAGATGGGTTAAAGGTGACTAAAGGTCCTTGAGCTCCGACGCACCCAAAGATACATGCGTAAACCTCTCTCATGCAAAAGAGGTACACAATAACCAATGGAGGCCTAACTCAAGCGCGAACTTCATTTTGACCAATCCCAAGCATGCACAAGGGAGGTCTCCATGACTATGCCGCTCCTATCTTAAAGTGCACTCGAATCCGGGTATAGGATTCATCTTCCACAAAACCCAAGCAACCATGATAATTAAAACAATCAAACAAACAGATTAGTGATCTAAGCCCTAAGGTAAACCCCTCTTTAGAGAGTCCCCAGCAGAGTCGCCAGTTCTGTAACTCGGTGAACTGACTTTTATTTTTAGTATGCAACAATGTTGCGGTGAGCATGAGTCGCCACCGACTTTTATTTTGTCCAATGTTAGGAAAGGTAAAAAGTACAGAGAAAAACCTTTTTGAAAGAAAACGGGCTCGGGGGGTAAGTTATGAAAAGGGAAGGTGTAAGCACCCTTTTCATCCGTAGTTATCTACGGGCTCTTAATTTGCTTAGCTCATGTTTGTTTGTTTTGAGTTGAAAAGAGGCATAAGGACTTTAGCGTAAATGCGTAGCCTTAGTTTTTCGAAAGAGTTTTGAAAAGATGTTTTTATTGAGCTAGGCATATTAAGAGCACTACCCTAAATAGTTGGTCTTTTTCTATACCTTTTAAAATTCCTAGGATTTTCCATACTATATAGAAGTAGGAAATCCTTGTTTATTGGACGTGCGGGTCATCGAAGGGTCATCGAGGTCGTTGAAGGCGACAGGTAGAGGTACCTTTAGCAATATTCGAAGGGACAATCATTGTTTCGTAGGCGACCGTTCGAGGGACTAGATCATATTATCGAGGCAACATCGCGGGTCATCGAGGGACTTATGATCTTTGCAATGATTTTCAAATCGGGGGACTTTGCTAATTGGTACCTCTACGTTCGAGGGACACGACCTTTATAATTATCCATAAGGCAAACAAGAGGGGCGTACCCTAGAGGTGAGTGTGTGCAGCAATCACGTGTGTTAAATTCAGTTATTTTTTATTTATCTTTGATTTGAAAATGATCTATCGGTTATTTTTAAATCTTACCATACAATCCTAAACATACATCTAACAAGTATATAGTGCAGAAAGTAAAAAGCAGAAAATAAATCCTAACTATTACAAGGCCTCGGGGTTAGGGGTTTACAATAAAAATTGGGGGAAGTGCTAAAAAATAAAAGAACATAATTGAAACTATTACAAAATATGAGCGCCTATACAATTGTTCTAAGAAAATTAAATAACGATAGAAGATAACATTTGGAAGAAAGTTTTGATGTTTATATTTTTTAGAATGTATTTTAGAATTAAACTAATTATATCCTAAGTTATTTAAAAGGAACAAAATTAAACCCGATATTTAAACAAATAAAATCCTAAAAATAAACTAATAATTATATACTTTTAATTTAAAACTTTTTACAAAATTAATTTAGTTATCAACAAATTAATAAAGTAAATTAGATTTAAATTAAAATAACTAATCTAAAATTGTTTTTTATGAGTTATTATTTTAACGAAACAAAAATTAAAGAAATTAAATACAAGAATATTTACAATTTTGATACTAATAGCAAATTAATTATATAAAAAAAACATTAATTTAAAAAGAAAATTAAATTAATCCTAAATTGATTTTTATTTGATTTTGTGAGATTTTTATCAATTAGAAATAAACAAAGGTTATATACAAACCAAATTAGTTTTTTTTTAGTTAAGACAAAGTTTAGATTAAGTGAAATAAAAACTAACTCTAACACTATTATTCATTATTATCTTATGAAATGATTTACTGGTTAACTATTTTGTTATTTTAATTTTAGTTAATGATAATTTGGAGACAAAACAAACAAACTATTTGCATTTGGAAGCTCTAACGCGCCACGCAAATAATGACCACCACCTGCATTTGTCAAACCAACGCCCACAGCGGTCATCTTCTTCTTCTCCGACGGCCCTTTCCTCGTAGCACCTACAAATAACACCAAACAAAAAAAACAAAACCACACAGTTCCATTAAATGTGACATCTTTGATGTCTCAGGAAGAGTTTGGGGTGATTGACTTGGATTGAAGGTGGCTGTAGTGCACAAATCCGTACGCCCTAGTTTTTGAAGTTTTTTCTTGAAAGTTTTGGAACGTGTTCTTGAGGCTGTGAAATCGTATGTTTTTCTTTTTTTCCCCCCTTTTGTGTGTGATGAGGTTGCCTTTATATAGAGGAGAAGAGTGGGAAATGATGGAAAGAACAATGCTTTGATGATCATAAAAGTGAGAGATTATTTCCTAAAAAATTTGAAAACTTTCTAAAACATGAGAGACATGGTCTTTGAAGGAGGTTTAAGGCTAATGAATAAGTTTGATTTTGTTTCTAGAATCCTAAAAAAAAAAAGCGCTACTCTTTATTTGTTTTGATTTTAATAATTATAATAGTAGTAATAATAATATTAACACTAAATAAAAAAATAAAAGAAAGTAATAGAAAAAACAAAAATATACTCTGAATAAAATAAATAAAAAGAGATTTGGATTTTTAAAATATTTTATGATTTTTTAGGATTTTTTGTGAATAAAATATGAATAAAGAAAAAAATATTTTTTTATTTTTTTTAATAAATAATAATTACGAAAATAATATTTAAATATTAAAAAAAGGTTTTTTTTTATTTATTTTAAATATAAGTAAAAAAATGAATATTAAAAAACGAGAATTAAATGATTAAAAAGAAAAACTTATTTTTTTTTTTTTGTGATTTTATTATTTTAATATAAATGAAAAATTAAATTAAATCTATAGTTAGAAACAAATAAAAAGAAAAAATGTTAGAAGTGGGATTTGAACCCGGGAACTTATACTTGCAAACTTACTTCCTTACCAATTGTGCTATATTATTTATTTGAATTAAAAAGCCAACTGAAAGTGCATGAAGCATCGGCCAACATTTTGCTATTTATTAAAATATAAATAATTTAAGAGTAAATTATTATATTTTAAAATAGACTTTAAATCGAATATTTATAAAATCTAGGATGTCAATGTAAATGAATCCAAGATTTTATAAAAACTCAATTTTGAAATAACTTTGAATTTTTTTTTGAAAAGCGTGGGCAAATTTTGGGGTATGACAGCTGCCCCTGTTCAATCTTCTTAAACCTGAGGATGTAGATTGACTTGTGTGCCTATCGGAATCTGAAGGTGGAAGAGGATTGAACACTAGAATACCCAGAAATTTGCCCTTGTTGATGGAGGGACTTTTGTATGAGGTGGGCTTAAAGATGCCATCCGGAGGTTGACAGAGAACTGTCTGAGATGGGCTTAGAGATGCCACCTAACTGAGATGCTTGTCAGCAACCTGGGGGGTCATGCTTCCCATGGCGCGTATATGATAGATCTTCAGAATGTTTGGGGTTCGAGCTTCCAAACGTATATCTGGAATAGAGATTCATAGATGTTCGGGGTTCGAGCTTCCGAAACATCTACCATAGAATTCAGATCAATCGGGGTTCATGCTTTCGAAACATATCTGTCGTAGATTTCAGAACATCCGGGGTTCAGGCTTCCGGAACGTTTCCGTTGTAGAATTCAGATTATCCAGGGTTCAAGCTTCCGGAACATATCTGTTGTAGAATTCAGATCATTCGGGGTTCAAGCTTCCGAAACATATATGCCGTAGATTCCAGAACATCCGGGGTTCAGGCTTCCGGAATGTTTCTGCCGTAGAATTCAGATTATCCGGGGTTCAAGCTTCCGGAACATATCTGTTGTAAAATTCAGATCATTCGGGGTTCAAGCTTCCGAAACATATCTGTCGTAGTTTTCAGAACATCCGGGGTTCATGCTTCCGGAACGTTTCTGTCGTAGATTTCAGATCATTCGGGGTTCAAGCTTCCGAAACATATCTGCCGTAGATTTCAAAACATCCGGGGTTCATGCTTCCGGAACGTTTCTGTCGTAGATTTCAGATTATCCGGGGTTCAAGCTTCCGGAACATATCTGTTGTAGAATTCAGATCATTCGGGGTTCAAGCTTCCGAAACATGTCTGTCGTAGTTTTCAGAACATCCGGGGTTCATGCTTCCGGAACGTTTCTGTCGTAGATTTCAGATTATCCGGGGTTCAAGCTTCCGGAACATATCTGCCGTAGATTTTAGAACATCCGGGGTTCATGCTTCCGGAACGTTTCTGTCGTAGATTTCAGATTATCCGGGGTTCAAGCTTCCGGAAGATATCTGTTGAGAATCTGGGGTTCAAGCTTCCAGATTGTATATTTGATAGAAATTGGTTTTGTAAATGATATTTTCATGATCGGTTGGTCGACCTGAAAGGAAAAGTTAGCTTTTGTGCAATGTCATGATGCATGTAATGTATTGTATGTTTTTTTTGAAATGAATGGGAGTGTTATGCATATGCCACGAGGTGTATGATGTATGAATGCAAAATGCTGTTAATGACAACAACAGATTGTAGCAGTGTTTTGCTGGGAAAATAAATCCCTGACTGTTCAACGCCTTTGAGAGATTATTTGAATCTCGACTTGACTGCCCCAGATGAATTGGACAATAACATGTCATGCCCCTTGTACATATTGGCATTTTAACCAAATGAGTCATTCGTAGGAAATAATTCTGCTTTTGACGTGCTTTTGAAGCGACTCTGTCTGTAGGGAGAGCTTCCTGAGATTTGTGCTGTTATAAGCAACCTGCCCCAGTATCATGAGTTTAGGAACAATGCCTCTGATTGATCCGGGTCGGAGGTAGTTTCAACTATACTTGGGTGAATGCTCATGGTCGTTCAGCAGTTTTGGACATCCCTTGAATCTTGACCTGATTGCCCCAGATTGACTGAACTATTACTCAATAGAGTATCCAACCGCTTTTGTGCCCCTGAGGGTGATCAGTATTTGAGATGTTCTCGCTCGAACTCAACGGAGTTCTGAAGATAACTTGTCCATCGAGAGGATTAAATTTTCATCTGCAGTTCATGATGGAAGCTTTCCTGGTGTCAAGTACTTGTTCATATGCAAAGAATGTTTAGTATGAGAAATATAATTCTAATGCAAAGTTCATGTTTGTCTTGAAGTTTAAAAAAGGAAGTTTTTTTTTTTTTTTTTTTTGAAAGGATGTCGAAGCATCGATTTTTTTTGAAAGGTGGTGTGATACCAACTCAAGCGTTTAGCAAAACTCCTAGGAGTCGGTTTACCGTATTCTTGTTTACAGTATGCTTTCGAATTAACCCTGCTTCAATTAGGACTTTTGAGGGTTGTAACGTGGCCAGGTTCACAGTTTTAGAAAAAAGGATTTTTAGGCTCAAAATTTATTGGTGCCCACCCCCTTCGTGATGTTCTCCAACCTAAGTTCAGTTAACTCGATGCGAGTATTCATCCTTCAAAAGGAGTTTGGGAAGATTGAGGAATCAATTAGGTATTTGGACATGGCAGTCACTTTACCTTTCATATTTTGTGTCTGATCACATGACTTGTTCTTTGAATTTATAGTCACACGACTTTGCCGTTTTGTTGAGGATCTCTTTTTTGTTTCTCTAACTTTTGCCTGGACAAAGTCTTTTGATTTTGATGTCCATCGGGATGCCCTTATTTTGCCTAAGTCGCTGGTTTTCAAGTTTGTTGACTTAGCAGGATTTTTTTTTTGTATTCATTCTTTTCCCTTTTTTTTTTGAACAAGTCGTATAATCCTGAGACGTCTTCGATTTGTTGGAAAGATTGTGACTGCCTCATTTCTTGGTCGACGAGGGATAACCGTTGTGGTATTAACTTTCCTCATCCTTTTGAAATATAACCATTGTTGTATCCTTAGATGCTTGCTCCTGATGAATTTTGAACGCTCAATCAGGTTAACTGAACACTACCCTGCCCCTGGGTTAAATGCGGGGTTTTTTCGTATAGAAAAGAAACTCCTACTTCAAGGCTCAAAGGGGTTGGCAAGGGATTAACTTCCTTATATCTCCAGTGTTTGGGGATTTGAAACAATGCCTGTACATCATGAACAAGAAGTTCAAATGAACAATTTAAACTAAATTGTTGTCTTGATCCTCGTACAATTCAATATGAACCAAATGTTCACAATATTATTCATTTGCAAAGTTTATAAAATAAATTATCAGAGCTGATAATACTCCACTCAAAGTGGATTCTCTTATTGGATAATATAATAATGCAAATGAGTTGTTGTTGCGCCTGAAGCGTGGTATGAAAGTTGGTTCCAATGTTAAAAATCCTCTACTAAGAAAAGAAACTAAAGATGACCCAAGTGAGGATATGAAAATGCTTAGAGCACTTTGACATAATTTAATTTTCAGTTCCAGAAGAATAAATCAAGTACTTGAAATATGAAATAAAGAGATCTCGATAAATTATGTCATGGATGAAATGGAACCGAAATTGAGATAACTGAATAAAGTCAATATTGACAATGTCTTTGTATACAATATAGCGCTAAAAGTGATCAATGATAACGAGGATCATGAGTCAAAGTCTATTAAAGATTGTAGACTAAGTGAGAATTGGCCAAAATAAATATATTCAATTGAAGAAGAACTAAACTCACTTTACAAGTAACTCACTTTTGGACCTGTAGTCCGAACACCTCAAGATGTGAAACTAATGTGATATAAATGAGTTTTTGTGAAAAAGAAAAATAAGAATGATATAAAGTTTGATTTATTGCTCAATGATTTTCACAAAGACCTAAGATTGATTTTGATATATTCACCTGTAGTGGATTCAATCGATTTTTGATAATTAATTAGCCTTGTAACACATGAAGGGCATAATTTGAACATGATGGGTGTAATGACATCTTATTTATATGGTTCACTTAATAGTGACATTTACCTGAAACTCCCTGAAGGGTTCAATATACCAGAGGCACGTAATTATGGATCTCAAGAAAATTACTACATCAAATTGAACAAGTCTCTGTATGTGTTGAAAGAATCTGGATGCATGTGGTATAATCGCCTCAGTGAATATTTACTAAATGATGAATATACAAATAATTCAATTTGTACTTGTATTTTCATAAAATGATGTGGAAAAGAATTTGCAATACTAATTATCTATGTGAATGTGATACATATTATTGGAACTCCTGAAGAGCTTCCAAAAGCTATAAATTCCTTAAAGAAAGAGTTTGAGATGAATGACCTAGGAAAAACAAAAATTATGTCTAGCCTTACAAATTGAGAATTTGGACAATGGAATATTTGTACACCAGGAAGATTATATAGAAAAGTGTTGAAACACTTCTATATGGACAAATCTCATTCGTTGTCTACTCCAATGATTGTTATATCATTAGATGTAGAGAAAGATCTTTTCAGGCCTCAAGAAAATGATTACAAAAATTGTTTGGTCCTGAAGTACCATATCTTAGTGCAATTGGAGCACTAATGTACCTTGCTAATTATACACGTCTTGATATATCGTTTGTGGTCAATCTATTACCAAGATACAATTATTCACCTACATGAAGACATTTGAACGGAGTTAAACATATACTTCGTTATCTTAGAGATGCTGGTTACTTGTCAGATTCTCACAATAGTAGATCAGAAACAGGCTATTTGTTTACATGTGATGGTACAACCATTTCATGGAGATCTATGAAACAACTCATGGAAACAACTTCATCAAATCCCGCATTACTATTACCACTACATGAAGTCACTTCGAAGAAGACATTTTAAGAAACAACTACAAAGAATATCGTCTCACATGTAAATGTCTGCATGAGGGGGAGAAATACATATGTTTTGCACTCTTTTTTCCTTCACCATGGTTTTGTCCCATTGGGTTTTCCTGGTAAGGTTTTTAACGAGGCAATTCACATTCAAAGGATATTGTACTCTTTTTCCTTCACTAGAATTTTTCCCACTGGGTTTTTTCTAGTAAGGTTTTAACGAGGCATATCCTCAATGGACATCCAAGGGGGAGTGTTATGAATATTTATGTTAGTGGATGTCCATCCATCTCCATGTTCTTCATCTTCCTATTCCATACTTAATATGTGTTTAATATGTGTGATTTTCTATCTCCCTTGAGTCCTATAAATAGAGACCCATATTACAATGTAAAGCACACTTGAAAGAAGATGATATAATATTGCTTTTCTCTATTCTACCTCTCGATATAATATTGCTTTTCTCTATTCTACCTCTCTTGATCTCTATTGTTAAAGTTAATTTCATAACACTAGTATAATTCTGTCAACTAAAATAACTTGTATGTTTTTGTAGCGTATTATAAACCATTTTGGATTTAGAAGTCCATCTTCTACGGATCTCGCAATATTGTTATTGCAAGTTGGAGGAAACAATTAAAAGATATGTTAAAGAATGACCAAGACTTTTTATTTAATAAATAATAATGCAAATATGACTTCTATTTTCCCTTATTGTTTAGTAATTAGTCCGTTTACTTTTTGTTTAATTTATCAATAAATACTCTCTTTCTTCCTAAAAAAGGATACCAAAATAGAATGAAAAATTTACTACCTAATCTTTTATTATAGATCGTTTTTAACTTTTCACATATATTAAAAAAATATATCAAAAAAATAATGATTGTATTATAAAAATAAAAAATTATGACTGTTTTTATAAAATTGTCTTTCATTATCATTAATAATACATGAAAGATAAATTTATATAATTAAAAGAAGAGAGAATAATAAATATTTAAGGATATAATAAAAAAATATTATTAATTATTAATTAAAATTATAAAACAATTTATATTGTGATACATTTTTTTTCCAAAGCCATTTATAATAAAAGGGAGTACTTATTTAAAATCTTCTATTCAATTACCAAAAAAAAACTTCTACTCTTAAATATATTTTTGATATTTTTTTTGATAAATAAAAAATTTAATTAAATATATTTATAAATAAATAGTAATATTTATTTATATGTAAATAAATAGATGCAATGCAAGATATGAATATGAAGTTCAATGGATATTTATGTTGGTCCACTCAAAATATGAAGGAAGGCTAATGCCGTGATAAACTGCCATGTTTAATGCAGAAATTCTTCCCATCATTTTAATTATTTATTTACTAATATACTCATAATTATTAAATATTTTGTTGGAAATCAACAATAAATATGATAATAAAATATAAATTGATAAAAATAATATAAATTAATTTTATTATTATTATTATTATTATCATCTCTCTGAATTACTTATGATTTAGTCGTAGATATCCTTTGTTTTAAGATAGAGCTAGAATATTAAAGTCTATATAAACACTTCCCCTTGTAAGCCATTTTTTGACAGTTGGCAAATAAACTTATATATTTGACTACTTTTTAGTATTAATTCAGACCAATGATAAATTTTACTACTTTTTAATAAATTTTGATATTTTTATCATTAAAATAATAATTTAAAACGATAACGATTCACTTATTTTTTAAAAAACTTTATATTAAATTTCCCATGTGTTTCTTATAAAGATTATGGAAGTCAAGTCTTAGATAAATACATTGTTTGCACTAGTGGGTCTATATTCTAATAATTTATGCAGTTGCGTCTACAATTCATTATAAATATTAAACATGTTGTCATGATCTATTCACCAAGGGGAAGACTAATTAAGTTCATTAAAATATTGTATTTTATATATATATATATATATATATATATATATATATATATATATATATATATATATATATATATATATATATATATATATATATATATATATATATATATATATATATATATATATATATATATATATATATATATATATATATTAGTCCTTGATCAAACCAAACCATATTTGCAATCTTGTTCTGGTTGATAATTATATATATTCCTATAACCTTGGCTCTATCAATAATCATGGAGAACATTACAAAGGATGATGTATCCTCAAACAGCATCAATTCAGATCAGCCATACAGAACTTGGTACCACTTTCAGCCCCCAAAAAATTGGATGAATGGTAAAAGCACTCATATTCTATTTACTCTTTGAACATGTGTAATATGTCATTTATCTAACTCTTTTTCTGTATCATTTGACATGTTTTGTTGACCAAAATTCACTTCATCATGCAGATCCTAATGGTACGAATTAACCTTTATTTAGTTAAGAATCTCTCATATGTTACAAATTAATCTTAAGTTAACTAAGTCATAATTTTTGTGTGACAGGACCATTGTACTACAAAGGAGTTTACCATTTCTTCTACCAATATAACCCTGATGGAGCAACCTTTGGTAAAACAATGATATGGGCTCATTCTGTATCCAAAGATCTCATAAACTGGACTCATCTCAATGATGCTATAACTCCATCTTTTGCTGGTGACATCAACAGTTGCTTCTCAGGCTCAGCCACTATACTTCCAGGTGATATACCTGCTATGTTGTACACTGGAATCGACGAAAAAAGACATCAAGTTCAAAACTTAGCTATGCCAAAAGATCCAACTGACCCTTACTTAAGGGAATGGGAAAAACACCCTCAAAATCCCTTGATGACAGCACCTAGTGAAGTCGAAGAGCGTGAATTCCGAGACCCTTCAACTGCATGGAAAGGAAAAGATGGAAAATGGAGGGTGATAATTGGTGCTCAAAATGGTGATGAAGGAAAAGTTATTCTTGGCAAAAGTGATGATTTTGTTACTTGGACAGTTGATCCTAATCCTTTTCTTGCAACACAAGGTACTGGTGTTATTGAATGTCCAGATTTTTTTCCTGTGTATATCAATAGCGAAAATGGGGTTGATACATCTATGGAAAATTCGAGTGTTAGACATGTCTTGAAGATAAGCTATCAATGGACGCATATCGATTACTATTTAATTGGAAAATATGTATCTGATTCTGATCAGGATAAGTTTATTCCCGATGAAAAATATAGCGGAACATGGAATGACTTGAGGTTTGACTATGGTAAATTTTTTGCTTCAAAGTCATTTTTTGATTATGCTAAGAACAGGAGAATAATATGGGCATGGGTGGAAGAAACTGAGTCTAGACAAGATGATATTGAAAAAGGATGGGCTGGACTACAGGTATTCAATTTTAGTTGCATAATATTAAGAACTGCTATGCGACTGCAACTGCAATTTAAAACTTTGCGCTATCTTTTATATCACCGTCTAGATAATGGTTATGTGATTAATGTTTCTCTACAATGTAGGCAATTCCAAGGAAGTTTTGGCTTGATAAAAGTGGGAAGAGATTAATACAGTGGCCAATTGAAGAGGTAGAAAATCTAAGAGACAAACAAATCAGTATTGCAGGAAAGAAACTTGAGGGTGGATCAACTCTTGAAGTCTTAGGCATCACTGCATCACAGGTATGCAATTAAACTGATGCATTGTGTTTTCTCAGATTCTGTTAATACATTTATAGTGATTATTTTTGTATTGAACTTTTCGAGGTTGATGTGGAAGTCTTGTTTGAGCTACCTGATCTACACAGTGCTGAGTTACTAGATCCAAGTGAAGTTGATCCCAAAGTACTCTCTAGTGAAGATTATGCATCAAGAAAGGGCGTGATAGGGCCATTTGGTTTGCAAGCTTTAGCATCAAAAGACCTGACAGAGAAGACTACAATATCATTCAGAATATTTAGAGTCGTCGATCGATATATATGCTTAATGTGTAGTGATACGAGCAGGTGTTTTTTAACCTCCAAATTTATCATGCAATAAATATATTTCATCTCATAATGACATTGAATCTCTCATGTGAGCGAAATAGTTTTTCTCAGCCACAATTTTGATCTCGATCATTAGACAAAGATTAATCAGTTAAATCTTTATCAAATGATTGAGATCTTTAAAATTCGAGTATGCAATTGAGACTAGAGCTCATGCAACTTAAGTTGTGTACACTTTACAGGTCTTCATTGAGAGAGGGCCTTGGCAAAACAATATATGCAACTATATTTGACATTGATCCCAATCTCAAAACAATTTCACTTAGAAGCTTGGTATGTTTTTTTGTTATCATAACTTCATAAGTGTTGTTCATTTTTTCATCAAGTGCTTTCTAGTTTGATATATATGAGGTGTTAATGTATGCAGATTGATAGGTCCATTATTGAGAGTTTTGGAGATGGAGGGAAAGCTTGCATAACAAGTAGAGTTTATCCCTTGTTGGCTATAGATAAAGATGCTCATCTTTATGTATTCAATGATGGAAGCCAAAGTGTGGTTATCTCACAACTTAATGCTTGGAGCATGAAGAAGGCTGAATTTGGAGTGGAAAGCCTAATATAGCAACAATAACAAAAAAAGAATTTGGAAAACCATGCAACATTGTTTACTTAATTTGTATCTGGTGTGTGATTGAAATAATTTGTGATGTTATTATTTTTTTGGTCAAAGAAATAATTTTAGTGCGTCAATTTAAAAACTTCCATTGGTATATCATGGCTCTTAGTGTTGGAGCAAGTTATTTAAGATGATGTAATTTAATTGGGTATGAAAAATAACTTGTTAGAAAATTCAAGATTAAAAATGATCCGGCATTTTACAATGAGGCTTCTACTTCTATTCCTTGTGATAATGGTTTTGAGGCGTTAGAGGTTTTGAATGACCATCTAACAGCCTTAAGCAGCAACCTATGATTGTATCCTGGAACGTTCGAGGGCTAAATAAGATTGGCAAGTTCAGGGAGATTAGCTCCCGTCTCCTAGAGCTTAGGCCCATGATTTGCATCATTATTGAAACCCGGGTAAAGAATAACAAAGCTGCTAAGGTTAGAAATAAGCTAAACCTCCCTGGCAAATATGTGGATAACTATTCTAACCATAGTAATGGCAGAATCTGGATTGTTTGGAATGATGGGCTGATTGATCTTCGAGTAATTGATAGCAGCAGCCAACACCTCCACTGTGGAATCTATGATAAGGCAGGGCATTTTAGATTTTGGCTAACAACTGTGTATGCCCATAACCACCTCGACCAGAGAAGGAACTTATGGCATATCTTTGAAAACATTCGTAAGTCTCAACAGGGCCCTTGGTGTGCAATAGGAGACTATAACAATGTTCTTACTGCTCAAGATCGTATGGGTGGAAATCTGGTGGCTGAATAAGAATTTGAGGATCTCCATCAAATGATGAATACCACAGGTCTTAGTGAAATGGATAGCAAGGGGGATTTCTACACTTGGTTTAATAATTAGGCTGCTAATCCCATCTATTCTCGAATTGACAGGACTCTGGCTAACACTGAATGGTTGCAACAAAACTGTGATGCATCTCTCCATATCCTCCAGCCAAGTATTTCAGATCATGCTCTGCTCCATGTGTGTGTTCAAAAGCAACACCCCAAGGCTAGAATTTTCAGATTCAGTAATCACTTGACTGAATTAGAGGGCTATGATGATATTGTTCGTGACAGTTGGAACAAACCGGCCAGGGGGAGCCCAATGTCTAAACTGTGGCACAAGCTTCAGAGACTGCAAAAAGCACTGAGGTCCCTGCATAGGTCCAAAAATGACATTCAGCAAAATCTGGCAAAGTGCAAAAGTGATCTCTTAGCTGCTCAAACAAACCTTATGCTGAATAGAATGGACATGGTACTTATAGAAAATGTTAAATACCTAACCTCTGAGGTGATCAAATGGAGGAGCCTGGAGGATACTACCCTTAGACAAAGGTCCAAAATTGATTGGCTTCGAAATGGTGATGAAAATACTGCCTTTTTCCATGCATACATTAAGTCCAAACAGCAGGCTAGGAATATCACCATTCTGAAGAAAAAAGATGGGACTTTTGTCACCCTGCAAAGAGATATTGAGAGGGAGGTTCTTGAGTTCTATGGCAACCTTATGGGAGCTAATAGTCCTCACCTTCACCAAATTGATTTAGAGGCTATGAGGAAAGGAACTCAAGTTAATTGGGAGCAAAGAAAATACCTGCTGAATCCTATCACTATTCCAGAAATTGAGAAAGCTCTGAAAGGTATAGGAGATCAAAAAAGCCCAGGCATTGATGGCTATGGTGCCAAATTTTTTAAAAACAGTTGGCAAATTATCAAGAAGGATGTGATAGGGGCCATTAATGAGTTCTTTGAGAAAGGAGTACTTCTTCCCCAGTTCAATAAAACTGTGGTGACTCTTATCCCAAAGAGTCCAACTGCCTGTAGCATCAGAGACTATAGACCAATTGCAGGGTGTAGTACTTTCTACAAGATCATTGCCAGGATCCTTACTGAGAGATTGGGAAAGGTCTTGCAGAGTGTAATTAGCCAATGCCAAGCTGCCTTTGTACCTGGGCAGCATATCCATAATCATATCATGCTTGCTTATGAGCTTATTAAAGGGTATGGCAGAAAGCATGGAGTTCCTAGATGTATGCTGCAGCTGGATCTCCAAAAAGCCTACGACATGGTGGATTGGAAGGCTTTACAACTCATCATGTTAGAACTAGGTATCCCTGCCCAATTTGTTCAATGGATTATGCAAACTGTTACCACTGTGACTTATGTTTTTAATGTTAATGGTGATATGACACAGCCTATGGCAGCTTGTAGAGGCATCAGGCAAGGGGACCCCATTTCCCCCTTGCTTTTTGTTATAATGATGGAGTACATGTCCAGGCTTCTGAATAAGATGCAGCTGAACCAGAGATTTAAATACCATGCTAACTGTGAGAAAATGGGTTTGTCAAACCTCATATTTGTAGATGATGTTCTTTTATTCTGCAGGGGTGATCTGGAATCTGTCCACATGATGTTGAAAACTATGGAGTTCTTCTCCCATTCTACAGGATTGGTGATGAATCCTCAAAAATGTAAGATCTTCTACAGTGGTCTGAGTGACACACTTAGGGAAGCTTTAAAAGATCTAACATGGTTTGAAGAAGGTAAGCTCCCAGTAAAATACCTTGGTGTGCCCCTGGATTCAAAGAGATTAAATATTAAGTACTACCTCCCTCTAATTGATAAGATTGTTAGCAGAGTGAGGCATTGGATCTCTAAGTTGCTTAGCTATGCCGGCAGGATTCAATTGATTCAAAGCATTACCTTTGCTATCTCTCACTACTGGTTGCAATGTTTCCCTTTGCCAAAATATGTGATTGCAAAAATTGATTCCATTTGTCGAGGATTCCTTTGGACAGGTAAACATGAGAAGAGCAGGAAGAGCCCAGTGGCTTGGCAAACGGTTTGCACCCCTAAATGCAATGGTGGCTTGAATATTATCAATCTGTCCATTTGGAACCAGGTTACTCTATTCAAATGCTTATGGAACATTGTCAGAAATGCTAAAAACTTATGGATACTTTGGATTCATACGTATTACCTGAAGGGATCCCACCCTATGAATGCTGCACAAAGTAACTCCTGGTCCTGGATGTTCAAGGCTATTATGAACCAAAGAGAATGCCTTCCAAGTCTCCAGCCTCTATGGGTGAACATGATGAATAGCCATAAGTTCAGTATGAAGAGGGCCTATGATATGTTAATAGCTGACTTGCCAAAGGTTTCGTGGCATAGTTTGATGTATTCCAATCCTGCTAGGCCTCGAACTCAGATCATCACTTGGATGCTTTATCATGGCCGACTACCAACTAAAGATAGACTGTCGTTTTGGAATGATCAATGATGAAGTTTGCAGCCTATGCAAATCTGAACTTGAGACCTTGTCCCATTTATTCTTCCAATGCAAAGTTACTAATGCTATATGGAGCGAAATTCTGAGGTGGATAGACTGTGAGCATACCCCACAAGAATGGAGGACTGAACAAAATTGGATACTTACAAACACAAAAAAGAAAGGGTGGAAAGGGCGGCTGTTGAAGCTAGCATTTACTGAGGCAGTTTACGGCATCTGGCAATACCGTAACTCTGCTATTTTTAAGCCCCATGACAACAACGATATTGTTTCTAAGATCATAGATAGCATCATATATAGAGCATGGAATGATAGAATCCTTAAAGAGCATATAGCTAGATTTATGCTTTAAGTTAGTTTCTTTGTCCTTTTGATTTGTTGGACCATACTGGTCACATTGTAACCACCTGTTTTTGAATTAATAATAATTCCCTTTAATTCAAAAAAAAAAATGATCGGGCATTTGTCAATCGATCCTTTATGGTTGTTTGATAAATCAGTCGAATTCCTACAATTGCAATATATTTAATATCACCACGAGCTAACAAAATTGTTAAATTGTTATGACCAATTTTTTCTTCATGACTCTCTTTTTCAATCACAACCCTCTTATATTCTAGGTGATTTCGCAATTGAAAGAATTTACTTTACTATTAAATCTTGCGTGAGAATCAAATAATACCTTATTTATAGAAATATTATATGTTGAACAATAAGATTAAGATTAAGTGGAGATGTGAAAATTATGATTAGTACTCATTCATAATTAGAGTGGAAGGGGTAGTTCACCTAACTTTAAACCGTTGCGTTAAGAGTTAAAAAGAATTGGATGTTTAGGGTTTAAGTCATGACAAAAGTGTAAATATATATCAATAATTAACTACTAACGATTTGTCATTAAAAAAAAAAATACTCATTCACATCTTAGAACAAATTCAACTATTCGTCAATATAAAAAAAAAAAATATTAACAATAACTCTTAATGAATAATATTAGGTATCAATGACATAAATTAGGACAAACAAAATTACATAGTCCAAACAATTCTAGATAAATTCATCTAAAAGACTAAATCTAAAGAAATTTAACTACTCATTCGAAAAACTTTCATATGTAAATAATAATGTAAGACAAGCGAAAAACTCCAATAGTTTGAAAACATCCACTTTGGTCCCTAGTAATATTGTAGTTGTCTTTCTTAAGAAAAAGAATTTCCGAATCCTTGCAAAATTTCTCAAATTTTCTTTTAAAAATGAAAATCTTCCGTGCACAAGATCGCGCCATGATTGAGATGCATCACCTCGTGATTTGTCGCTAATTCCACTAGTTAGTATATGATTGGAAGTTGGACTGCGTTGCAGTCTAGTTGCATCACACCACGATTTAGAAGCATCACACTGTGATTTGTCACTTATTCTACTTGTCCGCGTTGATGTAAATAGAAATGTCACGAGAATGGAATTAAATTGTGATTCTTTTTAAACAAGAATTAGCTTAATAAAAATATAATCTCTCAAGAAATTCTTAAAAGAAAGGTTAGTTCAGATAATGAGTAATAATATAATAAATAAAACGAAAAAAGAGTTCAATAAAAATGATACACAAGATTTTTACTAGTTCACCAAAACAGCTATTATAATTCTTAAAGTCTATAAAATTTCTTTACTAACTCTTGAGGGAACTTTTCTTCTAAGTATCTTCATTTTTCACTATATATTCTCCTAGCCTAACCAAACTTACAATACTGATTCATCTAGATTCAGTAATCTTACAAGATAATGAACAAGTTTTATATTACTCGAAGATATACAAATTTGTAAGAGTGAAGATAATGAACAAGTTTTATATTACTTGAGAATATACAAATTTGTGAGAGTTTTATGTATATGATACAGATTGCCATTTTACATTACAGATTTGTTAGAGTTTTATGTATATGATTACATTACATAGGTTAGAAAGTAAAGTCATTGATATATGTATTTTTAATAGATTATGCATTTGTCTAAACAATTGATTATAAATATGGTGTGAACTATTCACCAAGTGGAAGACTAATTGAATGCATTATAATACTGCATATAAATCTTTGATCACACCAAACCATATTTGCAATCTATTTCTTGTTTTTTTTTTATAATTAAATTGGATTTAAAGAGCTCTAGGTGCTTAACCCAAATACAAAGAGAGAAAAAATCGGTCGGTGTAACACACACAAACCAACACAACAATAAAGAATCCGACCAACAATCACAAAAAAAAATCTCGGGTCTAAGAACAGGGCCGGCCCGATTAATTTAGAGGCCCTGTCCTAATTTAAAAAATAAAATTAAAAAAATATAAATTTATACAACTTTTTAAAAATAACGATATTGAAAACAAAATATAATTCTACACTTATTTTTTAAAAACTGGTGTAAAATAGTTTTTTAAAACACATTAGTATACATTAAAAAAGAACTAATATATATATATATATATATATATATATATATATATATATATATATATATATATATATATATATATATATATATATACATACATACATATATATATATATATGTGTGTTTTTTTTTTTTTACAAATTTAATCTAGTAGAAAAAATAATAATTATTCAATTTTTGTGTCAATTTAATATTAAAAAATAATTAAATTTTGTAATAATAATATAAAATAACATCGTTCTAAAAAATAGAATTTTGAAACATAATGTGTTATTATTAGTAAGAAATAATAAGTGTGTGACATTTGTTAATATAAAGATTTGGTTTTAAAGTTAGAAGTTATTTGATTAAAATGAAATATAAAAACAATATTAATTATTTACACATTCATATGATAGTATGAGTTATTAGACTACAAATAAAAGTTTAAACTTCATTCGTTATTAGCTAGCAGCAATGCATTTGTGGGTCAATAACACATACTTTACTTATAATTAATAATCCAGTTAAGAAATTTATTTAATAATTTACAATCTTCTTTAATTATTTTTTATTTGGAGGCCCTTAAGAATGTGGGGCCCTGTGTTGTAGCTCTGCTTGCACAGCCACAGAACCGGACCTGTCTAAGAACCACTCCTCCCGGAACCTATTAATAATATTCTCATAACCTTAACCTTAGCTCTATCAATCATCATAGAAAACATTACAAAGGATGCATCCTCAGTTAGCATCAATTCTGAACAGCCATACACACGTTTTGTAGACCAAAATTCAAAATCATTATCTTCATCGTTAACTATCTAAAATTCAAAATCATTATCTTCCTCGTTAACTATCTAGATTAATTAGAAGAAGAATGCAACTTAGTTGATAGTAATGCAGAGACATCATATATAATCTTACAGTTCAAACACATACATTTCACTTATTCACCGTTAATAAATAAAATTTTTGAGAATTGTTTTTATTTTAAATAAATAATTTTATATTTGTCAATTTGGCGATAAAAAACTTAATTTCCATTAAATAATCGATTTTCAATCCAAAATCGCTTTCTCTATGGGCTTAAACCATGACCAACCATAACATTATCTACTAAAATCAAACCATGAATTCTCTCTCCCTCCATAACACTCTCCACTTCCACTTCCACCACACCTTCATCTCTTCCAAACCCACCCCTTTCTTCCTCAAAACAAAACCCCCAACCCATACACAATGCTGCATCAACAACAACAACACCATCATCGACATCGACATGGTAAAAACCAAACAAGGAACCTACGTCCCAAAACAGAACAAAGTCGTTGTCCTCTGGGACCTCGACAACAAACCCCCACGCGGCCCACCTTACGACGCCGCACTCTCTCTCAAAACCCTCGCCCAACGCTTCGGCGAACTCACCGACATCTCCGCCTACGCCAACCGCCACGCCTTCATCCACCTCCCTCAATGGGTCCTCAACCAACGCCGCGAACGCAAAAGCCTCGACATCCTCGAACGCAAGGGAATCGTCAACCCCTCCGAGCCCTACCTATGCTCCGTCTGCGGCCGGAAGTGCAAAACCAACGTTGATCTCAAGAAACACTTCAAGCAGCTTCACCAGCGAGAGCGGCAGAAGAAGCTGAACCGTTTGAAGTCGTTGAAGGGGAAGAAGAGACAGAAGTATAAGGAGCGGTTTGTTAGTGGGGACCAGAAGTATAATGATGCGGTTAGGGAGATTGTTACGCCGAGAGTTGGGTATGGTCTTGCGGCGGAGTTGCGGCGGGCGGGGGTTTTTGTGAAGACTGTGGAGGATAAGCCTCAGGCGGCTGATTGGGCTTTGAAGAAGCAGATGATGCATTCTATGAGTAGAGGGATTGATTGGTTGTTTTTGGTTTCGGATGATTCGGATTTTAGTGAGATGTTGAGGAAGGCTAGAGAGGCGAATTTAGGGACGGTTGTTGTTGGGGATGTTGATAGGGCTTTGGGGAGACATGCGGATTTGTGGGTTCCGTGGAATGCGGTTGAGAATGGGGAGGTTTTGGATATGGATTTGGTGGCAAAGAGTAGAGATAGGAGAAGAAGAACGAATACTACATCGACATCGACAGTGGATGATTTTGGTGATGTTTTGTTTTTTCAAGAGGACGAGGAAATGGAAATGGGAGAGGACTTTAGGTTGGAGTATAGCGAAGACGAGGATTCAGATGAATACACAAGTGATGAAGAAGATGATGATGGGTTTTATATTTATTGATTCTTTTGTAAATGAAGTTAAGTTTGACACAAAATTGAGGTTTGAGAATCGATTACTATGCAAATTAAGGTTGAGAGATGTTAAATTGAGCAATGTTACACTCAGGCTTCAAATTGAAGGCATTTCTCTTGTTCGACACTGATGCGTTTGATTACATTTAATCACTTGCATGTTCGACACTGATGCGTTCGATTACATTTAGTCACTTGTAGATTTTCAAATTATTACTGATGATTACATGTAAGTGTCAGGGTCGTGTTTGATATCCGTGTAATGTTTGTTAGTGCTTCATATAAATTGAGGGATAGTGTTACAACTTACAATTTAATGTTGTTTGCTATATTTGACTTTTGAGGATTGAATAATTTTTTTTAAATTTATCTCGTGATGCTTGCAGTTTTCTTGACCATAGCCTGTATTGCTTGAGATTCAGGCTTGCCATGGTACATTTCTGCTTATTATTTGTTTAAATTTACATCTATTTTATGGATTAGATAGCAGTTTCGCTTAGCCATTGAAGTTTCAGATTTCAAGTGTCCCGTTACAGGGATATGCAGTGTACATGAAGTATTTAGTAGAGATGGTCAATGAAATTATATTGACGTAATTCTATTTTTAGTTCTAGTTTGATTTTGGTTCTTGTATTTTAAATAATTGATTCATGAATACTTTTAGAAATGTAGATTAAAGTCGAAAAAATAATGATTAGAATTAGCTCGGAAGAAGTATTTTCTAACAAAGTACTCTTAATATGTAGAGCAGAGTAGCAGACTTGAAATGAAATATTCACCTAAGTATAACAATTAACAAGTATTTTTCTCTTGATCTTACATGCTACTTTAATATGAAGTCTGAGAATTGACAAGGGCGTAGCTTCCAAGATGGGAAGGGTTTTTAGATTATTGGAATCTGAGTTAGTATTTTGCTAGTTATGAATACTGAATTTCAAATTGGGAAGATGCTGAAATGGTATGAATAGTTATTCAGCTGTAGTACTGTCAAAGTTGCTGATGGCTAGTGATTAAGATCCCAAAGATTTTGGATTTATCTTTATTCATTTACACTTCTAGTTCTCGGCTCCCGATCTTTCCACAAAATGGAAGACTCGTTGAGCGAATTACTGCATGTATTAGTCCTTAAACAACCCGTCTCACTGCAATCTGGTTCATGGCGGCATTCCCAGAACCTTGGTGCTATTATCATGGAAAACATTACAAAAGGTGCATCCCCACTCAGCAGCAATTATAGTAAGAACAGGAATTTATCACAGTAAACATCAAATTCAAATTGTAGCTACGCCTGAGAATCTAGCAGACCTTTACTCAAGGGAATGGGAAAAACACCCTCAAATCAATATCATTGGAAAATCACCCTCAAATCAGTATCTAGCAGACCTTCACTGCACCTCAGGTATAACATGATATGAAACCTTAGGCTATCTTTTATTCCTTCCTAATATAACATGATCTAAATAATAGTTATTAGTTTCGATGATTGATTAGTATTTTCTCTGCAAAGTCGACAATTCCAAGGAATTTTTGGCTTGATAAAAGTGGGAAGCAACTAATGCAGTGGGCAATTGAAGAGTTAGAAGAACCACGTGACAATCAAATCAATATCATCGGAGAGACACTCCTAAGTAGATCAACTCTTGAAGTAAAAGGTATCAGTGCACCTCAGGTACATAATTAAACTAATGCATAAATTATTTGGTTTTCTCAGATTTTGTTGATAAATCTGTTACTTCAGGTACATAGTTAAACTAATTACTTTTTAATTTTAACTTTTCAAGGTTGGTGTGGAAATCTTGTTTGAGATAGATACCTGATCTACAAAGTGTTGAGTTGCTAGATTCAAGTGAAGATGATCCTCAAATACTTTGCAGTAAATCATATGTATCAAGAAAAGACATGATAGGGCCATTTGGTTTGTTTTAGGATCAGAAGATCAAACAGAGGGGACTTAGTATATCTCTACGCATATAGAATCGTTCATAGCAATAAATGCTTAATGATCAGTGGTCGGACCTGCTTATTTCTTACACATTATTTTGCAGTGCATTTCATTTTTCAATTACATTAAAATCTCTCGCTGAGGGATTCAAAGTCTCTACAGGGACGATATTACAATTTTAGAAGAAGACATGGACAAAAGAAAAGTGTAGAAATTATTTTGATAATGAGAATGTTGATCGTATAATCAGTGATAGAAATTGTAACTAACTTTTACATCTACAATAGTCGATCTCGACCGTTAGATAAAGATTGAACGACTTAAATCTCATCAAATAATCAAGATCCTTAAAATGCATGTTTTTTTACTGCAGAAATCAGAACTCATGAAATTAAGTTGTGGCCACTTTACAGGTCTAATCTCAAAACAATTTCACTTAGAAGCTTGGTATGTTTATTAGCCATAATAAGTGTTGTTCATTTTTGTTTTATCATAGTGTAAATGCTAATTTGATATATATCCATTAATATGCAGATTGATCGATCGATTATTGAGAGTTTTGGAGATGGAGAGCTTGCATAACAAGTAGAGTTTATCCATTATATGCTATGGAGAAAGATGCTCATCTTTATGTATTCAACAATGGAAAAGCAAAAGTGTGGTTATCTCTCAATTTAATGCTTGTGGAGCACGAAGAAAACCGAGTTTGGCCGTATGGAAAGCATAATATAGCTAAATAGAATCGCCGAGTTTAGCCATATGGAAAGCATAATATAACTAAATAAAATCTGGAAAAGCATACATTTATTTAGATAATTTGTATGTAATGTGTGGAGGAAATAATTTTTTTTTTTCTTTTCTCATTTTATAAAGAAATAATCTTATTTATGTCAATTTGTCAATTATTAGATTAATCAATTTCATCATCTTTTTTTTTTTTCTCATGTGTGGTTGTTGAACTTACTTTTTGCAGCAAGTTGGGGGAATCAGTTGAATATTTTACAAGACTTAAAGATGATTAATTAGACGACTAAAAGTTGATGTAAAGCTAACATTAGGATCTCCATTATTAAACTCATCTTTCACATGAGAGACTGATAAAATCAACTGTGAAATATTTGTTTAACCAGGAAGATCAAGATCGTTCCTTGTAAACAAATAAATTATAGGACAATATAATAGTGACAGCCTAGCTACACTTACTATAATAAGAACTATCTGTTACAGAAAGCAATACCATTTTTATAATCGTATACTATTTGATTACCTTTGAAGGTTTAATCAGTCTTTTGGATGCTGAAACAAATTTTGGATTATGTTATTTAAAAACAGAAAACTTAATAAAGTATATATATATCTAATTTCTGACTTATAAACTTTTTAATATAATTTCTATTTGGAATTATCCTATTGGTGTTACATAACTAAAATCTAATTGGTTCTATATTTGTCTTCACTCTCCAGGAATCATTGTTCCTATCTGGTATCTATCAAAGTAAAACCAAAAGCCATCTTGCTTTTGTTGACCTTGATGAAAAAATTTGCAGCAGCACTATTACTTATGATGATTTCTCTGCTTGTTTTTGTTATGATTTCTTTTCTGTTAAACAGTAGAAATGGAATTGAAGCATCAACAGATAGTAGTAATGATCATGTCAGGTTGAAGGTAACTGATGAACAACCTTACAGAACTTCTTATCACTTTCAGCCTCCAGAAAATTGGATGAACGGTATTATCTCGACCAACCTATGTCAAATTACTTTTAGTTAGAAATATTTTTTTGGGGAGCTTTTGTTATAAACCATTGATAGGGCTGATTGTTTTCTCTGTCAATTTTCATGTTTTTGTTGAAGAAAATTGATTGTAGATGTCTTCTTCATTCTGCAGATCCAAATGGTAAGCCAGTTTGTTTATTTGACTATCTGTTACTGTGTTATTTATCTACTTTCCTTTTGCATTTAAATCTTATAAGAATTTGGATAAAAAACTTAATTAAGCACTCATGTACTTTTCGTAGTTTGGTTTAGCAAGAAAACCGAACTGAACAGTTAACTGTTCATCCCAAACTATCTGGTATAAAGGTTTGGATCACTGGTTATGTTATGTGGTTCTGGACCGGAACTACCTTTACAAAAAACCGAATAGTTTTTTTTTAACCGATTCTTTGCGAACCAGATTGCACCAAACTGATATTATGACTCTTGGAAAAAATAACAAAAAATAGAACCGAATAGAATATTATGAATGTTTAAAAAATCGAAACGAAACTGTTAAACCGAACAAGCCACACTGAAAAAAACTGAACTGTAGCAAGTAGCTCACGAACAGGCTCGAACTTGTTCAATTCAGTTCGCGGATTCTCGGTTCGGTTATTTCAGTGCGGCTTGGTTTTTGGTTTTATTGAACAGTCCTACTTATGGAAAATAAAGTGATATAGTTTCTATATTCGTTATAAGCTACTTTCATCATTTGAAAAGGCGTGCATTCACTGTCACCGAACCGTAATTGTTGTGCCTCTGCATCTTGTCATCCTTTCTCTGCTTGTAATAGTGGTGGCCGGAAAATGACCGATTGTTGCTGGAACTGGCCAGGTTCGCCCAAAATCTTAGTACAACACACAATTCTACTTAAGATCTGGATCGTTGGGGTGATTGAGATCGTAAAACTTGAGATCTTGACAACCATGTTTATTCAAGCAATTAAGCATTCTTTCTTTATATATATCATGTTATCCAAATGGCTAGTGTTGATTTATAATTTACCTCTTTGCAGCTCCTATGTACTACAAAGGTGTTTATCACTTTTTCTACCAACATAACCCATATGCTGCAACATTTGGTGATAAGATTATATGGGCTCATTCAGTATCCTATGATCTCATCAATTGGATTCATCTCAATAATGCTCTTGAACCAAGTGAGCCTTATGACATCAACAGTTGTTGGTCAGGTTCAGCCACTATACTCCCAGGAGAAAAACCTGTTATTCTTTACACTGGAATCGATCACAATAAACATCAAGTTCAAAATTTAGCTATGCCAAAGAACTTATCAGACCCTTTCTTAAGAGAATGGCAAAAACACCCTCAAAATCCTTTGATCACTCCACCCAATGAGGTTGAAAAAGATGAATTCAGAGACCCTACAACTGCTTGGCATGGAAAAGACGGAAAATGGAGAGTAATCATAGGTGCTCAAAAGGGCGATGAAGGAAAAGTTATTCTTTACCAAAGTGAGGATTTTATTAATTGGACAAAGAATCCAAAACCTTTTTTTGCAACAGATAATACTCGAGTTATTGAATGTCCGGATTTTTTCCCCGTATATATCAATAGTACAAATGGGGTTGATACATCTGTGGAAAATTCAAGTGTTAGGCATGTTTTGAAGATAAGCTATCAAAGCAATCAACATGACTATTATTTTCTTGGTAAATATGTATCTGATAAGGAAAACTTTGTTTCCGATGAAAAATTTTCAGGAACTAGTAAAGATTTAAGGTTTGACTATGGTAAATTTTACGCTTCAAAGTCGTTTTTTGACTATGCTAAGAATAGGAGAATATTGTGGGGATGGGTGAATGAGTCTGACACTGCACAAGACGATATTGAGAAAGGATGGGCCGGTTTACAGGTAATTGTAAGGTTAAGTCAATGTAATCGCTCATATTATCAGTATTCGAAAATAACCCTTAGAACTGCAAAATGTTGATCAAGTTCATCAATCTGTTGAATGAGGAATCTTGTTTGGTAATGTAGGCGATTCCGAGGAAAGTTTGGCTTGATGAAAGTGGGAAGAGATTATTGCAGTGGCCAATTGAGGAGGTAGAAAATCTAAGAGACACAAAAATCAGTATTACAGGAAAGAAACTTGAGGGTGGATCAACTCTTGAAGTCTTAGGCATCACTGCGTCACAGGTTAGTAAATTGCTGCACCATATTTCGAAATCTTTGTTAATAAATTTTGTTTTATGAGAAAATACAACATCAATGATAAGTATGTTTTGCATTTTGAAATTTAAGGTTGATGTAGAAGTGTTGTTTGAGCTACCTGATCTAGAAAGTGGCGAGTCGTTAGAAGATTCAAGTGAAGTTGATCCTCAACTATTATGTAGCAAACAATATGCATCAAGAAATGGACAAATAGGGCCATTTGGTTTGTTAGCTTTAGCTTCAAAGGATCTCACAGAGCAAACTGCAGTGTCTTTCCAAATATATAAAACTCCAAATCGATATTTATGTCTGATGTGCAGTGATCAGAGCAGGTTATTACGAACATTCTCTAAACTTAATACTATAGCAAGTGATTTTGATTCTCTAAAACACGTAATTAGGAATCTCGATCATTTGATATTGATCAGACAGTTCGTATTTTAAACTGATCTTCGTCCAATCGTCGAGATCCCTTTAATACATGAGTGCATGCTTTCCTTGACTGCATGAAATCTGTGTCCGACAGCTCATGATATTAAGTTGTATATACTTTGCAGGTCTTCATTGCGGCAAGATCTTGATAAAACCACATATGGAACAATTTTCGACATAGATCCCAATCTCAAAGCGATTTCACTTAGAAGCTTGGTAAGATTATTAGATCATCATAATAAGTATTCATTTTTTTTGTATCATAATGTGTATACTAGTTTGATATGTACATGAGGATTTAATATGCAGATTGACAAGTCCATTATTGAGAGTTTTGGTGATGGAGGAAGAGCTATCATAACAAGTAGAGTTTATCCATTATTGGCTATAAAGAAAGATGCTCATCTTTATGTATTCAACAATGGAAGCCAAAGTGTGGTTATTTCAAAACTTAATGCTTGGAGCATGAAGCAAGCAGAGATAGGCCATGAGGGAAGTATAAGATGTGCTTAAGAAGGATGTGAAGATCTATGAAGCACAACCGCCTCTAGGAGTAGGCATATCGCGTTATCTGATACGCATCGGTGTCTGACACTTGTATAACACATGTATGACACGTGTCAAAAAGTCACACAAACGTTTTCAAATAAATGATTTTTTTTCTTTGTTTCGACCCTCTTTAAATTAGTGTTCGATATCCGTATGACACTCATACGACACATTATATTGAACCTGGTTATTCATATACATTTATACATTTTTTTTAACAAATTTCACATCTAAAATGGTTAATCATGTATTGAAGTATCTTATCAATGAGAATTAAATACTGTCTTATATGTTGTGGTATTGATATCTCATGTTTTTGACATGTTTGGATTGTGTTAGAGTTTTTGCTAGAGTAAGTGCTTCATAGCTGAAGATTAAAATTGCATTTATTTATTTTTGATGTGTTTTTGTAAAATAGGTTTTCTTTCTATTTTTGGATGAAATTTGACTTGCCAAGTGGCGTTATTAACCCACTATGTTATTTTAAAATGAAAACCACCCCACTATGATCATAAAAATGATAGTCAATTATTTACACACAAAAAATGATAGTCAATTAATTAAATATTTAAATATAGTCTTTGAACACTAAATATACCTAAATCTAAATCTAGGACCGAACCTTACAATTTACTAAAACTCATTCATAATATACTTGTTGTGTGAGGAAATGGAATCATTAGAAGATTCTTGTTAAGTTAGGTTGTAAGATTCTCTAATAGGACCCACCAATAATGTTAATCAATGTATTATGACATGCATGCCAGGTCTCATCTTAAATTAAATATTTGGAAAATGAAATGGCCACTCACTTAAAATTTCACACTTTTAATAATATGGCTATAGTTAATTTGTAGTGGTTGAATGTCGTCACCTTGCAATCTTTTCCAAACCTAAAGGAAAAAATAATTGGGTCCATCATCATAGGAAGTGGAGTTAGGACTTGGGACACTTTGTCCTTAATTATCATACTACTCATGCTTCACTCCTTTTTCTTAATTGGGAAACACTTTTTAGATATTACTTTCTAGTATTTATTAAAGTGGGAGGGGCAGCTGAATTGAGTTAAATCAGTTGAGTTAATTATATATATATATATATATGGAGACGTATAAAATGAGAACTTTGATTATAACGAGAATTGAGAATTTTTAATAATAACCCTTAGATTTGAATTAATGGCTCAGATTTATCTCATATTTTAAATACATATTACATAAATATCTTATTCACTTAACCATTTATTAAATATTTAAAAATATAAGATAAATCGGAGCCATTAATTCAAATCTAAGGGTTATTATTAAAAGTTCTCAGTTCTCATTATAGACAAAGATCTCATTTGATACGTCCCATATATATAAAATTAACTCAACGATTTAACTCAATTCAGCTGCCCCTCCCACCTTAATAAATACTAGACAAAGATCTCTAAATCTTAACCATTGATTTTCATTAATTTAACAGTTTTAATTAATTTTTTATATTAAAAAATATTTCCAAAAATAATTAGAATAAATGATCAATTAAAACTGTTAGATTAATGAAAATCAATAGTTAAGATTTAGAGTAACTCTTCTGCACTTACTCTTAAAGTATATATATATATATATATATATATATATATATATATATATATATATATATATATATATATATATATATATATATATATATATATATATATATATATATATATATATATATATATATATATATATATATATATATATATTCATTCTTACTACAAGAGTAAGTTATTATAACCTATCTCACATCTTGACCATTAATTCTTTTTAATATAATGATTAAAAATAATAAGTAATTATATAAAACAATTGGTCTATTCATCTCGTAATTAATCCAATTGAACTTAAGGTTGTTTCTCTGTATCGGGCTTTTGCCTTGATCCAATTGCTTATATAAAACAATTGGTCTATTCATCTCGTAATTAATTTAAATACTTTGTAAGTTCTTTTTCCATCAATACATAGAGCTCAATGGGCCATTTTCCTAATTATCACCATGCAATATTGTTTCAGTAGACTAATTAACATTTTCCTTCTCTTTCATTCGTTTTCGCATTCTCTTCTGCCTTAAGCCTAGGGTTTCATCTGTATCTTTCCTCCTTCTCCATCATCCAACAACAACAATTTCACCACCATGGCTTCTAATGACGAATTCGTTCAAAATGATTCCCCTCACAAAGAATCCACCATCGTTACCTATGAAAAAGACCCAATCTTGATCCCTAGATCACCTTTCTATCTTCAACCCGGTGAAAACCCTATCAATACTCTGGTTGCACAGTCGCTTGATGACAATAATTACCACAACAGGAGCAAATATATGCGTCGAGCGTTAACATCCAAGAACAAACTAAGCTTCGTCATTGGCATCATCCCTAAACCTAACCCTTATGATCCCAATTTCGAGCCATGGGACAACACCTATAACATAGTGCTATCTTGGATCAATCGAACACTATCGCCACAAATCGCGTACGATTTGCATCAATTCTGCGTTTGATCTCTGGGAAAACCTTCGCGACTGCTTCACCAAAGGAAATCATTTTTTGATTTTCTAATCTCTTGCGCAATTTGCACTCCATCTAACAAGGCGATATATCTTTATCTCAGCATTTCTCAGATCTCAAGATTCTTTGGGATGAACTCGAAGATCTTTGTCCAACGCCTTATTGCTCATGCCCTATTCCCTACACATGCGATCTCACCAAGGCCGTCCAAAATTACAAGCATATAGAGTATGTTTTATGTTTCCTCAAGGATCTCAACGATACATACTACAACATTCGTACACAGATTCTCCTCCTTGACCTCATCCCCAACATCAATCGTGTTTATTCCTCGGTGGTCCAGGAAGAAATCATTTATTCCCCTCATTTTGCTGCTTCTCCAAATATCCTTTATGCCAACAATTTCAACAACACAGGTCGTGGAAAAGGACGAGGCAATTCCAAGGGTTCGATGCAATGCACTAATTGTCACAAAACCTATCATACTGCGGAGACCTGTTAGTTCAAACAAGGTTTCCCCCCGAATATCGAACCAAGAATACAAATACTTCTTCAGACCCTAAAGCCACAACCACTTCAGACAAGGATGGTTTCATCTCAAAGGAGGATTTTCGACACCTTTTACTTCTTCTACAACAAACAAACAAAGATGCTCAGAACTCAACTACTAACAAAGTTGGCTCCAATACCCATATAATCTCAGGTATCTCTAATACAGGTATTGATTTTAACCTTCCTTCTATATGGATGCTTGATTCAGGGGCGTCTGACCATATGCCCCTTCCATCAAGTGCTTTTCAGACATTGAGATTATTGATCATATTCACATACATCTTCCCAATCAAAAAAACATCATTTCCACTTGCATCCCCTTTTTCCAATTAACATTTTATGTCTAAGTAATCTAACAAGCCCACAAGTATGATTATTCAACTATATTCGACTCCACATGCTTTCAAACGCATCCCTGAAGGTCCATATTTCTGTATTTTGCAAACCTTCAGCCACATTCAAAGCATAACACCCAAACCTAGCATAATCGTTCCTTTGAGATGTTACAATCCCCTGCTTACCTTATCATGAGTCAAATGATAATCAGTGATCTCTGTAACCGTTTCCTTACTACTAGTAGTATCTATAGTAGGAAACTCCACCTCAAACTGAGTTTTCTCCGTTATAATTTCTAAAAGGTTTATCCCTTAGTTTTTGCAATTCTTCCTCTGAAGCATTTTTCTACCAACCAAATAAGGTGCTATAACATCATTCATTCCCTAAAAACCCAATAACAACTCAGAGGTAACATGCATTTTTATCCCTTGTTTTATGCAAAATTCATTACACACTTCTGAAACAGCCTCAAGGTATTCATAACGTCTTGACCTCAAATCTCATAGCTCTTTCTAGTCATGAAAGCCTCCACTAATTAATGATGAATGAATAATAATATTTGAACCTTCTAAGATATATAACCACATATTTTAGACCCTTTAGTAATAATCACTTCATCATGTGAAATCTTCAACTCTCCACGTCCAACTCTCCTAAATCATCGAACATGCTTATAAATAAAAAATTCCGCTTGAGTTCTGAAACATACCTCATATCGTGAAGAAGAAATTCACGATCATCAAACATTTTAAATCTCATTGTACCAATACCATGACCTTGCAAGCCTTATTATCACCAAGGAAAACAATTCCTCGTTACAGATCTTGAAAAGAAATAAATGCATAATATTTCTTAAGCTTCGCTTTTAAGGAGTCTCATGTGTTATCAAGTTTTCACTCGTTCCGACTTTGCTTTAATTGTATGAGTTCTTAGCAGACATCTGATTAACCCTGGTATTCAGCACTGTATAACAATCAAGTGTGTTTTAAGCTATCTGAAGAGAACTAGAGACTTCATGCTTACTTATCAAAAGTCAAATAGCTTGGAGATTATTGGATACCATGACTCTTATTTTGCAGGATGCCCAAACAACAAACAATCCACATATGGTTATATCTTCCTATTGGATGGAGAAAACGTCTCCTAGAAGTATGCGAATCAAACTTTAGTAGCTTCTTCCACCATGGCAGTAGAGTTTGTGGTTCACTTTATGGCATCAAATCATGCAACATGGTTGTAGAGCTTTGTCACAGGTTTGCGCGTCATTAGGAGCATCTAGAGGCCTTTGAAGAATTGACAATAATGCAGTTGTAATATACTCAAACAACATCATGAATGCTACAACGTCAAAATGATTAATATCAAGTATTTTGTTGGAAAAGGAAGAGCTCAGGAGAAATAAACTTTGATAGAACATATAAGGACATATTTAATGCTAGCTGAGACACTTACCAAAGGCTTAAGACCTAAGACTTTTCATAGACATGTTGCTTGCATGAGTCATGGTTTTAAGATTGTCTTAGACTAGTGGAAGTCTTACCTCTTTTTTGGAACAAATTTTGTATTATTTAAATTTCTGCATAAATAAACTTTAAGATTCTTTATTATTATAACGTTATTTTATTTTTGGTTTATGCAAATATTTTTTTTAACTCTAATTTTAATCTTACTAAAGACTTTAGTTGCATTAATTTGAAATAGACATAATATAGATGACATATTGCAAAAACTTCAAGTAAGTCATTCGTATCGATCTATGTCACCAAATGCATTAATGTTGTGGTTGTCAATTATTCAATAGTTACGATAGTTGCGGTAGTCTCGTTGTTGATGTATAAGGTGAATCGGCCTGTAAAAGAGAAATTCAAAAATAAATAGTATTTGAATGCGTGCCTATAAAATTATGATATGAATATGATGATATGTTGACTAAGTGAGAGATTGTTGGAATATTTTATTAAATATTTATTTATTAAAATATTCAATAATATTATGTGAATCTATATATTTAAGTTAACTATATTAACTATTTATCAATAATAAAGAGTCTTAATTAATTCAATATTTTTGTATAATAAATTTAATTAAATTTTTATTTTAATAATTAATTTATTAAGTTAACTAATATATGACAAAATATGAGTGGATGTTTGATAATCCATTTCATAATAATGAAAATTCTAATGGACTATAAGCTATATATAAATTATGGTCATCAATACACTGGTAGGATAAACAATTAACTCTTTTTCTATCTGAAGAGTACATGATATCAAATCTCACAACCTACCTGCAATTTAAAAATTGTCTTAAACTTAACTATTTGTATTTTGGTACCTTTTGTTGCAACAAACATAGTCATGTTTGATTAACAATTAGAAAGCATCAATGCAAGATGCTCTAGTGGCTGTAATCTACTTGTTAGATGCTTTGCTTATCAATGAATCAGCACCAAAGTGCCTTTTGTTTATACTGTTTAAGCAAGGAGAAAGTAGTGGCATTGTTGCTTAGTGCTAAACCTTTTTTATTTTTGTTTCTATTTAAGATTATGTTTGTGGGGTAACCAAAAGTTGATATTTTGTATTCTTTCATTCCATATGTTAATGCTAGTGTTAATGTTATGTGACTAATAATAATAATAATAATAATAATAATAATAATAATAATAATAATAATAATAATAATAATAATAATAATAATAATAATAATAATATTAATAATAATAATAATTCCGTTTTTGTTTTATTCTTTTGTTTGCAGTTTGCACTTCATATGTATAATCGATTTTAACATGTTTGAATGATCTAAATTTAAATCGGTTCTGTTATAAAAATTGATCTTAATAGAAACTATAATATATAATTTTCTACTATATTTATAATTTTATTATATTTATATTTATTGTTCAATTTATGTTTATATAAATATTAATTGTAAGAATCAAATAATAAATATAAATAATTGAGATTGGAGGTGAGGTTTATGAGGATGAAGTCATGCATGTCATCATGCACTAGCCCATATTGTCTGTTAGCATGATGACAGAGAGCAATTTAAGCTTTGTCCTTGCAACCTGTTTTAGCTTTGAATCTACCTGGGCTTTTACCTTTTGTGAATGCTAGATTCAATAACAATTATTTAAATATCTCCAACAGTGTCCACTATAATATATAATATATCATATTTCACAACTTGCAAATTGTAACCTTAAAAATTTAATGAAGCAACAACTTTTTATATGATGGATGGTAGTTATAGTTAATACCTTAAGAGAGGTTTTGGTTAAAGTGAAAAAATGAAGGTCACTATCTATCATTTTTAGAAGAAGTGAAAGCAATTATATTCTTGTGATTATAGTCAAAAGGAGAATATGAGAGGAGGAGTTGGAATTGCAAGAGCAAGAAGTTCCAAAGGAATTCCAACTCCTTTTATGAAAATGATTCTTGTTTGAAAAGAACAGCTCAATTAAGTCATCAACTGTGCCTAAAGTTGTTAAGTTAATTCCTTTTTAGAGGTATATAACAAAGGGGATTTGATTCCATGGATGTTTACGAATGTCCAAAAGAAAATAAAATAGAATAGAGCCGTGACAGTTTTAACATGCATTTGTTTTCCAATAATTGAAGATAATAGACCATAGTAATTTGAAGAGGTATTTGTATATCCTATATGGGGTGCTAGCACACCCCATTAAATCTAAAATTTAGTTCGGAGATGCATCTTCGTATCAATGTTAGGGTGACTTTATAAGTGTACTTCCGTAATAACTATAATTTTAAAATTCAATGATTTTTTCAGAGATGCATCTTCACACGAGTTTTAATTCATATAACTCGCATCAAACTTCCCCTTCCATCTTATTCATTTGTTAAACTTTCAAAACACCAAAAGAGCTCACGAACAAATTGTAACTAGGTCATTTTTCAAGTTAGAACACTACTTCTACCTCATTATTTTCAATAAGAGAACATACACTTCACTTCATTCAAATTTTCTAAACTACTCACATTTGGTAAGTTTCTCCTCACTTTATTTTTTTAGATTTGATGCATGCATTAGTTAATAGGTTGTTTAAAGTACACTAGGATGTAGTTACATTCGTAATAGATAGTTTATTGAAACATGAATTCACATTTTTTGAATATTAAGGCACAAGGTATGCTGGGTTTCTGCATTTCTTGTCATTTTCACGTTTTTGATTTTACGAAAATGCATCTTTGGAATTTTCTAGTTTTTTATTTTCCCAAATCACAGAGATGCATTTTCGTAATTTCTCTACACTCATAAAACTGTTTGATTTTGCATGTGTGTCATATGGATTTGACTTGTTTGTCCATGATATGATTTTCTACTTTTATTATGGGTGCAATTAATGGCTGAAAAGCAGGACAAAGTGAGGCACAGGAGAGGGTTAGATCCTCACGACCACTAGTTGGCGTGACTTCATTTAATGTAAAAGAGTTGACTTCCTGTGTGTTAACATAACCATATTTGTGGACAAAAGTGCAACCTGCGTTTATGTAGTATGCCTAACACACTTCATCGACTCAGAGCGAGTCCACGAGTACAATTGGAGGATCACGTGTTTGGTTTATCTGTATTAGAAGTTAGGCGAAGTTTGTATTTGGAAGACAAGTCAGGTGATAAGAAGTTGCATGCTGCTTATGGTAATATATTTGCACCTTTAATGTTATTAATATTTCATAACATTTGTGATACATCATTACTAAAATCATTTTTAGGCATGAATCCTTTCACTTTCCTCGCATATCCGACTGGGAACTTGATGATAACTATATTGAGGATTGACCACATGCTTTCTCTTATATCCCGCTCAAAGGAAATCAAGTGATGGAGACGTTCTGGGTGTTTATTGACTGCACTACAGTAGATAACATATGTTATTGCATGTACGACGATCATCGGCAGATGTGTCCCTTGGACGACATAACCTTCTACTCTGGATGGTTGGCTTATGGGTCATGCCTTATGTATCCACATCTGCCTAAGCGCGTCATGCGTCAATTTGAGTTTTTTCTAATGCCAGCTCCTCTGATAGTCCGCCGCAAAGATCTTGATGCCATACTCGATGATTTTTATAATCATCTGGTACTAGATAATGCGCGCAGTGTGCCAACTCCTAATCCATAGGCTGCTGCATTTGACAGCATCCAATGGTTCTATAATCTGTCACATCCTTACATGACACAAGATGTTGTGGGAGCACCGCCTAGGTTAGCTTATCAGAAGATATTGGAAGAGGAGCAGGTTAGGGATGGTCACGCCCATGACGTGTTGTCGGCATGTCAACTTATTGCGGCGTTTGCGAGAATTGCCCTAGAGAGGGGAGATTTTAAGGAAGGCAGTTCATTTTTATTTGTATTTTGGAAACAATTGTATTCTTTATATTTTCTGAACAAATTATATATCTTGGTAACATTTACAATTAATTAATATTTGAATTCGTATTATTGTTTGAATTTATATATAACACCCTTAAATTACATTAATTATATGATGTTAATGATATCCTCTGTATAAATGGCCTAAAATATAAGTTGGCCAAAAAAATAATTTCAAAATTAGAGTTGAATTCGAAATTAGATCTCCTAATTGAGTTGAATGTCAAAAGAGTGTTGCTATGCTTACACTAGATTTGGTACACCGTATAGCTACACCAGGTAAAATACAGCAAAGCTTAAATATTTTTGTATTAAAAAAAATGAACAGTAATTATTAAATAGTATAAAAACAATTCAACTGTATAAAAAGACGGTGTAAGTGTAGTTTTTAGTGTAGGAATATCATTAATATTTATTTTACTAGCCTTCTAGGCTCATATCATCATTTTTCAAAGTTGTACTTTGATAGAAGCCTGTTTGTGGCGAAACCCCAACAGGGGACAAGAAGTCAATAACTAGAAACAAAAGAAGCTACTGCCTCATTTGGACGTTCATCATTGTCCCTATCATTGGTACCTTGTGAAGCAATGGACACATGCACCCAATCAAGGTCAGACCTCATTCATACCAAGGTTATAAAAAATGGTCCCATTCGCATTGCAGCCACATAAAGGTTTCTACCAGTACTATTGCGATGCCGATTGCGGTCGTAATTCCAACTACAATGCTTTTTTACAACGGACTTATATCAAGATCGACATCTTTCAATACTAATACCGTTTTATTGGTAAAACAATAAATATTTTTTTCTTCTCAATATCATACGTATGCTTACGATGATCGACGCACATAATGAAAAAATTTATAAAAAAAAACTTATGATATTGGATGATTGAAAAGAAAAGTGTCAAAACTTGGGGTCCAATAGAAAAATAATTGAGAAAATGGGACCCAATGAAAAATAGTGAGAGAAGATGAAGTAATGAAAAAACCATACGAAATAGAACGAACAACAGAGCACATGCTAAAACCCCCCAAGCCACTGATCACAGATGCTCTCTCCTAACACGTGTCCTCCCCATAAACAGCAACTCAGTATCATTTCTCACTCACACCCAAATCACCTTCGATTCCCCTTTGACCATAAACACTCACTCACACTAACACCAACACAACAAAAAAAAAAATTAAAATGAGATTGCAATTTCATTTCACAAACACTACCAGAAATTATACAATTAGTTATACAGTTTTTCAAGATTCAATAATAATATTAATAATAATAGTACTAATAATAATAAACATAAATTGAAATTGATATTGTTATACATAGAGAGCACCGACTTGAACAAGCTTGGGAACGAGATGACCGCTGACGTGAAGAGCAACAAGCGACTCAAGTCCGCCTACACAGGCACCACCGATGAAAACAGCCGGAGAGCGGTTACGAAGAACAGAAGCAAGATGATCATCTTCATGAGGGAGAGAAGCGATCTCGTTGTCATCCAATTCGATGACGGTTGGATTAACACCGATCGTAGAGAGAAGCTTCTTCATGACGTGGCACATGCAGCAGGAAGATCGAGTGAAGATGATGACGGGATGTTCTGATATGAGACGGTGGATTTTGGTTTCGGCGGATTCGTCTATGTCCATGGATAGGGAAGAGGAGGAGGTTGTGGTGGTGATCATGGTGGTTGTTGTTGTGGTGGCGGTGGTGGTGGTGCCGAGGTCGAGGTGAACGGTGTCGTTTGAGTAACGGCGAAGGTCTTGCATATTATGATAGGAGGGGAGAGGGGATGATGAATGAATGAATTGGTGTGATGAGTGATGAGAGAGTGTTGGTATTGTGGGAGATTTTATTTATAAAAATCTAAAGAAGACGACTTCGTGCTTGCTTACATCACTAAACTAGTGTTTTTTTTTCTTTCTTTCTCATAGACTTCCCCACGCGCGGTTATGCTATGTGTTTCTCTCTCATGTTTTTATTTTTAAAATTAAAATAAAATTTTAATAATAATAAAATAACAATAATTATTTTATTGAATGGTTTTTATTTTTTGTTAAAATTTAAATTTTTTTAAATAAATAAATTTTAAAAAAAGGTTTTGAAGAAAAAATCAAGTAAATATTTTTGTTAATTTCATTTTTAAAAAATGTTTTAGAAATGAAAAGAAGTTTGGAAGATTTATTTTTAGAGTGTATTTTGAAATTGTTTTTTTTAAAAAAAAAAAATACTTTTCTTTTAATATTTTTAATTTAATTGAGATAAAATTCAAATTATTTATAGTATATTAAATTTAAATGTGAAATTTTGATATTCTTCGTCCGTCCGTATTGATTTGATTGAGCTAGATTCTTGCGAGTTGCGATTGTCTTGTAAACTGTGACTTTTTTAAAAATGTGAAATTTTAATATATTTTTAAATATAATTATTTAAAATTTTTAACGTTTCCAAATTGATTATATTATATATGTAAAACAATACTCATATTCAAATCAAATATACTATATTTTACATATTGATCTTTATTTTTTTTCCTCTTGTATAATTATTTAGCTGACAGATTATAATTATTTTTGTGAATGTCATTTGTGCATATTAAATCCATGTAATTGTTCACTATTTTGGAAATGTTTTACGTGTATAGTTTTTGAAATGTGATGTGCATAAATTTGCAGATTGAAATTTTTTTACAACTATTTTCTTGGAGGAGATATGGAGAATTCTTTTTCTATGTGCCACCTTTTCAGAAAACATATTTCTAACATATCATTTATTTCAACGATATTCAGTATTCCTTCTGATCCCATTTATAAGAAAATATTCCTTTTTAGATACATTGGATAAATAATGTATCTACGCAACATATTTCATAGTCAATTTTATCCAATGAGGGGTCAAATAAATCATTCACCGGTGAAACACAACAAATATACCATTGGATTTATCCAACGAATTAGATTTATAGAGAAAAAAATGAAAACACTTACATATTTCATAGACAATTTTATTCACAATTTTATCCTTACTTGTGCAACTGTATCTTTTTTTTCTTAAAATAAAATTATATTTTTCTCCTTACTTGTGCAACTGTATTTTCTTTCTCTAAAAAAAATATTGTATTCTCTTCAATAGAACTTTAATGTTGAGATTTCACATACTCTAACTTTTTTTTTTCTCATTAAAATCTACTTAAATTTTAGGAAAAAAAACTCTAGATAAAAACAAGTGTTTTATTATTTTCGTTGTTATTCGTGTGAGGAGAACTTGTAAGAGCTTCTTTGTCCAAATACAATAGTCTCTGTGTCAATTTGAATTCTATATTTTTATAACAGGTTGAATGAGGTAGAAAGCTTTCCATTTCATATGCTGGTTTCACATTTGTATTAGATTTTTTATTTCTACGACATATTGGTGGAAGTTCTACAGTAAAACACACTTTTTTGAGTTTTTTGCAATATCTAAAATAGAATGTAACTAAATAATTTATCGATGAATAATAATTAATTTACCATGGGAGTTAATATGCAGATATGGGAAGGTAGTGGATGAATAAGCAGAAAACGGTTACTGGAGAAGTATAGAGTATGAATTGCGTGCGCTACTGCTTAGAATATCCCATTTTTATTTTCAATTGATCTGAATTATTAAACTGATTAGGGGGTGTATTTTCTGTGCTTCATAAGTGAAAAATTTAATTGAACACTCACGGGATATAATAATATATCATTTTTTTCAAAATAAAAACTTTAAGGAAAAAAACCTCTTGTCCAATAAAAGGGCGGACCCTCGTTTTTTTTCCCAAAGTTTTTGTCTATTGAAAGGGCTGAGGTGTACATTTCATTTTTTTAATTTAATATTATATATATATATATATATATATATATATATATATATATATATATATATATATATATATATATATATATATATATATATATATATATATATATATACTTAAATAAAAATAATTAAAGCATCCCCCAATTACAGTGGCGGAGCTGTATTTAAATAATTAAAAAATAATTAATCTAAATAAATTATACATATAAATCAATTTTAATTACTATAAATTGATAAAAAATAATTGAAATTGATTTATATGTATAAATTATTTAGATTAATTAATTTTTAATTATTTAAATACAGTTTCGCCATTGTAATTGGCGGATGCTTTGATTATTTTTTTATTTAAGTACTGCTCCGACATTGCAATTGGCGGGTGCTTTATTTATTTTATTATTTAAGTACAATTTTGCCACTGCAATTGACAAATGCATTGATTATTTTATTATTTTAAGTACTGCTTCGGCACTGCAATTTACGAATGCTTTGATTTATCTATAATTGGTCCACCAATTGTTTCGGGCGAATTCACGTTGCGGATCAGATATATTTTGTTCCACTTTTGTTGAAATACATCATTCGGATAGGATCAAACTCCAATTTGACATTCAACATAACATATTGGGTCCTCCAAAGTGCATGGATGAGTATCACTGAAGTCAAGTGAATGACCAATGGCAATTCAGTTATTAAAAAGACCATTACAAATAAGAGCGTCGTCAATGGAAAAACTGCCATAGTACTGTCTTACAGGGTGGCATGATGTAGAAGAATGTAAACCAAGTTGGAATTACATGGACATGTATGCATCTATGTCAAATTTGTATCTATCACATGATAGATTCTTACTTTATCCTCGTAACCAACCCACATCTTCAAACTTCCAACACACCAAACCATCAACAAGCACTTACACCTAACAACATAATTTTAACACCCAACAACATAACTTTCACACTCAATAACCTTTCATTAACTCCCAACAACATAACTTTAACACCCAACAACCTTTCATTCCAACACAACCACCATATACCCCAAGCCAACAATATCTTCAACAAAACCCATATACATCATACACCCGATCACAAACATCATTCATACAACCTACCACTACTCAACAAAGTCCATCTACATCAAACATCCAACCACAAGACCACAACTACCAAGCACCCCAATAACAATTTTTTTTTCCCCGTCACAACAATTTACCACAAGTTCATCACAAGACAATTATGTCCCTTCATGCATAGCTCAATGCCTACCACCACCCAACATGACTGATTTTATTAATACATAAATTGTCGAGAAAATGTATGATCATGGATATGACGTGGGACTTTCTACTCAACCGTCAAATGATGATTTGTCTCGTCGATTGTCTACACGAATTGGGCAGGCTCCTTAATGTGGAACCGACCATTGATTACAACGACCGAGTCAAGATGAACATTAAATATCGTTTATTATTTTATTTTTATTTAATAAATAAATATTGCTTTAATTAATATTTTATTTGAATTATTATTATTATTTTATTTATCAATTAAATATACTTTAAGTATTTTAATTATATAAAATATTAATATATTTTATTATCTAGACAGATAATTAATTATAAATCATTTTAATAAATTTAAATTAATTAAAATCTATATTGTTTTAATTATATTTAAAATTTAATTCTTTTTTAATTAAAAAATAATTGAAAAATGATTAAGAAGCTTCTACCATAGCAATGGATGGAGCCTCTTACTGCTAACACACTTCCCCCAATTGAATGGGCAGAGTTTTTCTTTTTTGCACTATTCCGCCCAATCAAAAGGCGGAAGCTCTTTCCCAATAACGAGAATTTTTTGAAAGCATGGTATATTGGTATATATGATCAAATGTCTGGTAATTTGGTATTTTTTTGTCCAATAAAGTGTCAGTAAAATAAAAAATTCATAAATGGATTTGTCATTTGACTTTGGGACTATTGGGTTGTTGATATGCACTTATAGAATGTGTTATAAATATTCTTTGAGTGATGTATTTGACTTATTACTCTATGACATTAGATACGTCTCAATCATCGAGGAGGAACAACTATCTAGGGATTGGATGCAAGTTGATATGGAAACGGGAGATTGGACGGAAAAAGTCTTGTAGGAGCAGGCTAGACTGGGTGAGATTTTGAAGTTAATAAGTCATGAAGTAGAATTAAAAAAACTTGATATGGCCACCGAGAACCATAATGCGACAAAAAGATATTTAAGGGATCAAATCACTACGCCAAAAATGATTTTAGGAAGCACACCATAGACAACGCTTTTATCCCAAAGCGCTGCTAAAAGTTAAAAAAATAAAAAACGGAAACTATATACGAAATTGTGTAAAAGCACTGTCTAAAGGATACATTTAGAAAGCGCTTATGGAAAGTGCTGCTAAAAGACCCACTTTAGAAAGCGCTTTACCAAAGTGCTGCTAAAGACCCACTTTAGAAAGCGCTTCACCAAAGAGCTGCTAAAGGCCCGTTTAGAAAGCGCTGCTTCCCACTTTAGAAAGCGCCTTACCCCGAGGCCCAACTAGAAAGTGAAAGCGCTGCTAAATCCATACTTTTGAAAGCACTTTACAGAAGCGCTTCCTAAACTGAATTAAAATTGAAATTACAAAAATAGATTGCTAATATTCACTGTCATCGAGGAGAAAGTTAATTGATGAAGAAAAGTGCAAGGATATGGCTCTGGCTACTATATGTTCTGAGCAGCATAAAGTAGAGGAAATGCAGTTGATGTCTTTTGAGGAGAAAGTTACTTTTCTTAATGCATAAATTATGATTCATGACTCTTAATCGGTAAATTAGCAAATGTATTAATCTACCTAAATAGTAATAATAGGAAATCCCAAGTACCGATCTCGAGGACTACGTGGTGATATAAAGTTGAAATTTCACTATATTTAAACAAAAAAATTGAGGGTTTTTTATTTGGAAATTTTGCTAATTATACTTAAATGTAAATAGAATTTTTGAACATATTTAAATTAATATGAGTGAACATGTTAGGGAAGGTGTGTGATCGGATTCATTAACAATTCTAACTAGACCTTGCAACAACTTTTATGACACAATTGAGTACCGGTTCTTAAGAGTGCTTATTCCTAATTCATCAGTGAACAAACCTTTAATCATTTAAATTAACTCCTATATCCATAGAGAATTACATATGAAATTAAGAATTATTTTGTCAAGAATAATTGAGTTTCCATAGGGTATCCCTAGTCCTAGGTGATATTTACTATGAAATACGCTTAATTGCACATTGTCACTGGCAATCCTGCCTAATAATAAATCATACATCAATTCTTCATTTTCCTGAAAGAGAAAGAATTAAGCATAAATTAAAATTAAATCAAATATGTCAAATTGTTGTCATTACAAGGTTCAAGATAAAATCATCAACGAAATCCAAATCAGGGACACTTCTAGCATTGGGGGGGGGGGGGGGTTAGTTACTCATAGAAATAAAGAAAAACATAATTAAAGTCATAGTCATTACAGAAATCTAGATGAATAGGTATTCAATTGCGAAAAGCTCTTGAAAATCTGGATCCACCTTGAAAATATGAGTTTTCCAGCATTCAAAATGTGTCTTTGCCATAAAAAAATCCTCCAACCTTGTGAAAATCGCATTATGGAGCTAAATAGAGTGAATTTTGGTGCTTTTTGTGTTTTTGGGCTTCCATACGTGTATGGCCTTTTTCTTCTGTCTTCTCATCCGCGTATGGAATTGCATAAACTTCTAAACGATTAGAAAAACTCGTCTAGGATCGAAGGAACCATATTCTCAACTTTTGGAGTTGCAATATTTTGATCAAAAGCCCCACTATGATACTAGTTTTTGGGTGATAATATGGATACAAGTCGGTCTATAAGGGGGTTTAATAGACCATTGCCCTTTTAGACAATTCGAAAAACATTTTAGGTCCCATGTACAAAATCAGAAAATTTAAGAAGCATGGAAGCAAAACATGAAAACAAGAGAGCTTGGAAGCACCAGTGAATTAACCTCTATGAAATGTTTGCATGATGCTCACTTATGCACTTGATTGCTTCAAGAACAAGTCAAATACAAGACTATTCAAATAGCTTTCAACAAAGCTAATTCAAAACACTTAGCATATATGTTCTAACAAGACAATATCAAACTCATGATGCTTCAATAATATTAAAGCAATCTTCACACGAAAACACTGGATATCCTAATGTACCACTAGTCTCCCTCAAGAACTCAATGTTTAGAGGTAAAGTTCCATAAACATGGAATTATGGATAAGGATGAAGATGATGAATAGTTCCAGAAAATCTCATAAACCAATCTCAAACACAAGGTGTTAGTCAAGGAATAGATGAATGTGAATGAAGAACATAACACAAGGTTCTAACAAATTTCTAGATGAATGACTCTTGGTATAGATGATATTCTTGAGATTAATTAATCATGAATAAATGACAAGATTAATCAACCAACTCATGAAGGTGAGAGAAACACGAGATTGAATTGGGTTGCACCAAATATAATCTTTTCGCAACTCAAAAGAAGAGGTTAACAGGTGAATAAAAACAAATGAACACAATTATTTTTATCCTGGTTCACTGTTAACAAAGTTACTCCAGTTCACCCGCCAAGGTGATTTTTCCTTCTCAATAAAGACTTAATCCATTATAACCAAACTAATTACAGATAACCACAATGATCACAGCCAATCTCTTCTTGAGACTTCTGACTAACACTAGTCTCCCAAGGAGTCAACCACAATAAGCTACTGATCGACCTTGCTGACAACCCCAACAAGTTCAGTCGATCCTTATCATGAAACCACTATGGACGCAGCCAAATTTTTCTCGAGGCTTCTGAGTAACACTTAGTCCCCCAAGGTATCTATCAACCAATGTTGATTTATAAAGTATGTATTATAATAATGCTTCTAACAAGCAGATTACACAATGTTTAAGTACAACAACACTAAAGTGTTGAAAGAAAAATATGAATAAAAATCCTTGCTAAAAATACAAAACTATACAAAGAATATCTCTAACAGAGTTTGTGCAGCGCTTTGGTGTAGTTTTGTAGAACTGATTCATTGATTTCAAATTCTTCCAATGGCTTCCATTATAGAGAAGGATAGATACTTTGGAGGGAAGAATGGAAAGTACAAAGTACAACTGGAAAGTCCCCAACGCTCATGGTGGAAATGGTAGATAACAAGTACAACTAGAATTGTCCTTAAGCCACCCTATAAGAGTAGATGTCACAAATTACGTTAGTATTTTTATGCTCACCATCACATGCAAGCCGTTCTTGATCTTATAAGTCTTCTGAGGCTTCTGATTATATGCTGATTGAAGCATGTTGTCGAAGCATCGGAACTTGAGTCTTCTTTTCCTAAGTCTTTGAGTCTTCAAAACTTGTTTAGAAGAACCTTGTCTTTAGAGTCTTCAGCACTTGGTCTTCAAAAGAGATGTCTTTAGATCTTCAGAACTTGTTCAGCAGAACCTCGTCTTTAGCATCTTCAGAACTTGTAACACAGAAGAAATGTCTTCATATCTTCTAAACTTGTTCCACAGAACCTTATCTTTAGCATCTTCAGAACTTGCGACACAAAAGCAAAGCTTTAGAAGACCTCCAAAACTTCCTTTCAAAATTCACGATCAGAAGCTCTTGTACTAACGTTCCTTAGAACCGTTGCAGAAGTAGCATCCCAGAATCTTGACTTTCTTTGTGACACACATAGGTATTCTTCCAGAGTGTTAAGTTTGGAGCCTGATGACGTCACACGCCTTCTTACTAGAGTCAGAACCCGCAAGGCAAAAGCCACACACTAGACAGAAACCATTATTCTTTAGGATAACATGTAAAGTTATCATCAAAACCTAAGGCCAGGTGCAGAACCAATATTGTTATTAAAACTCACTCTCTCTAATTCACTCAACACAATTGCACACACAAATATGCAACAAAAATGATAATGAATCAGATATGAAGTCATAATCAAGAAGTTATTTGTAGAAAGAAGAAGAGAAAAAGATTAATGGTGTAAGGATGAACACACTAAAAAGAGAAGACAAATAGTGCACTTTTTGTCTCTATGGGTTTTTTACCACAGGTTTCAAAGAAAAAGCTATTTAAAGTGATTGGTGAAAAATTGGGTCTTGAGGCCTTGATTCAAATCAACTGAAAACTGTGATTCAAATAAATTTTGAGCTCTTGAAGTTTTGATTCAAATCAAGTGAAAACTGTAATTCAAATCATTTTGGACAGAGCCAAATTAATCCTTTAGGAAGACATTTGATTCAAATCGATATTTGTACTTGATTCAAATCATATGAGGTTGTGATTCAAATCATGCCCATTTTCTGATTGGAGTCTATTTGACCAGAGCCAAATCCCATTTTCCATACAGCTTATGATTCGAACCATATATTATGCTTGATTCAATCAAATCACTGAGATTCCAATTTTAATAGCTTTAACTTGTGATTCAAGCTACACATGTGAAAATGACAAAATAACAATCTCATGGGCTCAAAAAACGAATACTAATAAGGATTAAAGAAATCTATTATATGAAATGTTGAGGGTTCTTAGTGGTACAAATAAATAGCATCCAAAGCCATTATAATCAAATTGAAATGATAAAAGCGTACAAGCACACAAACAAATGATATTCAAATTACAAATACGCGATCCTACTTATATCAATCAATAATCGAATTGACAAAAACATCAAAACACACAATGATACTTAAAGCACATAAATGATACCACATGATACTTTGTGCTTTCAGATACCTAATCCTAAATGTAGTCAAAGATTACAAAATAACCAGTCAACCAAAATAACATAAATATCCAAATATGCTAATGTTATGCTATGCATGAATTAGCTAAAAATAAAATCATGGACTGGTAACTGTATCATCAGAAGGTGTAACATCTAGAATAGGAATATGGGTTTTGGATCAATATAATAAGGACCAATATTAAAGATGACATTAGATCTACCAACATGGTTAGTTGTAGCTCTTACAAAATCCACTTGGGCAGTTACTCGAGCTTCAGCAACTTGCATCAAAGCCTTCAACTCCTTTTTCCATTTTTCCAGGTTGTCCTCACTTTCCCTAGCCACACTGTCAATTGGTGCCATGATCTGCTCCTCCCTAATTTGGTTGTCAGGAAAAATCTTCCCAACCAACTCATCAAGTTAAGTCTTAATATCAGCATATAGGAAACTAGAAGAGGACCCACTAGCCTCATCAGAGGGATCCTTAACCTGCTCTACAATCTTGTCATCATATACCTTCCTACCATATTTCTCAAGATAGTAAGTAGTACACGCCATTGGTGTCCCTGTAAAACATCATCGGAAATTCCTCATTCATCCAGAATCTTTAGAGCATCAACCAAATACTCTTCCTTGGACCTAATATCGTTAATCTCTAAAATCATCTGCACAATAGAGGAGTAAAATAGAGGCCTATTTAGGTTTTACTTATAGAAGAGTATACGCTCAATGATGAAATCTATCCAATTAAATCAAGTAGTCAAAAGAGACCGTATCGGGTAGATGTCAAAGTCGTCAGCTTTACCCCAATTGTTCAGTTTCATGTAGAGCACCTTACAACTATCTAGTGCAACATTCCCATGTTAAACTTCACTTGACCAATGGAAATTTTGACATACCAAGATTCTCGAAAGTATATTTAGAAATGGATAAAACAAAATGAACTCTATCATACTCAGGTGATCTAGCAGCAGAGATACTTGCACCATAGGAAGTCAAATCAAGATATCTAGGAAAATCACCAAACACAAATTTCACAACATGATCTTTGAATTTACTTTCAATTTCTGCAGTGGTTCGCTCAAGATTACAATAGAATGCCTTGACATGATCAGTGTTAAACTTCTTGCTTGAGCAAATAAACATTAACAAGTTGCAGTTAGTAAAGAATTTGAGGAATTTTGCTCTCAACCCAGTCTCAGAGGTATTGTCTATATGATATTATGGCTTAACCGGCGTGTTCAAAAATTTCTTATGATAAACTTTTAGACATTATTCAGGTAGTAGATGAATTACCTTGTGGCACATGACAAACATAGTTTGAGTCTGAGAAGTTTTATTACTTGACTTTTTGCTCAGTTTTCCATCAGGGGAATCATTGTTTGCTCGAACTTTTGTCCTTGCCTTCTTAGGAAATTGAGGAAGAGATGGATTTGATGAAGACATTGGTCTTTTTCCCTATTACTTGTTAGAAAAACTCTTTTGAGGAAGATGAGAGGCCATTTTTTATATTGATGAGAATGGATTTTTTTGGTGATAGGGTGAAAATGATGATGGAATATTGGATAACGATGATAAGAGATGATGATGAATTTCGCTTAAAAGGGTTTTTGGTGGTTTGAAATAGAAATGAAATGAGAATGAAAATATAAAGAGAAAAACATAATGAAATTTAAAAAGTTTAACTTGGGTTTGTGATTCAAATCAAGTGTAAAAGCTTATTCAAATCATGAGTTTTTATTTTTCAAGAAAAATCACTTTGATTCGAATCAAGTGCAATGGATGATTTAAATCAAATTAAGCAACCCTAAAATGTTTCAAGTCTTAGGCTTTTGATTTGACTCAGGTTTAAAGGCCAAAAAGGCTTGATTCAAATCAAGCGGTCTATTTTTGAAAAATAATCTTGATAACATGAGTTTTCAAATTCAATTCATTTAAACGATAAAAATATCTTTAATGCAAATGAAAAGTTGAAGTTTAATGACATGCATGAATGTGATTATGATTAAAAATAATGAGCCATTTTAATGTAAATATTTAAAATAATTTTTAATGAAAAATGCATTTGATGTGCATGCTAAAATAATTTTAATGTACGAGAAATTAAGTGATGAAACATGAATGCATGTATAATGCATATGAATACACTGAAAGGACGAAATAAAAAAAATAAACCAATGTATCGAATGATTGAAAGATTAAAGCATGAAATTCACAAACATATCACAAACACATACATGTTTCAAACATACAACACATTTAGTCATTTGAATAAAGACAACCATGTATACACAAAAAGAAATAAAGGAGGGTTGGAACAATCATACCAATTTAGACAGTCTAGGCTTAACTTGCTGCACACGAGAATGATTAGTAATAAACAACAAAAATATCATAAGCTTTGAAATACAAACAATCATGTACTAAGTGGATACAACTTCTTTTGCACATCTAAAGAATACTATTAGACTCTCCTTCATAAGGCTTCAGATGAATTTTGAACAGAGATAGTTTGATTATCACTGATTAACTTGTCAATCCTGAACTAAACCAAGTGAAATAATACATGATGTTACTAAGTACTTGATTGTTTCTAATGCAAGTTAATCACATGACAACCAAAGTTTCTTTAAACAAAGCAATTTAAAAACTCTTTGCATAAATGTTTTATCAAAACATAATTGGCTTCATGATGATTTGATAAGGTTGATACACCAGAAACCTAAGCTTATACATTAAATCTCTATAAGCATAGTCTAACTTATGTGGGATACAAATAATTCAACAATGCACTAATGCAATAAGGAAAGAAGAAAAGATACACAGAGATATATAGTGGTTCAACGTTCGTCCTCACTTTACCCACTCTACTCTTCAATGGTGTTAAAAACTATTAGAAAATAATCATGATCTTCAACTATTTTGATAAGTTTGATACAAGAATTTTAGTTACAAGGAACTACCAAATGATAATTCACTCTGTTAATGCAGACACTCAAACTGCTAACTTAAAAAGATCTCTAAAAGATCTTGATCCAATAACCTTACTATCCAAAATAACCTGTTCCAAGTATTCGTATGCATAAACCTGCATGATCCCGCTGATTTATTGTTTAAGCAATTGCCATTAGCTAAGCGTTGATTGGACAAATCCCAACTTTGTCTACGGGCAATCTTTCTCCAACTCCACCAAAGAAAGATAACTTCCACCTCCGTCTTACAGAGAGTTGATACTTGATCTCACCATAGTCTTCCTTAGAGTATAATAAAACTCTCTTCTTGATATATAACAACAAGGACCAAATTGCATTCAAGAAATGATATATGCACCTGTTACAAACAACAAACTTCACACAAAAACATCAAATACCCTAATGTACCACTAGTCTCCCTCAACACTCAAACTTTAAAGATGAAAGTCCATAACAATGAAAAAAATGACTAAGAATGAAGATGATGATTAGTTCTAGACTATCACACAAACACTCTAAAATACAAGGTGTTAATCAAGGGATTAGATTAATGTGAATAAAAAACACAGACACATGGTTCTCTCAAATTTTTGGATAAATGGGTCTTGTTTTGTTGATTTTATCATGAGCTTGAATAATCATGAACAACACACTAAGATTAATCAACCCACTCTCTCTAATTCACTCAAAACAAATTGCACAAAAATAAGATGCAACAAAAAGATTTACATCTTTGTCATTATGGCTTTCACCTACATGTTTCACACACTTGTTACTTTCACCAAAGAAACAACTATTTAAATCAAGGATTGAAAATGGATCTTGTGAAGCTTTAATTCGAATAAAAAAGAAACTATGATTCAAATTAATTTGAGTAGAGCCCAAATGAGCCTTCATAGGGGCATTTGATTCAAATCAGGAATTTCACTTGATTTTAATCACGTGAGATTAGGATTCGAATCATGTTCATTTTATGATTCGAATCAAATTGTCCATAGGCTATTCCCAATTTTCACAAGGCTTCTGATTCGAATCATGCATAACACTTGATTAGAATCAAGTAACTCAACATCCATATTTAAGAGCTCTAACTTGCGATTCAAGCAATGCCTGATGAAATGACAAAGTACAACAGCATGATATAATTAAAGAATAATTAGTGTAGAATTTTTTTCAATATATTTTACTCCTATTAAAGTCCGAAACTCATTGTATATAAGTTGTATCAATGAAAGTGTTTCTAGAAAAAATTCCAATAAAATATATTTAAAAAATATTGAAAAATAATTGTTTTGCCTAATATTATAAGTATACAAAGAGTAAAAAGGCTTCTCCATTGAAGAAGAATGATGACTTATTATTCAACAAATATAAACTAAAAAAAATAGATAAATAAACAATTGTTATACCTCTTGCCTAGACGTATTTGTTCAGCCTTCATATCATACCTCGAGTATGACCAATACAAAATTATATTATGGTATTGGTTGTTAGGTCAGCGATGTCTTCACAGTTTTGTGTTTTATCATGTACATCAATTTCATAATTTAACGTTTAAATGCATTTTTGGTCATGGTAAGTTATCGAGTTTTTAATTTTCGTTCCTCTAAATATTTTTTTGGGTCTGAACCCCTATATTTCACTGTTATATTCGTTTTAGTCCCTAAAATCAAAATCTGCAGAAAAATTCCCAAGAAAATCCGCAGGAAACCTGCAGATTTTTCTGCGGATTTTGCCTTTAGGGATTAAACCTCAAGCAAAAAGTAAGATATAGGAACTCAAACCCCAAAAAAAATTACATGGACGAAAATAAAAAACGCACTAACTTACTAGGACCAAAAATGCATTTAAGCCTTTAACAAAACTAGGATTCTTTGAAAAACAAATTTCTTCTTCCCCTTAAAAATTAGAGTTCAACGGTTATTTTTCTCTCAAACTGTGACAAAACTGTTAGCTAACATGTGAGCCAATTTAATCTGAGATTTTGTGTTCAGGTGAATATTATCTTCCTTCAATTGCAATAACTATGCATCAATGTAAATCACGTTTGGAATATTAATCCAAATTTTATCTTGTATTCACCAGTTTTTGTATAATTCCTCCCACATGCCCATTTCATTAATGTGGTGTTGCCAATGGTGCAGGGGACATGACCTACTCTCCCTCTATGTGTAACATTATATAATACTCACTCCATTAATATTTATCAGCAAATTTTAACTTTTTAAAATTAAATTTATTAAATCATTGATAATTGATATATCTAACTCATATATAGTGTAAATACATTATTTATTAAATAAACATAAAATATCAAAATTTGTTCATAAAAAATAATGGAGGGAGTAATTATCTAAAAGTTATATTATAGTGTTAAACATAACAATATTTAAAGGTGGTCCTCAAAAATTTTATCAGAAAGGCCGCTTCAAAGGAAAAATAAAAATAATACAAGTAAAGAAAAATACAGGAGTGGAGTTACATAAGTATAAATTTCAATTGGACCCTGATTTTTTTAGAAAAATTTTGAGAGCAAAAGAGAAATTTGAAAAACATTTTTAGAAATTATACAATTGGTTAAATGTATTGGGATAATCTTAAGGAATTGCAAAACCACGATGAATTAACTAACAACAATGAATGATTTAATCAACTTAAATTCAAATAGATAAATTTGAATATAGTTTGGTTACATGATTAAACATTCTAATATTATAATTCTTTAGTATAGTCAACAGAAATATGAATTTAGAAGACTAGTTTTAAACAAATCTACACTTAGAAAATAAATATCTGTTAACAATAAATAAATCTAACAAAAAAGAAAACTATAGAAATCGACAACCTTACTAAGAAAATTATAAGCATAAAATAAAGAGAAAGAGTTAGAAAAGATAATACACCGTATTTATACTAGTTTAATGTCTTATCCTCGCTTGGCACCTAATTTAATTTCGATGATAAAATATCCGAAATTTGGTTGTAATATTTTACTATAGAATTTATAGTGTCCTTTTGTACATATGATAAGAAAAACTAATTGATGAAATACTTAGAATTAACCAATAAGCTATGCAAACTAAATATTAATCTTCTTCAACTACACACAACTCACAAGGCTTCTAAGATCACCAAGATCCAGGTCTTGAGTTGATTCACCTTCACATATCACAAGCACTCTAAGCTCATATTTTGTAGCAATCTTCACTCGATTCTATCAGAATTACCTTGTTCGAGTCTTTAACCTGATGACATGTGTAAGAAACTCCAAAATATTTTTGAAGAAGACTTCTTCTTTTTCTTCAATGGAAATCACTTGCTAGAAATAAACAAAAACTATTTTTTTTTATCTTGAAAATATTCATAAAATCATTAGTACCTCAAGTGAATCACCTCACAACAAGAACTCACACTCTCTTCTAGAGTTGAGAACCACTCGTACTCGTCAATGATGTTTAGTGTTTGAGGTAGAGGATGAAGTTTTAGAAAATATCAGACAAACCGTATTTTCATTTAATAAATTGAATGTATGAATGATGTACAACAAAATTTTCAAAGGATCTATATAAAAAATATGATATGGAAAAGGTTTATATGTGCTAGATATTGGGAACAAAAATAATGAAAAATAACCATTTGGTTCGAGTTAGAAACTTATGATTGAATCAAATCTAGTGATAGAATGAGTCGAATCAAGTAAATGGAAAACTCATATTTTTGTTATATGATTTGAATCATGATTTGAGTCATGTGATTCGAACCACACTCAACCATGATTTTAATCATGTTTCTAGAACTGGATTCAAAAACCAACAACTTGTTCATGATTCGAATCAGGCCAACTTGTGATTTGAATTACGATTCTAGAAACGAATTTCTAATTTCACAATCTTGCTCATGATTTGAATCAAAGATACTCATGTTTTGTAGCCTCATTATTCACCCATTTGTGGAAACATGTTTTGTAGGTTAATTGAAGAAGTAATAAAAGAAGCTCTTGATATCTGCTTTTGTTAAAGACAACTAAAAGGAGCCTTTAGTGACAAAAACCTTTATAACCTATGAGGATTCGATCATAACAAGCGGTAAAATATGTAAGCAGATAAAATAGGGTTTGATTACCATTGCATGCATTCTCTAATAATGACACTCAACTTAAATAAATCTCAAGTCTCATCTCCAAGAAGAAATCAAGCAAGTGTCTGCATGATTGGGTTATCTAATAAGTCTTGAAGCTTCAAAGTCTGAAAAAGAGGAAGTGTGAAAGCTCTCCCTATCGCGCTTAGGTGAATCGGGTGTTGGAAAAACACAAGGGATTTTTCGTAAAGTTATACGGCTAAATCACACATGCGCACACACACACACACACACACAAACACACTAAAAATGTAAGTTTAAGAGTGCACCTAAAAGGGAGTGAATTAGGTATTTTAGTATTCTGGTTTTATGGATATGATTTGTTCTTATTTTTCAGGTTTGGTGCAACAGTTGGAAGTTAAGAGTGCAGAAAAATAAAGAACACAAGGATATATCCTGGTTCCCTTCATAATCCGAGAGTACTCCAATCCTCTTTCAACATGAAGGAGATTTTACTATTGTTAGGAATTATACAAGACCAAGACTATCACCAAGAACAATCCTCTTGTAATCAACCAAGTTGAAATGAGAACAATCCTCTCAAACTCAGCTCTCTTGCTTCTTGATCGCGACTTTATGTGTCTATTAATCGGAAGACTGCAAGTTCATAGTCGTGTCATGTAGTTTTAAAAGATATCGAATCCACATGGACTATGAATCGATCTACCGTTATCTAAAGTTACTATGTAAAGCTAAGGCTAGTGATATTTTAATTATGTTTTAGGGGGAAATAAGACTTAGATCTAGATAAAATATTAATAGGCGGATATCGGTATGTAATTCATCAAACTTAGGGAATCTGAAGTTCCACTGGCCTGGTTTTTAATCTAACAAAAATCCTTCATTAAAACCGTTAATATAAAAGTCCTCTTCTCAAACTCTCGCTCTGTTGAATCAGACTATGATTCTAACTCGTAATGTATGTTCTCGCTATCCCATTAGATTTAAAACCACTTTTTGAAAATAACAGAATTAATAGAATTCCCTTTTCAGCAAATATTATTCATTTAAAAACCCTTATCTCAAACTTTCGCTCTGTTGACTTGAATTATGCTAATAATCCCTAACGTACGCTCTCGCTGTCCCGCTGAGTATAAAAACACTTTTTGAAAATGAATAAAAATCTAATTAGTTTTAATACGCTCTCGTTGTCCTTAAAACTAATGTCAAATGTCCACTATCTGGTTAAATATCTCAAACTCTCGCTCTATTGATTTCTGACCTTAGTCCAGTTTTTAAATCTCAAACTTTCGCTCTGTTGATTTTCTAACCTTCTAATAAATTCAATTAGACACTAAAACCAGAAAAAGTGATTTTTCGATAAAATAATATTTAGGTCAGTTTATTTCGAATCGCTTTGGCTAGATTGAGTTACATACCGACACCTGATTAATTTAGCTAAACATACTTATTGAATTAAACATGCATGAACAGTCATAGTTCATATATTTAGACATATTCAATAATTTATAAGCAAGAAATATAAAACTATAAATTAAATAAATGACAGAAACCTGAAAATAGTACTTGAATTAATTCTTGAACTTGAAATACTTCAGTCAAATAATAATAAAAACAAGGAAATAAAATACTATGATCTACTATAAGGTTAGATCCAGTAAAAATTACACAATAGTTTCCGATGTAGAAACTATTGTGAGAAAATAAATATCTGCCTAAAACTATGAAAAGAAGAAGGAAATAATAACTTAAACTTGAATGCTGGAAAATATTGCTGGAATCGAAAATAGGAAAACTGAACGAGAGAAACTATGGCTGGGACTAAAAATGGTCCAGCCCCTTTTACATGAATATCCTCCTCTTTATCTAGTGTTCTGGTGATAACTGCCCTTTTACCCAATTCTCCGCTCCTTCCTCCTTTTTCTCCTCAAATATAGCAAGTTAAACTCATTTGACTTGGCTGGTTGGTTGCAACGTGTGGCAAAAATATAGGAGACGTGAAGAGAGGGAGTCTTGAGACAGAGACGAACGTCTAAACTAGAAGGATACGGGCGTCTCAATTGGAGACGTGGGCCACCAACATTGGGTCTAAGATGGCCGTCTCTCCTTGCAAGACGGGCGTCTCCCATGTGGGCTGGGCAATTTCGTTCCTATTTCTTTCTTCTTTTTGTACCTCTATTTCTCCATTTGCTATGTTATCTTACTTTGCTTTTTGGTTCGATTCTTTATCTATTTATTCTTTTTTTGACAAATAATTCTCACATGAGCATAATACTTGAAACAATGAAAATAGCAGCATAATACTAAAATAAAGTAATTTAATAAAAAGAAAATACAAACATTATTTATGTAAATCGAATCAAATATGCTATATAAATTCGTGTTATCACTTTCAACAATCCTGGATAGCAAGGTATACTAACCAACTAAGTAGAAAAAGAAAACAATCATTTCTTTTCCACTCTCTTGTTTCCAACAATCTTGGACAACAAGGTATTACAACCAAATCTGGAAATTATTCAAGTAAAGAAAATAGATGAATATTTATCAATCACTAGGATTGATCTTCTCTTTCAAACAAGCAATTTAAAATGATATATTAGTGCTCAAGTGTTTATGAATGATGAGGAAATTTTCCGAATTGATATGAAAACAATATGTAGAAAAAATCCCAATGAAAGTTCAAGCATCAAAACACTTGTTTGAAAATGAGTGAGTAAATGATGTTAAATTGCCATGAAAGAGATGTAGCATTAAATTCAAACAAATATGGTATTTGTAAGAGTATCTTACCACTTTAAAAGAGTGTAAAATCATCAATCAATGCAATGGTTAAAGGTTTGAAAATGAATTTCGTTTGGATCAGAAGATTAGAAGGTAAGATCAGAATTGATTTGCGTGAGGAAATAATACGAGGCACATATGTTTCCACTACCCGGATATGTGGCGCAAGGACGAAACTATGGTACTATGTTGTCGACCACTCCCTCACTGACTGTTGTGGACAAAACAACTGGAATTAAGTATTCCTAGTCTACCCTTCAACAAACTTCTTTTTGGCTATAAAAGGAAGACTTGGAAGATTGAAGAAAACAAGAATTCTTGTGAATGACACTTTTCAAAACTTACATTGAAATGCCCCACAAAATTCTCTGATATATTCTTTGTAAAGTTTTGTAAAAGCAAGTGAACTTTTACTCGTTAACTTGTAGCAAGTGAGCTTTTGTTCATTTACTTGCTATTGATATTGTTATGTTATTTGATTGTATTTAAACTTGTGTAATCTGCTTTCAAGAAGCAACATTGTAAACACAATCTTCGTAATTCAACTTGTAAGTTGATAGTTCCTTGAGAGACTAGGGTATAGTCAGAATTTCTCAAGAAGAAATTGATGGGTATTCTTTGTGGTTTACAACACTGACAACTGGTCTTTTTTATGGCTCCATAATCAGTTCGGTTATAGTAGATTAAGTCCTTGTTTGAGAAGGAAAAATCACCTTGGCGGGTGACTGGATTGACTTCGTTAACAGTGAAATAGGATAAAAATAATTGTGTCATTTATTTTTATTCATGTGTTCTTTGTTTTTGACTTGAAAAGAATTTATTTTAAATCTTGAAACTCAATTCAAACCCTCTTTTTTTTTATGTTTTACGCACCTTTAATTGGTATCAGAGCTCCGGTTCTGGTGTTGATTGTTTATCAAACACTTAACCGTGTCAGATAAAGATCCCAAATTTTTTGTGAAAACACAATGGCCAAATCTCCAATCTTTGATGGAGAAAGATTTCATTACGAGAAGGACATAATAGAAAGTATCTTTGTTAGTCATGACGTTGATATATGGGATATGGTAGTAGATGGCTACGAAAATCCTATGGATACTAGTGAAAACAAGATCGAAAGAAGAATTATGAACGATTAACAAAAGAAATATTATAAGAATGGTCATAAAGCTAAAACCATTATGTTGAATGTGATTTCTTATATTGAGTATGAAAAAGATAACAAATAGATACTCTACTAAGTCTATATTTAATTCTTTGAGATTGACCCAGGAGGGTAACTCTCAAGTAAAGGAGACCAAGGCGCTTGCCTTAATTCAAATATACGAAGCCTTTAGGATGGAAGATGATGAAAATATTGAGAACATGTTCTCAAGGTTTCAAACTCTTGTTGCAGGACTAAAGGTTTTGAACAAAGGGTATTCTACTTTAGATCATGTGAAAAAGATTATCAAAAGCTTGCTAATAAGATAGAGGCCGATGGTAACTACACTTAAACTTGCCAAATATCGGAACAACACTTCCCTTGAGGAACTAGTTAGTTCTTTAAGAGTTTGCTTGTTTTAAGAGAACAAGAGAAGAGTTTGCTTGTATAGTATTTTTTATCATAGGGATATTTTAGTCTTTTTAAATTTTAAAATACTTATTTCTCTTATATTTCTCTTCTCTTTCTCTCCTATCAAACAATACATCAAATTTACTCTATTTCTCATCTATTTCTCTATTTTCATACTATTTCTTATTTATTTCTCTCTTTACACTTTCTTCTTACCACCAAACACACCCTAAGAGATCATTAAATAGAGTTGGAACAAGATGAATCTCAGAAGAGAGGTAAATCAGTTGCTCTAAAGTGTTCGAGAAATTCTGAAAAGACTAATTCTCTTCAAGCTGAGGAAGAGGAAGAATCATAATAAGATTCTGATGAAGATGAAGATGAGTTGTCACTTCTTTCTAGAAGGGTCAACCAACTATAGAAGAGGAAGCAAGGCAACAAGTTCAGAGGAGCAAGAAGGATAGGTGGTCGCTTCCAGTCTACTTATGAATTAAAGAAATCTGGTAGCAACAAAGATGTCACTTTCTACGAATGCAAAGAGCCAGACCATTACAAGAACGAGTGTCCCAAACTCCATAAGGACAAGCCCAAGAAGATAGCTTTCAAAGGTAAGAAGAAAGAGCTTATGGAAATCTGGGATAAATATGTCTCTTCAAATGATGACTCCGAAGAAGAGCAAGCTAATATGGCGCTGATGGCCAACATTAGAGGATCTGATGAGAAGATCCAATCAGAAGCAGAATTAGAATACGACGTAGAAGAGGTATTTTCTAACATATCTCGTTCTAATTTAAATTATTATTTATTTGAGATTCTAGAAAAATATCAGGAACTTTAGATCAAATTCAAGGAACTGAAAAAGGTCCATGAATTTGTTTCTGAGGAACACAGTAAGCTTAAGGAAGAATTATCCATTTTGAATGAAGAAAATTTATTTCTTAAGGATGAAAACTTTGCTCTCAAAAGTATGACTTCTAAACTTGAGAAGGAAATTCCTCCAAATGCTTTTGAGAGTACTGATGATGTCATAAAGAAGTATGACAAGTCTTTCCAAGAATTTCTAACAAAAAGCCTAAGAAGAAGCATTAAGGCTTCGATGATCTATGGCGTTAGTAGAAATGGGACTAGAGGCATTGGTTAAGATTCAAATGAAGAATTTGGTTCTGAAAAAGAAGATAAAGCAAATGTGCTTCATTCTCATTTTGTTTCTACTGGTTTGGTTCGTAAGGAAAAACCTCCTCCTAAGCCCAAGGCAAAACTAATGGCTACACCCTGTTGTTTTAATTCTTGCAAATATGTTTCTTCTGCTCCTAAACACAAAGTTGTCGAAAACTCTGGGAACACTAACAAGAAAGGACCTAAGAAGTTATAGGTATCTAAGAAAGATAATCTATGTTGAAGATATCCTCAACGGCAAAGTTAAGACACCATTCATGGTACCTGGACTCTAGTTGCTTGCGACACATGGCGGGAAGAAGGCATATGTTCCAAAGCCTGGAACTTAATCCTAGAGGTGTCGTAGGTTTCAGAGGTGATCAGAAAGGGAAGATCATAGGCTCCGGAACAATTGGTAATCATTCTCTCCCCTCTATTACTAATGTCTAGCTTGTTGATAGATTAATGCATAACTTATTGTCCATAAGTCAATTAAGTGACAATGGTTATGATATTATCTTTAATCAAAATTCCTGTAAAGTTGTTAGTTAGAAGGATGGTTTTATCCTATTCAATGGCAAGAGGGAGAACAACATCTATACAATTAGACTTTCTGATCTTAAAGAGAAAATTATAAAATGTTTTATGTCTGTTAGTGAATAGTAATGGACGTAGCATAGACGATTGGGCCATGTTAGCATGAGAAATATTTCTCAGCTGAACAAGCTTAATTTAGTCAAAGGTCTTCCTAATCTGAAGTTCTCTTCAAAGGCTCTTTGTGAAGCATGGCATAAAGCCAAGTTTTCTAAAACTTCTTTTAAAGCAAAGAATGTTGTTTCTACTTCTAAATCTTTAGAGCTTCTGCACATTGACTTGTTTGGACTAGTAAAAATTGCTTTTGTCAGTGGTAAGAACTATGGATTAGTCATTGTTGATAACTACAGTAGATGGACTTGGGTTAAATTTCTAAAACACAAGGATGAGTCGCATTCTGTGTTCACTACCTTGTGTACTCAAGTGCAAAATGAGAAGAACTCTAAAATTGTCAAAGTTAGAAGTAATCATGGTGGTGAGTTCGAAAACAAACACTTAGAGTAACATTTAGCGCTACTAAAAAGGATGAAAATGACAATTATGTCCTTGGCTTACTATTAAATGAAAATTCAAAAAAGAATAAATGTAACATAAAGATATTTAAATTGATTAAAATAAATAAAAACAAGACAAAATAGAGACTGAGACGAAAAACAGTCAGATGCGCGCTTGATCGAAAAATAAAAAATAATATACCAACATGATCTTTGTGTGAAAAGTTTGATATAAAAGTTTGGAACTGTTCAAAAATGTAATTAAAAATACTCGGATAAACAGACTCTGACCAGTAAAAATGCGACCGCAAACAGCGTCAAAAAAATAAAGCGAGCACACCAACGCGATCTACGTATAGCGTAGTTTCATAAAACAGTCACGTAAAGATCAAAACTTGAAATATTTCGCCTGCTAATTTCACGCACTGTGTCGAATCTCTTTTACTATTTTTCTTATAGAACCAAAATTTTATTCTAATAACCATGGATTACTTTAAAAAGATGCACGAGGTAATGAAAATGCATGGAATGCAATTAAATCAAGTTTTGAATTTAAAACATAATTAAAATTGACCAAATATCGACTTTTACTAAACTGATGCAAATGCTTTCGATGAATGAATGACTTGGGGAAAAATTAGGGTATGACCATGGTCTCTCTTTGATCCAAGTTAGTCTGTCTTCAAAGGCCTGTGAATTTTGTTATTGAATTATTTGGTACATGTTGTTCAATAATTCATTAGTTTTCTTGCGGGCAAAGATTATCGTATAATAGTTGGAAACTAGGAATCGCCTCACAGTTGATTTTATTAGGCGGTAATATAGGTCTGAAAGAGGGTTCGTCTATGTGGAATTATAAAGTGGATCCGACTGATAGAGTAAATTGAGAAGTTCCTTAATATACCCCAGGCTGGACAAAGTTCGGCGTGGAGGGATGAAAGGAATAGTAGTGACTTGGTTGTAAGTTCTTTGAGGAGACATGGGAGGATTCTTAGCCGCTTTGGCGGCTACAACTAATTTTTGTTAAACAGCGAAAAAGGGTGGCTTTTGACGCTTTCATCGTCTGGTGGATATGGCGTAAAGAGTTCAACTCTAGACTTAAGGAAATTAACTTGGAAATGAAGTTACGCTTTGATCGAAAGAGTTCTAGATTTGATTTAGTTGAATAGAGAAATACTGGATCGTAAAAGTCATAGGAATCAAAGGTCAATTTCTATTTACGGAGCCAATGTTCTACTTTGGAACTAAGTGATGATCAGAGAGGACGATTTTTTAGTGTGTTGCAATTGTTAAAAGTTCCAATGCGGTGGAGAGATGGTTGGCCTATAAGGTTAGCAGTAGTCAATAAAAGACTAAAAAATAAAATTTGAATGGAGGAGAATTTTAATTCCTAAATAATGACGTTGTTGTCTCTTTAAATAGAAGAGTTAGTTAGCACCTGAAGTGTATGTACAGAGGTATGAAATGTGGGGCAATCGTCAAATCATTCTAGACAACAAGGATAGATTTTACGAGTATGTGGTAGGGAAAACAAAATCTACCTATTCCGTACTTTGTCGTTTTATGCTCATTACCGATATTAAATTTCTGTGCTTTTGGACCTTAGCCGCTCTAAAACAACACTACTATATCTAAATACAATAAATTTGTTATATTGTACTAATTAAACAATTATTTATTTTAATAAATTTAAAATTATGAGTTTTGATTAATACTCCATAATTATACCAAAAAAGGTAAGCTAGCATGATCTAATAAATTAATAGAATATAGAAACTAACCAAATGCAAACGTATGCTCCAAATCTCCTAAGATTCCTTCCATTAAATAATATTCCCTCTGGTCCTATTTATAAGAAAAGATTCCTTTTTTAGATACATTGAATAAATAATGTATCTGGACAACATATTGTCCTGATACATTATTTATTCAATGTATCTGAAAAAAGAATCTTTTCTTATAAATAGGACCGGAGGTAGTAGTTAGCATATGTTGAAAAGAAGTGTAAAATTGATTAGTATTAGTATATGTTGAAAATCTCCTAAAATCTCCAAGAAGTATACGTTAAATAATTAGTTAGCATAGGTTGAAAAGCAGTGTAAAATTATGAATGTAGAGCATAATCATTTATCAGTACACACATCCATCCATCAACATACATAAGACTAAAAATCTTAAACAGTTAAGAAATCTCTTAAGATTCCTTCCCAGTTGCGCACGCACGAGTTTTTCATAAATGATTGAGAGAAAACGTTTGAAACTCACGAGCTTCATCACGCGCGTGGAACTTAAAACAAATTTGTTCGGGAATAGGGGAAAATTGCCGGTGAAATAATCACAAACAAACTCACATGGGTTATGAAACCAGTGACGTCACATTGACTTCGACGTGGAACGGTAAGATTGAACCGTGACGTAACCAAAAGTTAAAACCTCGGGGTGTGTAGTAAAAACACCCGCTGACGTGGATAACAGGGGAAATCATGGGTCCCACGTATGTGACATAATCATCGGAGAAAGTCATAACTTTCCTCGTCATTGTAACGTTCCCGTTATAACACGTGGCGGGATGTTTAACTTTCCTTCGGGTATGGAGAGTTGTGGGCTTTGGGCCCACCATGCTTTTGGGCTTAAGTATTGGATAGGCCCACATGGTTGTGGGAAGTGGTCCCTACTTGCTACAACATGATGAATATTACGTCAGTAGCTCAACTTGAAAGACAAAGATGAACCGTTGATGGTGCTAAATAAGTAAATATTGTGTCTGCCATATGGAGTGTGATGACTACGGGTTCCGTCACCCTTTTCAAGGGTCCCTCTCTTCGTAATTTTATCAATTATTTGAAATTAAAATAGTGTAGTTATAATCCATCGTTAATTGATTTGTGATGATTGATATTAAATTTGATAGAGAATATCTTCTTTATATTTAATTGTTAATTATTACAAAATACAATTTTTTGTCTAAGTAATCGTAAAATATCTTTATAATAAAATGATTTTTATATAAAAAATAAAATATCACTAACTCTAAAAAAAAAATAGTTTATCATTTAAAAAAATATTAGAGATCAGATATAAGAGAAAAGTTATATTTGTAACGATAAATTTTTTTTTGGCTAGAAGTAACATCAAAATTCAAAATGCATGATATTTGCTTTTATAATTTATATTTAAGCCGAAATTTAATTATTAAGTAAAGTTAATCATAAGTAATAGAATCCAAGTCTTATATGTAAATCAATTTTTTTAGGAGTTTGATTTTCAGAGGGAAGATTTTTTTAGGTCTACGTCTATATTTTGATGTGTGTTTAATATTTTTAAAAAGAAGATAAAATGTAGTGTACTGTCAATGTAAATAAGTTTTACATTATCATTTAATAAAATTATAACATTCAGTCATATTATATCAGTATTTTAAAATTAAAAATGTGATTTAGTGGGATACGCGTCTCTGATTGATTAACAATGTTAAAATATTTCACAATGTCACTACTTACTCTTTTTTCGCTTTAAAAAGTTTAAAATATAATATAATATATTAGTATTTTTTAGAAAATAAAATATTACATTAACGTATAAAATTATATTATATTATATTATATTATATATCTCAAAATATTGGTACAACCCTTCAAAGCATTTACCTTCAAAAATCAACCCACAAACAGACCTCTAGAATCTATATGATCAAGGAGACTGAGAGGTACTGGAGGAGAGAAGAAAAATTATTTTAAAATTTAGTGGTCTAGTTCAATATTTATGGAGGAGAAGGGAAGGAAGAAACTTAAAATTTTTGTAGAGTCAATTTTATCCCCTGTAAATCAAGTCATTTGGAAGTAAGAGAGGAATTATTGTTATAAGAAAACACTAATATGCCAAGTGCAAAACCCTAATAATGACAAGTTTTTCAAAAAATTGTGGGAGGTTAAATGACATTATAAAACATATAATCGCAATGTGTCATGTAAGTATGGTGTTGAGTTATTTGCAAAGTCTTAAACTCTTTGGGAAGCTCTAAGAGTAGTCTTTGTTTTTGCTTTCTATGTATTAAACTATTTAGGGGAAGTATGATTGTCTGTCATGTTGATTGTTGGTGTTTAAGGAAATTTTCTTGCTTCTGCTACTACTACTGATATGTGTGCATGATGTCATACCATATGTTATAACATCTTGCCCGAGGTGTTTGTGAAGTAGGTTGAGAAATGTAGATATTTGCACCAAAGATGTTCCAGACTTCAAGAAAATGGTAGATCTCATTGAGATAGCTGGGTTGAGAAGAAATATTGTTGGTTGTGGAAATTATTATGAGAGTTGTTCTTGTGATTTAGGTTTTCCCCTTACAGAGTAACGAGACTATAGCAAGCCAAGTCCAGCTTGTTGGTTTGGCCCAAATTATGGCTTAAAGGGGGGTAGTTGTTGTGTGTTTTGGTTCCACGAGACACGGTGAGTAATACGATAGGAGGAGCATGATTCTTGTGTTTCTGAGGTTAATGTTGCCCAGTTTGTGTTGTTGTGCAGAGGTACGTCACATGTCATGACATCTTTAGGAGTAAAGAGTGTTGTTGTCCTACTACTATTGCTGACAGATTTGCTGCGCATATAACTATGACGTTTTCTGTTTGCAGTTTATACAAAGTTTATATGTATGTCATGTAGCTTGTGTTTTTTTATTTTGTGGTTTTATTCCTTGTCTCTGGGTTTACTGTACAGAGGTTGTTTTAGTCAAAATTTGCCAAAGGGGGGGATCGTAAGTTCTTTGGTTTTATTATTGGAAGAAATTTTGATAAAACATGTTGCATTTAATAAAACATGTATCACTGTCATATGTTGGACAAGATGTTGTGACATCCTGAACAACTGATATAGCAGGTGTCATACCCCAATTTTTGACCCTAAGATCCTATATCATTCATATCTCAATCACTAATCAAGAGCTTCACTTGGAAGTTTTGTTTATGGTGTTGCACTCACCTCATCAATGAGAGGGACCATCAAGCACCAGTGATTGTTTACCTTGTATGCATATTATACTAACCCAAATACCAAAAATATTGCCTTGTGCTCTTGTATGTTTGTGTTTTGTAGGTACCAAGTCAAAATACCCATCAAAGGAGCATTTTTCAACATTTTCATTGTGCAAATCGATTTGCATAAGGTGTAAATCGATTTACGCAACTGTTTCTACACCAGATTTGCTTCTGCCATCAGTGCAAATCGATTTGCATAAGACAGCAATCGATTTGCATAACTGTTTTTGCCCCAGATTTTGCCTTTTTCAGCCATGTAAATAGATTTGCATAAGGTGCAAATCGATTGCACCAACACGAATTTGGAAAAATGAAGGCAAATTTCAGCTTTTTGAAGTGTTGACATCATTTGCAAGCATGGGAAGCATGACTTAGTTCTTACATTTGATTATCTACATCATTTAATCATAAACCCTCATGTGATTGCATCAAGACCATTGGATTTCATTTTTGGCTCCAAATCACTTTTCCAAACCTAATTCTATTTTCCAATCCTAACTCCAAGCCACAAAATTTCCCAAGCCTAAGTGCTATAAATTGAGGCACTCCCCTCTTCATTTTTCAAGCTTTGATAGCCAAAAAACTTATTGCAAATTCATTTCTCAAAGCTTTGATAGCCAAGAAAACTCTTGCTCTTTCTCTCCTCACCTCTTCCAAACCCCTCACTCAAAGCTCTTTCTCTTCCACACAAATTAGTGAGTCACATCTTGAACCTCACTAATTTGGAGCTAAACCTCAACATAAACACTAGTTTCTTCATCAATTGTGAGAGATCAAGGCTTGTGGTTGTGTGTTCTTGAAGAAGATTCAAAGTTTGTGAAGATTTGGTAAAATTCTAGATCCAATCCATAATTCAAGATGTGATCCTTTGTTGTTTATACTTGATGCACCTTTGGTGCTATATTGATGAGATTTGTTTGCTTACTTGATACATTTTCGTACACAAATTGATCCAAGATTACAAGGTGTTTGGTTTTATGTTTAAACAAGTTTTCTTCTCTTTATTTGCTGTTTTTTTGAAAACTGTGTTGTGCAAATCGATTTACATCTGGTGCAAATCGATTTACACAACTGAAAAACTGCGCAGATTTTGAAAACAGAGTTATGCAAATCGATTTACACTCTGTGCAAATCGATTTACACTGGGCTGAATGCTGATTTTTGTGGTTTTTGACTTGTTTTTGTGTCTAACTCATCTTCTACTCTATTCTTTTGATATTTTCTTTGAATCACAAGTTAGAGGCCTAATTTCTCTCTAATTTCAATGGACTTAGGGCGTCGATAGGATGAGAATCCAAATCCGCAATATTAAGTGATTGAAATTATGGATGAAAGGAGCTTTTAATGTGGTTCCATCTTTTGTTTCTCTTTATTTTGATCGATGAAAGTCTTAATACCTTGAGAATTCTTATGGATTCTTGGCAAAGACTAGATCACTCACCATTTTTCTTTTCGTGCGGTATTGCTTTCGGAAGGCGATCTACATATCGTTCTTCTCGCATGCATTAGCACATAAAGTTTTGACCGGCCTCGTTGTAGGGTGATTTCTATATAAATCACTTGGCGATCTGCTTAACATAGCGCAATATTTCGTGTCCCGAATAAAAAGATCAAATATGGAAGAGAATTGTATGCGGTTGATTTAAGACTTGTGGAGGTTTTTATCGTGTAGTCGCTATGATTTTATCAAGCTTCTGATAAACCCCATTGAATTTAAATCCGAGTACATCATTCACTCACCATCGATCTCCATTACTAACTTTGATAACATACTTGACAAGTTTCAAGATGGTTATCTTTAACATCTAACAACTAACTTTAATTTCCGCACCTTTATTATACCGCTCTTTATATTTCTCGCTTTATTGCTTTATTTTATCATTTCATCATATTTACATTCCGCTATTTTTCCTTTGTCCATTTGGACGTTTATATTCCGCTATTTTCTCTTTGTCCATTTGGACATATGTTTATGTTTCCGCTATTTTCTCTTTGTCCACTTGGACCATACTTTACTTTTATACTAAAACACTAATAATCAACCAAAATCTAAAAAACACATAAGGTTCTCTTTCAGACTATTGGTTACTATCCTGAGCATTTTGGAGATTCGGACTTACGGACCTAGTACCTTTGGACCCTCATTCTGTTATTACTCTGTGATTGTTCTGTCTGTCTGGCATTGGATTGTTGTCTGTTTGTGTATGCAGGTATTTCCTTGAAAGCCCTTGATGGTTAATTCCAAGGCATTGAGAAAAGGATTTTACCCGAAAACAGCCGTTACTCTGCCCGATTTTTGTCAGAATTTTAATGTGCTTAATGCAAAGTGGTGCTAAGACAATAAGTTCATCTGGATCCCCAAGTGATAATGTTGGTTTAGTGTTCAATATTCCAAAGGATGGGCAATCTACCTTGACTCGTAATGTCAAGTGTTGGCTTCTTATTTCGGTTAGACCGTTTCTTTCCTTAGCTTTTATTTTACGCAATAGGATAGCCTCTTCATCTCCTCCCCTTCTTAAATTTTCAAAATCTTCTCCCTTTTTCAAAAACCTTCTTATGTTTGCAATCTTTTCAAAACTCTTTCTTTAAAAATATCTTTTGCCCTTAGTGGCTTTTTCTTCAAAGTTTAGACACCGTTAATTGTCGAAACGAATGGTTATACCCCACGATTTTGAAATTGATTGATATAATGAGATCTTTTCCGTGTGAGAGAGCTAGTGGCATACTCGTTGATTTTATCCGAGTTGGAGCCCTTCTTTCATTTGCGATGCAAAGAACTCGTTTGTTCTCATGCTCAAGATCAATGGCTGAGTATTTCTCTCCGACGACGATAAAGTGTTTATTCATTTTAAAAAACGTTTTTCCCTTAAAGCGGAACTACATTAGCTCTGACTTCTCCATTGCACCGAGGAGGTATGTAGGCCCAAAGCTTAACGCTTTGCCGAGCTTATTTTAAAAATAAAACAAACCCCTTTTTAGCACACACACACACAGATTTTCAAAAAGGTTCCCGTGGAGTACCACGGATATGAGGGGTGCTTTAAACCTTCCCCTCATATAATCAACACCCGAACCTGAGTTCTCTTCTTTTTGTTTTAAAAACAAAACTTTGGGTTTTTCGTTCTTTTCCCTTTTCCTTTGAAAAAATAAAGCGCGGTGGCGATTTCAAACGGAATATTGATTCGAGTCAATCCCATGGCTTCGGTATCAGATTTTCCCCGCTACAGCAGGAACTACTGTTATTTTTCTTGACATATTTGATTTGTTTTTGTGAGATTCTCTATGGATATATCTCACTTATTTGTGTAGGTCAAAAATATTTTATTTGGAACAATTAATTTAATCTCCATCTGTACATAAGTTTCTTAGATTGGATATTGAGATAATTTAGGAAATTTGTGATGTTTTGTTCCAAGATTCAAGGAGATTTTTCTGCATAATTGGTGAAGCCCTCAGCTTGTGGATCAAGAAATATTTAGGTGAAGAATTCAATGCACATGGATAGTTGAGGAGTATATAAAGAAAACCCTAATCTAAATGCAATTTGGTCTTTCATAACTTTGTAAAAGAAAAAGGGAAATTTATAGTCTTAGGTTTATTGAGTCGTTTTACTATGTTTTTGTGTATGTCACTCATGTATCTTTTGATGCATTAAGGTGTTGGATGAGATTTTAGACTTAAGCCAAAATCCAGCCAAAAGGAAAGAAAAAATGTTACGGACAAATACCCTCAAGTCGAACCGCTGTTGGTCGACTAAGGGCTAAAGAAGCAACCTAGCTTATTGGGCCCATAAGTACTTAAAAGTCCAAGAGATTAGAAAAAGGCACAAATAATTAAATGAAGCATATGTCACACGGGTAGAAGTTTTGGAGGGAAATCACACCTTAACAAAGAACATGGAGGCGTGGGATAGAAGTCGAGGGGGAGAATGTGGGGGTTCTTGAGGAGCTCAACAACCTCCCCAAAGTAGTTATTTTTGTGCATTATAAATAAAAAACTTTGTACATAGTTTGAGGGGTTCACAATTTTACAAACGCCTGCACGCTGTAACACTCAGAGTACCCAAGCGAACGAGCGAAATGAGTCGAGCAAGGGCTATGTATGTTTGAACCATCTACTTTTCTGCATAAACTTTAAATGATATGTCATTTATATTTTACTCTTGTCTTTTTCCTTCGTTTTATTGTTGGTTTGATTTTCACCAAAGTCCATTTATAAAAAATATCACTCTAAGTGTGTTAGACGCCGTGTCGAACACCCTTGTTTTCGTAGCTAGGATAAAAGAACTTCTCACAAAAAACTCTTACAAACGAGAGCACTGTTCTGAGATTCTCTGGTCGATCTCGCAAGTAACCTTTAAAAATATACTAGCAAAGTTTGTCAAAACGCGAGGTGAATATAAGGTTGATTGTTTATTCATTGTCAATTTCTCATAAGCTTTTAAGCAAAGAATTTACTATGTGTATTTGGAAGTATGTTCTTCTGTTTTGGTCTTTTGTTATTGTCACTAAGGTGATTGGGAAGTGAGAGGGAGATCTCATATCTAGGAGTGTCCTAGGTAGAAGTTGCACACGGTAGTGATTAGGTAATAAGTTGTAAACTAGGGTTGTTTAGCTTTGAACTAATAATACCATAGTGGATTTCCTTCATGGCTTGGTAACTCCTAGATTAGGTGATGTTGCATCGAACTGGGTTAACAATTGACTGTGTATTTTACTTTTTGCATAATTTATTGTTTCGTAAAATTGTTATGTTAGATAGATGATGTCTTAGCATTTTTCTTGACATTGTGTTTTGGTATTGGGACATCAGTCTTGACATTTGTTTACAGTGCCAACATTTCACTAAGTAAATTAAAAAACCATAAATTAATAAGTAATATGAATATTGTCTTAAAATAACACATGGGTCCTATTTTATTATCTTTTGAATGCCATGGGTTTAAGGAGTGCATATCAAGAACTAAATGATCAAATTCCTAACCAAATGGAGAAAAACAACTCAATTATTGAACGTCGAGATAAAAAATAATTAGTAGGGAGAAATTCTCGTTGACAAGCAAACGCAAAAAGGAAGGAATGACTGGCATATCGAGAAAATTTGTTGGGAGTATTTATGCTCAACCAGCTAAATCAAATCATAGCTTGGGTTGCAAAATAGAGAAAATTTATTGGGCGAATCACAACTCATCCAATGAATTTAACTTAGTTCAAAAGCGATTTTAAAGATTACTTTGGCATAAATAAATCCCAAAAGTAAAATTTATTGGGTGAACCATACTTAGCCCAATGAATAAAGACGAAAATTTTCAATTTATAAATAGGGGTCTTGGGTCATTTCTTTGATATATATTTAGAGATCAAGTCAAAGGCCTATCAAAGTGCTTCCAGTTTGGTATTAAGAGATCATTCAATATGGTTCTATTTATACTCATTTTATCCAACAAACATATTATGAGTAGCTAAGTTCTCTCTTGTTAAGGTTATATTTGTGTATTATTATGACATATATGTATTTGATGTGATCATGACATTATATTTGTTCTAGTTAATCAAACATATTTGATCTTTAAAATTTCGTCTAATGCATGTTATATGTGTATCAGGTTTGTGAATCTATCTAATGCCAATAGATATTCTTAAGTTTAGACCAAGGATAATGCTTTTATGACTAAACATGACTTAATCATTTATAACATGATTTGTGAATCTATCTAATACCGAGAGGTGATCTTGGGTTTAGACCTAGGTATTCATCTATCAAAAGCTAAAGTCTAGAGATAAATCTAAATTTCATATTTTCATATAATGTTGAAGCTTATCATATTATTTATTAGACTGAAAGATCGTCGAATAAATACCACTGCTCACCAATTCCATAACATGGATTGATAGCTATGGTGTGTATATTTGATCATTGATATGCATATAATTATAATAATTGCAATCTAACCCCAAAAACTTTATCACTATTATTATCTTATTTTTCTTTGTTGTTTTTTCACGCTCTTAAACAAAACCACTATTAAAATTAAACCATTTTCTAGTTAAGATATTGTTGTGAATTCAATGCCAAGAACAAAGTATAAAACAAGGAAGAAGAGGAACACAAGAATTGGTTATAACTGCTATTCTTTTACTTTCTCTTAAAACAAGATTACAAGTTTACAAGAATAACAAATAACCTCTCTCACCCTAAATTAGGATTTGCAGCTTAGCAATGATGAGAGACTAGTATGTTATTTATAATAAAACCTAACATACTAACTAATGGGCTTTTTCAGCAAGGCCCATTACACAAGTCAACTTAATAAACAAGCTAACTTAACAAATTAGGGTTTAAACACTAAAACCTAATTTAACATGCTAACAACCCTAACATCTTCGACATCTGCATGCTAGACCCATCTTCGACTACAGCATGCACACTTCGACACCAGCATGTGAACAATCCTTCGACTTCATGCTTAACTCTGTCGAACTGTCGAACCAAGAAGCTACCCTTCGACAATACTAGAGTTCGATCCAATATCTCACAAATCTCCACCTTGGACCTAACTCTACAACGTCAAGGAACAGACTAGCTTTCTTCATGCAGCTTTATCAACTGCATACAGTGGAAAAACTTGCAACTCGGCAATGTCTTGGTGATCATATCAGCAGCATTGTCTTCAGTCGAAACCTTCAACACTTGGACTTCTCCACGCTCGATTACTCCTCTGACGAAATGCAGCCTCACATCAATGTGCTTAGTTCGCTCATGATAGGATGAATTCTTCGACAGGTGTATTGCACTTTGACTATCACATTTAACAGTGATACCTCGACCTTGAAGTTTCAGCTCCTTCGCAAAACCTTCAAGCCACAATGCTTCTTTCACAGCTTCAGTTAGGGCAATATACTCCGCTTCAGTGGTTGATAGAGCAACAACCTTCTGAAGTGTTGCTTTCCAACTAATTGCAGTGGCAAACATAGTGAAAACATATCCAGAAATAGATTTTCTGGAATCCATACAACCTGCATAATCAGAGTCGACATATCCTTCTATTACTGCTTTACTATCTTCACCCAAGGCTCCACCATAAATTAGGACTCTATTCAGAGACCCATTTATGTACCTTAAAATCCACTTCAATGCTTGCCAGTGAGCCTTTCCAGGATTTGCCATGTACCTGCTTACAAGACTTACTGCGTATGCTATGTCGGGTCTAGTACAGACCATAGCATACATCAAAGAACCGACTATATTAGCATATGGGATGCTATTCATATAGGCTCTTTCGACATCAGTACTGGGACACTGATCAATACTCAGCTTGAATTGAGGGTTTGTTGGAGTCACAACTGGCTTCGAATTTGACATACCAAACTTTTCAAGAATCTTCCGTAGATATGCCTCTTGAGATAGGCATAACTTCGACTTCTTTCTATCTCTTCGAATGTCAATTCCAAGAATCCTGGAAGCAGCTCCCAGATCCTTCATGTCGAACTCCTTATTGAGTTCAGCCTTCACCCTCGTCACATCTTCAACATTGTTGCTTGCTATGAGAATATCATCCACATAAAGCAACAAAATAACAAATGAATTACCAGGTCGAAATCTGAAGTAAACGCAGTGGTCGAACTGACTTCTAATGAAACTTATGCGTGCCATGAACTTGTCGAATCTCCTATTCCACTGTCGAGGAGATTGTTTCAGCCCATACAAAGATCTCTTTAACTTGCACACATAATCTTCCTTCCCTTTTTCGACATACCCTTCAGGTTGCCTCATCAGGATCGTTTCATCTAAATCACCATACAAGAACGCAGTCTTCACATCCATTTGTTCCAGTTCAAGATCGAACTGTGCCACCATGGCAAGCAACATTCGAATGGACCTATGCTTCACAACAGGCGAAAACACATCATTGAAGTCGACACCTTCTTTCTGAGTGAAACCCCTTGCAACTAACCTTGCCTTGTATCTTTTTGACGTCACTCCTTCAATTCCTTCCTTAACTTTGAAAATCCATTTACAGCTGACTAACCTTGCCCCAACAGGTTTCTTGATCAGTTCCCAAGTATGATTATCATGAAGAGATTTCATCTCATCATCCATGGCCTTCATCCATTCAGTCTTATTTCGACTCCTCATAACTTCCTTATAGTCTCTAGGTTCTTCGTCTAGAACCTCACTTGCAGAGATTAAGGCATAAGCTATAAGATCTGCATATCCAAGTCTCTGAGGTGGCTTGATGACTCTTCTCGACCTATCTCTCGACAATAGGTAGTCATCGTCAGTTTCCTCAACTTCAGCATCTTCTGCTTCTTCTTCGACTTCATCTGGGATATGCAATTCAGCATCAACATGCTCCACCTCAACAGGAATCTCTACCTGTTCCAGCTCTTCGTCAGATGTTTCTGTACTTCGACCAACATCATCAGTTTTCTTAAAAGTCATTTCAGCTTCATTGAAAACTACATCTCGACTGGTGATACACCTCCTGTGACCTGGCTCTAGGCACCATAGCCTATAAGCTTTGACTCCTTCAGGGTATCCCATGAACATGCATTTTAGAGCTCTAGGTTCGACCTTGTCTTGCCTAATGTGAGCATAGGCTACGCAGCCAAATACTCTCAGTTTGTCGAGATCTGGTGGATGTCCCGACCAAACTTCTTCAGGTGTCTTCATATCTAACGCTGTCGAAGGACATCTGTTTATCAGATATGTTGCTGTCGAAACAGCCTCAGCCCAGAACACCTTTGTTAACCCCGCACTAGTCAACATGCATCTGACTCTCTCCAAAATAGTTCGATTAAACCTTTCAGCCAAACCATTTTGCTGTGGAGTACCTGCAGTAGTTCTATGCCTTGCAATACTAGAGGCAGCACAAAAACTGTCGAATGCCTCATTACAAAATTCAAGGCCATTGTCGGTTCTCAACCTCTTGACCTTTCTGCCAGTCTGATTTTCAACCAGAGTCTTCCAACTTTTGAAATTCTCAAAAGTTTCATCCTTAGTCTTCTGGATGAATACCCATAATTTTCTGGAATAATCATCTACTATGGATAGAAAATACCTTGCTCCTGAATGTGATGGACACCTTGCAGGCCCCCAAAGATCAGCATGGATGTAATCAAGGGATCCATGTGTTCTTTGTTTGCCTTTGTTGAACTTCACTCTGCAAGATTTTCCAAGTACACAGGGTTCACAAAACTTCAGCTTTTCGACTTTGTCTCCACCAAGCAGATTTTGCTTCCCTAATTCGACCAGACCCCTTTCACTGACATGGCCCAATCTCATGTGCCAGATTTCTGTCTTCGACAAAGGTTTCGTGGATGCAACATTTGTCGAACCACTTACAACTTCAGCCTCAAGGGTATACAAGCCTTGTTTCTTCACGCCTCTCAAGACTTCCTTCGAACCCTTCATGACTCTTAGGATACTTTTCTCTCCTTGGAAAACATATCCTTTCTTGTCGAATTCACCAAGAGAAAGCAGATTTCTCTTCAAATCAGGAACATACCTGACTTCAGTCAACAACCTTATTGACTCATCATGGAGCTTGAATCTAACAGATCCAACACCTGCAATCTTGCAAGCCTTGTTGTTTCCTAGCAATACTGATCCACCATCTTGATCACATAATTCCTCGAACAACTCTTTGTTTGGAGTCATGTGCCAAGTGCAACCTGAATCCATAATCCACTCCTTCTTAGAGTCACTGCTTGAAACCACAAGAACATCAGATGATTCGAAATCATCTTGAACAATGGCAGCGTTGCCATTATCCTTCCCTCCATGATATTTCAGGCGTTCAGGGCACACCTTTCTTGTGTGACCCTCCTTCTTACAATGGTAGCATCGAATGCCAGATGCTTCGCCACTGTAAGACTTTGACTGGCTTTTGCCTTTCTTCTTGTCGAACTTACCATCCTTTCGTAAGAGTTTTCCTTTAACGGCCAAACCTTCGCCAACAGTCGAAGGTTTATGCTCCTTACGTTCATTCAAGTCCTTAGAGTACAAGGCTGATTGAACTTCTTCAAACGTCAGGGACTCCCTTCCATACAAGAGAGTTTCTTTGAAGTGAGCATGTGATCGAGGCAAAACGCACAATAGTAACAGCGCTTGATCTTCATCATCAATCTTTACATCGATATTTTCAAGATCAAGAATCAGCTTGTTGAACATATCCAACTGCTCAGCCAACACTTTGTCTTCAACCATCTTGAATGAATACAAAGCCTGCTTCAGGTAGAGTCGATTTACCAGCGATTTGGTCATATACAAACTTTCAAGTTTCACCCATAACCCTGATGCCGTCGTCTCTTTTGATACCTGCCGAAGAACCTTATCACCAAGGCTCAACAAAATTGCGCTGTGTGCTTTCTCGATCATATTCGTCTTCTCCGCTGCCGTCAATTCTGCATTCATGGCTGCCTCTCCCTTCAACGCTTCCAAACAACCCTGCTGAACCAGTAGGGCTTTCATCTTCAAGCGCCACAGACCGAAATCATTCACTCCGGTGAACTTTTCAATCTCATACTTTGTTGAAGGCATCTTCTCCACGCTCACCGCACCAATTTGTTGTGAATTCAATGCCAAGAACAAAGTATAAAACAAGGAAGAAGAGGAACACAAGAATTGGTTATAACTGCTATTCTTTTACTTTCTCTTAAAACAAGATTACAAGTTTACAAGAATAACAAATAACCTCTCTCACCCTAAATTAGGATTTGCAGCTTAGCAATGATGAGAGACTAGTATGTTATTTATAATAAAACCTAACATACTAACTAATGGGCTTTTTCAGCAAGGCCCATTACACAAGTCAACTTAATAAACAAGCTAACTTAACAAATTAGGGTTTAAACACTAAAACCTAATTTAACATGCTAACAACCCTAGCATCTTCGACATCTGCATGCTAGACCCATCTTCGACTACGGCATGCACACTTCGACACCAGCATGTGAACAATCCTTCGACTTCATGCTTAACTCTGTCGAACTGTCGAACCAAGAAGCTACCCTTCGACAATACTAGAGTTCGATCCAATATCTCACAGATATTAACTATTACTTATAAGATGTATTATCGCACAAATCCTTATGAAAACGGTAAAGATATATTTTATTTATTGTGACTTTGGTTGATACAAATACCATACTATTTTTTAAAATGAGAATTTCAATTATAGTCATGATTTCATGACCAGAAGCATATTTTCCAATATTAATACCACAACTTTTAAGTTATATATGAATGACATCCCATCAACCAAGTTATTTTACACATTTTCTTACTATAATTTTTTAATGCATTTTCTTATGATAGTAGCTCACATCTCCCTATGTTGTACTTAATGTTTTTTTTGAAGAAGTTAAGCAATAGTTAAGCAATATACAATTGAGATTTCTTCCTTAGTGTAATCTCTTAAATACATGAGAATTACTCTTTGGAACTATCACCTTATACCCAACTAATTTCTAATTTGGATATATATATATATATATATATATATATATATATATATATATATATATATATATATATATATATATATATATATATATATATATATATATATATATATATATATATATATATGGCGGCGAGGCCACTTAAAAAAGTGAGACAAATTGGTATGTCTCAAGTATCGCCTTATGGTAATACTATGTAGGAGAACAACATGCACAATATTTAGAAGACAATTCTTTAAGTAAGTAGAAGGAATCCAGCGAATAATTATGAATTATTCAATTAAGCAATTAAGAGGAAGATACCCACATATGTCGGCTAATCCCATATTAATCTACGACCTAAAGTACTAGTTTCATCCTCTATTAATTTGATAATACCTAGACTTGACGCATGTTATGTTGGAAAATAATCAAGGATTACAAGTATACTTTACCAATGTAATGCACCAATGTTATTTGGAACTCCAAAACCCTAAACCTTTAATATGTCCGTAAACTCTATAAACTCCTAAACCCTAAACCTTTATTATGTCCCCTAAACCCTTAATTTCTAGACCTTGTCCCCTAAACTCTATAAACTCTATGACAAGTCAACTATGATCACATTTAAAGGTTTCTTATTCTAAATTCATCTAGCTACATTTATTCCCTTTATAATTGACACAAACAACATTTATTCACTTTATTAATCAATTTTTTACTTTTTATTAATTAACTTTATTTTACTACTAAATTATTTTTAATATTTTAGCGTTTATTAATCAATTTGATTAATTTAATAACCAATTTTTTATATGTCATTAATCAGCTTTATCACTATTCACGTATATGCCAATGTTCACTATTCATAAAAAATATTTTTTTATTTAAAAAATACTCCCTCCGTCCCACAATGAGTGACTCATTTGAAATAATATGATGTCCTAAAATGAATGAGTCATTTCAATTTTTAATACACTTTTCCAATTTTACCCTCTAATTAATAATTTTTTTATAATTTTCAATAAATGATAAGGATATCATAGTAAAAACAACAGTCTCTTTCTTACTTTTATAAATTTTTATTAATTTGTGTAAAATTGTGTGTATAAATACGATAACCAATATTAAATGTAAATATTAGTGTAAAAATTACGTATAAGAATAATATTATTCTTATGAAATTTCTCTTTAAAGCTGAAACTAAACCTATTTAGTGTTATTATTCCTACACAAGCTGAATGACTCATTTTTTTTCAAGAGCTCGATCTTGATTGGATGATTTGATTCTGAAATAAGTGGGATTAAACAATACGTGGTCTCGTTGAAGATTCAATAATTCTTGATGGATATTATGAGTGGATCAAAACTCTTCTTCTTTGTAAATTAATAATAGTCTTTGTCCGTGGAAGCTGCACTTCAATCCTGGTCATCATGCACTATACACATTATTTTATTTGTACATACTTGCCATAATTCACTTTTGAAAGCATCATGCATTTTTTTACCAAAGAAAAAAGCAACATGCATTTTGCATTTTTATATAATAAATTTAGGTCCACGTGAATCTTAAACAAAAATTTAATGTTCAGTCTACATCATTTTAATGGAAATTTACTCCATTGTTTTCATCTTATCAATACAAATTTTGGGGTTGGGAGAAAATAATAGTAATGTATTGATACATCATAAATGCATGTCTCATGTGAAGACAAAACATCAAAAGTCTTTATCATGAAATAATATTTTTATTAAAACATAATTTCTGATTCATATTTGTAGAATGAGTAATGCTATTTAGTACGAAGGAAATTGGAGAAGAAATGCAAGAATGAACACATGTCACTATATTATAGGAAAATTTTTAATTTATTTTTAATTTAGTTTCCTTTTTAATAGGAATCATGGGGTGGTGGTGTTAATAAATAGTTGAGATTTATTCTTCCCTTTCTTGTTTTTATGTTTTCTTAACAATTAGCATTTTCCTTGTAGAATAGATCTAAAATAATACAAATTCAACTAATCATAAAAATTAAAACAATTTATAATACGAAGTTAATAGTATAACACACTAAAATGCATAGAAATGTCACAAAGCGAGACATGTTTTAATGAGACACACACACACACACACACATATAAAGCGAGACATGTTTTAATGAGACACACACACACACACACACACATATATATATATATATATATATATATATATATATATATATATATATATATATATATATATATATATATGAAATTTTTTGTTCTCTTAATGGTTTCCTTAGTCTTTGATTCGATATTTTTGTGTCTCTTTCGCCTCACCACTCTTTATATGTGAGATCTTTATCTATATTTACCAATAAAGTAATATTTTATTATTTTCCATAAAAGTTACGCCAATAACATTGATGAATGTGTTTATTTGAAGGATGCAATCCTAGAGTTTATAAAGAATGGAAGACTCACCCAATACACCCAAGAAGGCGGTCAAAAAGAAGACCGAGAAGAAATAAAGAAAACAAGAAATGATTCCCTCGTCGGGAAAAAGGATCTCCTAAGCAACTGAGTGAGGAAAAATGAAAGAAGGATAGTAGCAGCAAAGAAGAAAAAGATCGAAAAAGGAAAGTGTTGATACATCACGTCCATTATTGGAGCCCTTCCCAAGAAAAATAACCTCGTCCAAGAGAATCATTAAGATGATAATCTATGAGCTAATGAGAGTCTTTGGAGAAGCAGGAGAAACTTCTGAAGGGGGCTGCGTAAGCCTATTCTCATGTTCAACGACAACAAAAATGTAGGCATAATCCCACATGAAATCTTTCTTATAGTAGTAATGACGGCTATGATCAATTTTGGTGTATCCAAAATCTTTATAAATGAGGGGAACTCATATCATGTATGCAAAGTTTTTTCAAAAGCTCGGGCTAAAAAGAGAAAAGTTATCATTATAAGAGGGGTCTAACATGTAAGTCTTTAATGACATAGTTACTCGCCTATGGGGATATAATAAACTAATGATCTTCCTTGAATAAGAAAGGAACACCAAGTCGGTCGATTTGTAATTTTTTATAGTTATTTGTAAAGTGTCTATAATTTCATCTTGGGCAGACCATTTGTGGTAACACTGAATGTGGTGGTATCTCCGGTCTACCTAAAGATGAAATATTATCTCCGGTCTATCTAAAGATGAAATATCATAACAGCCATAACGAACCGATGATAATATGTATTGATTTGTTCGGAATTTGAAGGATACACAAAGTCTTGCAACTCAACAAAGATGGGAAAGATGAATATAACACAATGAATATCAACATGACCTCCCTCATCAAACAATTGAGAGAAATGATGATCAGCCACCAAAGGAAGGAACTGGTGTTTCGATTAGGTATGACACGAATCACTCTAAAATTGTAATTTCAAGAGACATCTTCGAAGGGGGGTTGAATCTGGCCATGATATAGTGTATCGAGATTCCTAGTGATGAATAAGTAGCGACATAGTGGCTTGGTTAAGTATCTATATTCAACATATGTAAAATCTATTTTGCACTATTATGTAATATCTCTTACGTGGAAATAAATAAAGTTTTCACAAATTTTTTCTTTATGGAAACAAAGGATATATACAACTAAGAGGTGTTGTCATAAACACCATAGGTGTGCGACTAACGAATCAAAACCATGCCACAAAGTCACAGAGATAAAATCAACATGCCATGAAACTTAGTGGTGATCAGAGCTCACCCTTCTTGGTAGATAGCCACTCTATAGCGCATGAAGTGAGTCCCTGCTATATTGGTCTCGAACCAAGTTTAAACTTCGGGAAGCAAACCTTTGGCTGACCATGTTCTTCAGAGACGTCTAATAAAACTTGCGAGCAGAACCTCATATGTCATCCAATTCCCAGAGAAGCAAAATTGAAACTCAAGGAAGCAGATGTAACATTTAGAAATAATGGTAATCAAATAAAGAAAGAGTAATTAAATAAAGACACCAACAACGACTATTCATTCATTCAACAACAAGTGTTACATTGGGCATGAACACTCCGATAAAAAATACTTTATGAGTCAGACTCAACATTTACCGATCGCCTATCCACCATCTATTTCTTAGGATGAATATGTTCTATGGATATTTTCAACATGGGATGGAAAATTTCCACCAGCCTCAGTGCATTTTCAAAAGAAACTTATAGAACGAAGTAAATTTCTTCCACCGATTTCACATACTCCTTGAATAAGTTAAGGTTTTCAAGATGCATATCCCAAAGGTCATCTTGAACCTTCTTCCAACCCTCTTGAGCTTCTTCCAAAGACTCCTCAAATTCTATCATCTTCTTGCGAGAAAATCCCATGCTTGGGTCACCTCGACCAAGGCAGCCTCGATTTTGGATGGTATGGTGTAAGCAGATGTCAAGGCAACATCTTTATCTTTTCTCTCGAACTAGCGACTCCTGCCTTTTACCCAATATATGAGGATACATGAAAGACCACCAATTATTCCCATCTTCTTCAGCAAGCCACCAGTCTTTATGAGATCCTCTAAAAATTGGTTCCACTCGATAGTAAGAGAACTAACGCGCGCACAAGTGTATATTTCCCAATCCAAAAACGATCAGGCAATAAAGATGTCTCCCCTTCACATGGCACCAACCTCTAAAACATTTGGCGCCTGCCATATTTGATACAAAATTTATGCTGGCTCTTCTTGACAAAAAGCCTCAACTTTATTAAAAAAGGCATAGACTCCTTCAGAAGTAAAAGATTAAAGCTGCCATTTGGGGGTCAGGGCGGGTCAAAAGTAGCAATGAAGATGCACTTAAGGTTGAGGTTGCACAACCCCGAGACTAGTACCTCGCAAATCTTGCTTGGTTGTTTGAGGTTTTTTTATCGTTCATCCCTCTCCCAAAAGACATATATGGGAATACCTCCTAGACGAATTATCATTAATCACATGTGAGGGTGAGCGTGAGGTACCTCCAACCATATGTCGACTAGGAGATGTCTTTCTCAAACAAATGGTTAAGCATCATCTTGTGACACTTCATCTTATCTACAAGCAAGTAATCAAGAAAGTTTGGGAAATAATCATCTAAAATTTATTTAAGAAAGTCAGAAAATTCTTACGCTGCTCACCGAATATGACATGCATCTTTTCTCTAGTAGAGGCCTCCACCAGCATGCACGTCTATATATACCGCTTCTTTTGTTTCTTAAATGCTACCCTAGAAAATGCGACACCGTCGACGAAGCCCAAAATTTCCTAGAAGGCCACCAAATTCCTTTTTAGATATGTCTCCTCCTAAGATATATCGTCCAAAAGTTAGACATAAGACCTAGCCTCAGTCAGGAAGTGACTCTGACGCCAAAATCTTGAAAACCTATTAATACATTTGGAGGTTATCTCAAGTTGAATGAACATACTTGCATGTGCCACCTTACTGAGATGAGTAAACAGTTAGTACCGCTCTTTGAAATTTTTCACACTATCGAAGTAGACCTCAAACATTATTTGGACCTACCCATGGGAGATCAAGTTTTAACTTCGTCTGGAGTCAACTGAACAATGTTGAATGTTGAAAAAGTGGGAAATGAACATTAAGTTTGACATGCTTTTCTTGTACTCACACCAGTACTAGAAGACTTTGACGTAAGCATAACTCAATGGATGTAGTTGCCAGGGGCATTACTAGATGATTTAGAACACTCACCTTAAAGTCATTAAAAAGGGAGGCAAAAATCTATCAAGGAAAACAAATGTTCATGAATAGGGATGACACACCCCTCATAATTCCTATATACCCTTTTGATCCTTTTCGAGGAAAACACTCCTCAGTTTGAGGTGGGGCCCACCTCAGTGAAATCATGATCCAAACCACGTTTACCAGTAAAGACGAATATAACATCTAATGTTTCATGGCCTACCTGCATAGATTAGTACCTACGACTTATCACATTTCTTCATCAATTATTTATGGTTTCTTAAACGCAATAAGTGTAATAGTTGCATCTAGATATATAATATATATATATATATATATATATATATATATATATATATATATATATATATATATATATATATATATATATATATATATATATATATATATATATATATATATATATATATATATATATATATATATATATATATATATATATATATATATATATATATATATATATATATATAACTCTTATCTTTACTAACTCAACTATATTTAGTTATTAATTTAACATATTATAAATTAAAGATTTTTTCCCCTATAAGTTTAAAGTCAAAAACCAAACTTAGATGGTTTATCCTTGGATCAATATATAAGATTCCCTCATGAATAAATAACAAACTAAAAAATGTTGATAGCAAAACTCATGTTAAAAAAGTGAAATTGCATGTTGAAGTTGAGAAGAGGGAAGTACGGGAGGAATTGACATTATGAGATATTTTGGTATACATTTATGTTTTGATGGGTGTATTATTAATTATGAGTAGATTGGCACATTGTGAATGGTGGGTTGCTTATAATGCAAATCTGTCGGCGCCGCGGAATGGATGATTCATTTGTTTTGGTTGACTAGGATGCTTGCTTGATTGTTTTGTTTGGGTTGACACATGGGTGACGCAATCTGATATGCTACTGTCATATCAATGCTATTGCTGGAGATGGGATGGGATGGGACCCTATCACTTCATACTCTGAATCTTTGTCTCATCATCATCATCATCATCAATCATCATAGCATAACATAACTACTGCATGTAAATTGTAATTTTAGGAAACAGATTTGGTTCTGATGCAATGCAACTCTTCTGCAATTGTAGTTTTAGATTCGAGTAATTTTTCTGAAAAGGAAAAAAAAGGACGAAGTATTCACTAATTTGACATTTTATACAAAAACATTAATTTAGAATAAGTTAAAAAGTTCATTTATTTTTTCTTCTACTTCTCTACTGAATTTTGTATTTTTATTATATATCTTTAATATCTTGAGTTATATATCCTACGTGAAGTTATGTAGTTCAAGTTATGATAGAATAACTAAAGAAGGGTCAAGTTAGAAATTTAGCACAAGTTCAGATTCACATTTAGCATGGAAGATGGAAAATTATAATTGAGATTAAACATAAAAGCTTGATTTAATTGAATTAGGTTTATAACAGGACAAAATTAAATTTGATTTGATGATTCCAACTTAATATAGGATCAGAACACTACACATATGTTATTTGTTTGGAAATTCGAAAGGAAGACGAAGATAGGATTTCAAAAAACAATTTTTTTAAAAAAAATATAGAGAATTTTTTAATGAATTTTGAAAAAAAAAATCGATAGAATAGTATGATAGTTTTTATAATTAACATATTTTTTATTTTTTTAAATACTATAATAATATAAATTATATTTAAATAATTTATTTAAGTCATCAAAAATCCTTAAAATCCCTTCTATTATTTTCATTCAAACTTCTCTTTTTAAAAGTCACCTCCTCCATTTTCTTTTAAACACTTAAATAAAACCAAAATAAATTCCAAAATAGTGGAAAAAAAATCCCAAAATACTATACAATATGCCTCAAACCCACATCTTAACACTAAAATAATAATCAAAAGACTTAAATAGTAAATTGATTTTGGTAAGTTAGCGTGTTTTTGATTTTCGTATCTGTATCTTTTTTTTCTGGGTAATCTTTAAATATTTAATTTCTTTAGATTTTTCTGCAGATTTTAACTTTAGAGAAAAAAACCAAAAAGACTTTAACATTGAGGAATCATTCCAAAAAAAAAAAAACAAGAATGAAAAAAAAAACACGCTAACTTACAAGTACACCCATATTTAAGCCTAATTAAAACAATTATTTCTAAATATATAAAAAAGTTGAAATATAAGAATTATTTAAACCGCTGTATAGTCATGAAAAGTCGAATACCTTACTAGTACTTCCATATAGTACTTAATATAAGGAAATAATTTTATTATGGATATATAATTCTTTAGGCGTGATTTTTACTATTTTCTAATGAAAATATGACAAGTGTATAATTTCCTCTTACATGTATACAAATTTCTCCTATTTTCACTCACTAAATAATATTTAAGTATATTTGTCATATTTTCATTAGAAAATAGTAAAAACCACACCTAAAAAATTTAACTTAACCACACCTAAAAAATTGTACATAAGTTTTATCCTTTTATTATCTAACGCATATTTTATGTGTAAAAAGTATTTTGGAGACTAAAATTTATCAAAGCTTTGTTACAGGAATTTTTTTCAAAAGAAACAAGTGAAATTCGTTTCAAATACTTTCTTTCATAAAATTTATCACTTGTATTGAGAAATTTTCTCATTCTCTCTTTTGAGAGTAATATTGGGAAAGACAACAAATTTGTATATTAGTCAATATCTATGTGAAAGAAATCTACAATATTATCAGCTTGAAAAGGAAATTTAGTAGTTGTTATCAGTTTGGTTATAAAAAAGATTCCTTCAAAGTTGAAAGAAGTTGAGTTAAGGGTGTTGTTTGTCCAGGGTTCAACTCTTGGCAACGACGTTTATTTGTAATAAAGTTGTTGATGATTTATAAATCAACAACTTTAATATAAAAAAAAAAATTAAATGTTTCGTTAAAAAAAAAAAAAGAGTTAATTAAATGTTGTATCAACCAACTTTTAGAAAGAAAATGATTTTGTTCTGGATTGGGTTGGCGTCTGGCCTAATTAAATTGAAAGGCCCAAACTTTTCTTAGTCCAAGGAATATCCCTCCTCGTCAACCCATGCCCGTCAAACAGGCACAAGCTACTAGCCCTCAGTGGGGCAAGATTGCGTCCGAGCCAGGCTACCCACCTGACCCCAGGTAGGTGCTCCCTGCGAGCACCTCCTCCGTTCCTTTAGACCGAGGACCCTCCTCCTTGAGGTCTCGGGATGACATTCCCTACGAGCACCTCCACCGTTCCGTAAGGCCGATGACCTTTCTCGTAGGGTTCTTTCACCCACAACCCTCCGAATAAAGCGGAGTCCACGCGTTCCCTAAAAGACCGCGTCTCCCCTTAAACATCGGGGTGGTTAGCCCATGATGGAGACCACGTGCTGGTCTCCACTATACTCCTAAAATCCCGACCGTCTCCGAATTGGGCCTGGGTATCCAGTCCAATGACGAGATCTTGGCCCAGCGCTGAGGGCTATAAATACCTTCTTTTACTAGAGGGCCAGGTAACTTCATTCATTCTCACTCTTACCTTGTACTTGCACTCTGATCGCTCTCTCTTTTCACTTTGGCATCGGAGTACCTTGCAGGTACACCCCCAGTCACAGAAGTCCAAATTATTGCAGACCACGAAGATCTGTCTGATCAGGTACGATCAGTTTTTAAGTCACACAATTGACTTTTTTATTTCCTTGTATTTTTATCTTCAATTGACATCAGAGTCAAGTTTTCTAATTGTATGCATAATTGTGTTAGAGTAAAGATATTTTGAGAAAAATGTAAAAAAATGTGGTGGTTACTAAAACAGATCTCCAATGTTTAATAGTGAAATGTTTGATTATTAAAAAGATAAATTGTATCGTTTCGTTTTATCTTAAGATGTTTATATTTGGAATTTGATTGAAGAAGAATATAATGTTCTTGTTAATTATGTTGGTGTAGAGATACTCATAAAATATATGAGTGCAAAACAAAATAAAGATTGCAAGATGTGTATTAAAACCAAAAATGACCTTGTAAATTTTATTTCGAAGAGTTTGACCAAATCACAAAGACACTGATAAGAATATCATAATTCTTAATACATAAAATATGAAGGCAACATGCAAGTCGTACAATCTATCCTAAAGCGTATTAAAAAGGTCGTGATACGAAGTTGTATGATTAAAAGAAGGTATATAAGATTTAATTTGTACTATCTATAACAACAAGATAAATTTACTTTTTGGTATTTTGTACTATAAGAACTCTTAAACTTACTAAAAAGACGTGCATTATTTTAAGAATGCTAAAACGACACATATTATTTTAAGGGGTGTTTTCAATAATCCTTAAAGTTGTATAGGATAATTAAGAAGATATAAACATGTGAAAAAGTATAGTATATTTTATTATTTTATTTCTTTTCTATTGAAAAAAATAATAGGTCCTACCGGGAGTCGAACCCAGGTCGCTGGATTCAAAGTCCAGAGTGCTAACCACTACACCATAGAACCTCCTCATACAATGTATCTTATCTTATAAAATATGAATTTTAAAAATCAAAACTAGTGAACTCATAAATTATTTTAACTTTTTGAATAATTTTCATATATATATATATATATATATATATATATATATATATATATATATATATATATATATATATATATATATATATATATATATATATATATATATATATATTTATAAAAAAAACTATTGAAATATTAAAAACAACCACTAATTTTAAAAATAAAAACATTTTAAATATGGAGAAGCTCTGGTAGAATCAAAGAGAAAGAAAAATTGTGCACTAGTTTAGTATCAAAGAATTATAGTCGAATTGTATGTTAGTGCTTGATGCACTCTTGCTTTAATGAGCATGGAGATCGGATTGACATTAATTGGCCTTAGGCCATTCTGAAACAGTTGTCCTCCCAAGTCATTCCTATCAACCTTGAAGCGAGTATTATTGATGCATGATGTAATGAGGTTGATCTAACAATATGGACCAATATTGACCGTTGAGAACTTGCCCTGGGAAGGGATATCTCTAAGGTGACGTTGAGAAGAGGTAGCTAACATATGAAACATATACATTTAATTCACTAAATGCAGACAAAACCTTGCATGAGAGAGATCTCCGTGTACACCGATGTGCATAGAGTAGGGATAAAATGCACCTAGGCCCACTCGAGTGCACTCTAATGAGTTACAAACTCGATAATTCATCTAAGCCGCTGGTGTGATCTTAAATCTTCCAATGATTCATAATAGTCTATATTGGCACTCTTCGTGCCTATAAAGTGGGAACTTGAGTCTCATATTTATTTTTTACTTCTTTTACATTTCTTAAGGGCAATTAGAGATGGAGAAATTCATTCATCGTTATTTCTTATTGTTGAAGATTCTTCACGGTTAGGTTGCTTTATTTGAATCAAGTTTCATTCAACTTGATTTCTCCAAGGACCTCAATTAAAACACAAGGTATTTGTTCTTTCTTACTTTGTTCATATCTAAGCTTTCATTCATGCTTGAATATGAAAAACATAAGGAACCTAAATTTAGATATTATTATTGTAGACCTTAGTGATGTATAAGCTAGCGATGTTGATTCTAGTATTGAATCATAGGTGGTTAATCGTAGTGATAGAGAGCTCTCATCTACTAGAATGGATATGATACAAGTTAGGTCTATGTTTACTTTTCAGGAAATCCAAATGAATAACCTTATTCGTGTAACAAACCTCACATAAGATCCTGTGATGCATAATGTTGCTAGGAGCTTATATTTTACACTTAAGCATAAGATTTCCAATGATGAAGTGAGACAGTTTTTCTAAAAATATCCAAGTGTTTGACTTACGGTAGCCATATTTTGGTCTTTGAGCAATTAAGAGGAAATAAGGAAAAAGGTGTCGTCACCTGTCTCCTTATGCTAAGGATTATGCGTGGGTGAACCACGAATTTATGAGAATATAGTTCTTCTATACATGCAATGATATATTGGGGTATGATTACTCGATTGTGCGACCAACATAATACTCAATTTTTGCAAGAATTTTTTTCATAATTTTTATTTGTGAAATGAGTACCGTTATCCATGACAACAGATTATGGAACCCCAAGTCTAGCTAAAACTTTATTCTTGAAGAATTTTTGAATGTTGGTGGTTGTGATATTATCTATTGCTTAAACTTTGATCATTTTATTGAAGTAATCCTCTACCACAAACAGAAAATTTAACTACCATAGATCTAGTGGAAAATGCCCTAGTAAGTCCATGCCCCACTAGGATAACGACCACGGAACAATTAGAGTAATGAGTTCATAAGGAGGGGTAGCATGAATGCCTTTATGTTTCTGGAACATTTCACACTTCATCTTATATTCTTTGACGTCTTGGACCATTTAAGGACAATAATATACTTCAATGAGGAATTTCTTAGCCAATGCTTATCCTCCAAGTTGTTATCTGGATATACCCTCATGGACCTCATTAATGGTTGATAACACTCAGTCATTACATAATATTTACGAACAATTTCAAAATAAAAAAATTGGTGGAATTATGACCAAAAACCAAGCCAAAAGGTTGAAGGAGTGAGAAAAATCTCCAAAGGTGAAGAAAGATGGGACTTAGTGAAAATTAGAAGAAAAAGGAAGGAAAAAAGAATTAGCCACGGTTTTTCTCATGGTCGTGATGCTGACATCATGAGCACGATGATGTCATATCGCAATCGCGATTGATGCTAATGCGGCCGCGATGACGCATTTCCCTAACATGCATTTTTCAGATTTTTAAAGGAACTTTTTGCTACTTTTTAAGGGGTTTTAAACTTTAGAGAGAAAGTGAAGGCCAAGAGCTTTGGAGCATGAATTTGGAGAGAATTAGAGCCATTGGAGAACATATTTTCCATTGATTTTGATGAATACTTCTTATCAACTCATAGTAATTGTTAATTTCACTGTGTATAGCTAAGTTATTTTATATTAGGTCTTTTGAGATGAACATAGTTGTACTCAGTTGGATCATATGATTGTTTGAATTCCTTTATGTTACAATCATTATTTAATTATTCTGGTTCGTTAACAACTTGCGTCGTTCTAGCACTCTCTCGGAGCACTAAAGCATGGTGGGATAACTGACCATATTTGTATTGTTGTTGTTTGTTAGCCATTTTCTATAATCAAACAAAAAAGTCATATCATAATCAAAGATGTGAAAACAATGTATAAGCAAACAAAAATAAGAAATAGAATGAAAAACAGAGAAATCTATATTTTATCATCCGTATTGAGGATTCGGACTTTGAAACCTAGATTACAAATAAAGAGCATAAATCAGACCAAACATAAACCCTAACCCTCAAATATCCCAAATATAAGTAGGCATTGCATTTCTATTGGATGTAACCTAATGTAACTTAACTATACTCTATGAAACTATTGAGGAATTGCATCCATTAAAAATAAAATAAAAAAGGTAAGGATATGAGAAACTTGCAAAATCTGAGAGATAAATGTGCTTAGTTTGAATGAGAAAGAGTAAAAGTTGATTAAGTGATTGGTTTGAATAAACATAAACAAGTATTGAGAGCAAGGTTGAAAAAATGTTGGATTCAGATGAGCGAGAACTCTGTTATGTTATTGATGGAAGTTGAAAAGTTTGTTTCAAATGTAATGGAGTAGGGAGGGAAAGACTATCCGCATACACTAAAGTGAATGTGTCCATATTTCAGTATTTGAATTTGAATCTGGATTTCAATTTTCGGGTTTAGTTTTTACTTGTATTTAGTGTGGTTTTTAGATTGAGTTTGTTGTGATTATGGTGAATCCAAATTTCAATCTCCGAACTTATTTGTGACTTGTATTTCTCGTGGTTCTGAGATTGAGTTTGTTGTATTTAAGGCGCCTTTGGATTTCAATTTCCAAATTATAAGGGTATGTTTGAAATTTTGCTTTAGTAGTTAGGTAAGTAATATATGAGGTGCAATGAATAATCTCCACTTTCTTTTTTTTCTTCTAAATAAATAGTGAATTTCATTTTAAGAATGAGTCAATCTTACATTTTAAAATGTTGAAGTTATATTAAATGTAGGCAATTTCTTAATTCACTCCTTGATACTTTTAGGCACCTAGTACAATTCCATTTATGCCCCTTATTTCCGGAGATACATATAAAGACACACATTTTTTTGGCCAATATTTTTCGGAGCTACATCTACGGAAGTATTTTAAACTGGTAAACATTGGAAAAAACTTCAAAATAATTCAGTTCAAGGAAATTTCTGTAGATGCATATCCAGAACATCTTAGCACCAGACTTTTCCGTAGATATAGCTCCGGAAGTTTCTGCTACATTTTAAACCTGCATGATCACTCCCCCATTGTTATTTTTCTTCTTTCACACTCACATTGTTAGAACAAGATTTTGTTCTGCACTTTATCTCTAAGTTTTGATGATAACAACACATATATTTTATATGTAAACAATTTTGTTTCTAATGTTTTCTTGAGTGTGTAGATCAGAAGCTCTGCATGATTTAGGACTATTGTCTAAATAATCATCAGATATGATGTTGTCAGGAAGATTATCCGCTTCTACGTCAGAAGGAACATTAGTAGTTCTATAGAATGCTGAATGTTAATCAGAATGTGATCTCTTGTGTACTTCTCAATAAGTTGCTGCTTCAGAAGTCTCAAGTATCTCCAAAAGAAATAGGTCAACAAGAAGTTGTTGCTTAAGATCAGAAAACAAAGTCTATATCAAATATAAGTTGTTGCTTCAAAGATCAGATGTCAAGATATGTTCGTCAGAAGAGTTGCTGCTCGTTACTCCGAAGACATAGTCTAAATCAGCTGATATAAATCACAAATACGGATTACTTGTTAGGACTCTTGTTCAAATATCAAGACGTGTTCCTCAGATATGTTGTTTCACTATTATCTCAAGACATTGTTCTATTATGAAAGACTCTAATACTATTGCTCGTATTGTTCGTGTGTTCTCACCTAAAATCAGTTATCTTTTTATATAACAATTTGATCTAGGAAGTCCTGCGTCGTACTTCAGAAATGATGCTGTCATTATTTCTAAACGACAAAGTTCTGTTCATATTAGTTCAGATGTTCTCATGCTAGCATAACAAAGTATTTTCTAAACTACTCATCAGATACATCATCAGAAGAACAAAGAAAAGAAAGTGATCTCTTCCAAGCTTACCACTTTAGAATCATAAGTACATCAATTGAAGATAAGATCAAGAAACTTTCTCAAGAAGATTCATTGCAACGGTTTGCTCAACAACTCACATTTATGAACACCTTCGTACTATTCAAAAGCTGCCTTCCACTCCATCATGTCAAAGTTGCAAGCTACAGGCTAAGGAAGTAACATGTTCTACTATCCAACACCTACACTTATATCCGTTGGAAAGTAACCATTGAATTTTATAAAAAGACTCTTCTATCCTTGCAACGTCTCTTTCTCTGAAGACTATAAATGAAGACCAAGACTTTAGAAGAAAAGCGACTGGAAGGTGAACAACCAAAGCTGCTGTAAGCCAAATAGCCAAAGATGCAGATTGCTACTACAAGAGCCAAAGATGCTGCTAGTTACAAATTCCAAAGTCGAAGATGTTGTTCTTCGCAAATGCTAAATATGCAATGCTACTACAAATGCGGAGAACCCAAAGCTCAATCAAAGCAAATCAAAAGTTATTGCAACATTATGAAGCTGAAGTTGAAAAGGACAAATAAAGAAGAGAAAGAAGATTACTACAAGATGCAGCTCAACATTTATAATTTACATCTTTGTAGAATCTTGTAAAAGCAAGGAGTTGTTAATCATATCTTGCTCAACACTTTTGTGTTGTAGTTGTACTTAAATCTTTTTCCTAATATGCTTTTAAGAAGCAATCAAGTAAACACAACTGATAATCAATTTCTATTAATTATTCCTTGAGTGACTAGTCTTAGTTTGTATACTCAAGAAGACGATGAAAGTTTGTCATCATGGGAAATCTTCTTTAGGGGATCAGTTGTGTCAGAATTCTTAAAGGAGTCGTTGATCGTTATATCTCTTTGGGGACCAGTTGGGTCAAAATTCATAAGGGATCACTAACAAAACTGATCAAGGTTTTGGTTGTTAGTCACCAGCAGTTGGCCCGTGCAATTATAATCATTTATATGATTAGTGGATTAAGTCCTTTTTTAAGGCAAAAACAGCTTGGTGGGTGGACAAGACTAACATTTTCTAAGGAGAACCTAGATAACTGAATGTGTCATCTTTCTCTTTATTGCAAACACTAATGTTTATCTTAAATAAATGTTTTTCTAAAAAGAGTAAAGTTTTGAAAACCCAATTCAAACCTCCTTTCTTGTGTTTTTCTCTACCTTCACATCTTCACCAACTTAAAAAACCCTACATCATCAATATCATCTTTCACTCCAAATCTCCAACTTTTTCGTGCAAGAAAAGATTGAATTTCAAGTAAAGATTCAACTTTGTCCATTATATTGCTCACATTAATCATCAAAGTTAAGTTTGTAGTTCTAGGGAATGTTCCAGAGAGATACCTCCGAAACCAATAAATACGGGATCGTTCCATGGATAGATACAGAAAAAAGTTTGACAAGTTTGCAATTCCTAGGAATGTTTGGAGAGATACCTCCGAAACCAATAAATATGGGGTCGTTCTGTGGATATAGATAGATAAAGAAGTTTAACAGAAAATGGTTGGTCCATATTCACGTAGGTTTTCTATAAGTTTGAGGTTTCTTATGTTGTCTTTCACACAAACACAAAAATGTCTCAATTGTATGATATCAACATCTGTTGGAATATCGCAAGTATCTCCTACTCTGACGGCAAAACACCAGAGCGGATGTTCAAACTCATCGATTACACCTCACACGACGATTTCATTGACGAAATCCACTAACGCCTACCTTACGGAGACAAACGTAAGGTTGTTAAGCTCGAGTATTGTTCACTTTCTTTTGACAACGAAGGGAACGTCGTTTACAAAAACTTTAAACTCAAGAACCAAGAGGATGTTTTAGGGATGTGGTGACCGTATTTCAGTTCGAAGAGAAAATCCCGGTCAAGTTGGTAGCGATGGTGCGAAGAACGGTGAAACAAATCTTAGAGATGTGCAAGCGTCCATCGGCCTGTTGAAATATAATATTTAATTTTCTATTGAAATCATCAAAGTAATGTCGATTTTATTTTATGAATGTTGATTTTATTGTTGCAATGTTGATTTTATGGTATTCTATTTTTTATTTTCTTCCGTAAATGTAGCTCTGGAAAATTTTGACGTTGAGTAAAAAAATGTGCGTCCAGAGATACATCTCCCAAAATAAAGATGTATTTTTAGAAGCGCACATGATAACTTAGAAATCCTCTAAATGTATAAATGTTATTGTCCTTTAAACTTAAAAAAATTCAAACCCACTTAACATTAAATATACTAAATTACCAATGTCATAAATTATGAAAGGTAATGAATATATTTTTTCAAATAACTAAAATTTTCAAATAATCAAATAACCAAATAATGAAAGGTAAGAAGTTTTTTTTTTTTTTTCCAAATAACCAACATTCTAAATTATTTACCAGAGTAACCATGTTTAAAAAAAAAATCTTCACAAAGAGGATATACCAATACTATTGACGCATGCATTTAAAATTTAACACATGTGTTATTATTTTTGACGCATGCATTAGTGTCATGTCAAATCTATGGGCGAATATTTTTGGAACTTAAGAGTATGCGCCCGTACCCCTGGCGCATGCACTCAAAATATTACACAATAACTCCAAGAGTACTTAAAAAATATTAAAATAAACTAAAACATTTTTATCTTTCTATTTATCATAATAAATATAATATTATTACTTAAAATATCTTGCCCCTAGATTAAGATCTTGGCTCCATCTCTGCTGGCGCGAGCTCTTAAGTTTCAAAAACATGCGTTCATAGCATTAGCATGACACTAGTGTATGTGCCAGAGACATTGACTCATGGATTAAGTTTCAAGTATATGCACCAGTAGCATTAGTGCATCCTATTTGTGACAAATTATTTTATTTGAACCAGCACCAGTAGCATTAGTGCATCCTATTTGTGACAAATTATTTTATTTGAACCATAATTATTTTGATAAATATTCTATTCGGTCATTATTTTAAACAAAGATTTTCTTTTTAAATTCATTGAGTAATGAATATATCTGGTTTACATAAAAGACCAAATAAATTTATTATTTAATAAATTTAAAAAGAAAATATTTACTTATAATAATGATCATAGTAATTTAAAATATTAATTATTCAGATATTTTATTTGAAAAACTTAGTTATTTGAAGAAAAAAAATCCATAACCTTATTGATAAAATTATGTACTTCATCCCTACTAAAAACAAAATAGAGGCTTAAAAAAAGATATTAATAGCTTGTTCCATAAGTATAAATGCTTTAGTGCATTATACTTTTTACCCAATTCTCACTACTAAATTAATTAACTTCTTATATATTTGAAAGTGCAAACTTTTAAAGAATCTATAGTGTTGTCAAACATGTCACAACACCTCCCTTTAACGTTGGAGAAACTATGTTTTGGAGTATCTCTTAAAATAGAGTTTCACCATCACTTGTCCAATTCTGAATCATATAAAAATTGAATTAAGGATCCATCATCACACTCTATTTAAAACAATTTAATTATTTCATGACACGAATGGCCCATAAGTTAATTATTTTTCTTTTCCTTTGAGTGGACAGAAAATTAAAGTAAAGCCACCACAAGGCAAGGATTGGTTACCATGAAAAAGGGTGATAACTTAATTAGTTGAGCTTACTATCTATCTATCAAAATCACACAATGGGTGGAAGTGGAGGATTTTTGTTGAGCATTATTTACCACTTGTCTCTATTTCTTTTAAAGGACTAAATAGTAGTAGCATCGGATTCTAATTTGACCAAACCTAACGTGTCCTATAAGGTTACTCTTCTTGAGTTGTTTTCAAATTAGATTTATTGTTTTTTTTCATATCTTTGTCAATTGATTTCATCACATGGCTTACATATGATTTATTGTAGTATACTATTAGAGTTCGAAATTCAAAGAGTGAAAAGGCGTAGCTTGTTGCGGAAGTTTCATTTGTATATAGAGGTACGAGATAAATTAAATAGAGTCCTTGGAGATTTGTCTTTGGATTTTTGTGTATGGATTGCTTGAAACACGTGGTTTTGTCACCCATAATATATTTTGTCAAAAGTTTTTAAATTATTGAATGTACATATATGCTTGGACACCCCTTATCATTTGAACTAATATTTATATGGTATTGGAATTTATTTAATATGATCTCAGAATTAAATCTGGCAATGAGAATTGAACTCGACTTTGTGGTAACATCACTGGGATGCTTACGCAGCCTAAATGTCAAGACCCAAAGACAAACGCTACTAAGGAAAGCAATGTGCGATCTTGCTCAAATTTGGAGCACATAATTTTAACTTCATGTCAATTTTTTACCGCTGGATATAATCACACGCTAATTCACACAAGAGGTCAGATCTAATGGGAGCTCTATATAAAGTCCTTCACAAGCTATTTCTTAAGTATTCTACTTGTTTTCACTCTCATACTACTTCTCATTCAATTATTGGCTTGAGTGTTGGAGTACTAACCTTACAGGTTCATTGTGCTCCACCGCCCTAGAAGCTCACTCCATTGCACTTGAGTCCTATTTCACCCCATCATCTACTATTTATGGTTCTTAAACATTTTATTCCCACAAAATTCCACAAGAAACCAAATTCTCTTTATCGCAAATCGGTAAACTCCGGTCTCATATTCTCCTCATTTGAATAAGAGGGCAAACTCTTAAAACAATGGCAACGTTGAAAGCTACTCTATCAACTTTACAATGCAATGCCGCCATTGCGACCAAATCCATAATCAATGTTCCCGATCTTACGCGAAAGATTCAGCTCCCTCCCACGCTCGAAGACAATCATATCCTAGTGAATTTTCTTTTTGCTCTTTCGTTGCAAGATATGGTCCCTCCAACAATTAACTAAGGAACATTCCAAGTCCTCCCAATTTTCTAGTTTATTCAACAACCATGTCAAGGATAGACTTTGGCGCAACCTCCGTTTCTCGGACATGAAATGCTTCAAGGCCATCAGCAGGTGCAAGTCAGTCAAGGTATGTAAGGACGAACGATCTACTCAATAGTGTCTATAACTTGGTGCAACATTAGAACTCACGTTCTGTGGCTGAAATAATACTTTGAATCAAATAAATTTGGAGTATGCTCCCCCGAGGCCATTTTGTATGCAATGCAGCCTCGCGCGAAGGTCAGTGTCATACCCCAAAATTTGCCCACAATATTCAAATATTCAAAATTGGATTTTTTTTATAAAATTTTGAGGTCATTCACATTGACGTCTTGAATTTTATAAATATTCAATTTAAAGTCTATTTTAAAATATAATAATTTACTCTTAAATTATTTATATTTTAATAAATAGCAAAATGCTTTCTCATGCTTCATACACTTCCAATTGACTTTTATTTCAAACAAATAATATAACATAGTTGGTAAGGAGGTAAGGCTTGCAAGTACAAAGTCTCGGGTTCAAATCCCACTTCTAACACTTTTTTTTCTTTTTTTTCTAACTATAGTTTTAATTTTATTTTTATTAAAAAAATCACAAAAAATCATTTTTTTTATCATTTTATTTTTAATTTTCGCACTATTTAAATATGCATTTTTTAAAATAGTCAAATTTTCACTTTTATGTATTTTCTAGTCAAAAATCATAAAATATTCAAAAAAATCCAAAAAAAAAGTTTTTAATCTTATTTGTCCTATTTTTAGCACTTTTTATAACTTAGAGAACAAGTCAATCTTATTAAATTAGTTTGATTTAATTTTTTATTAAAATTAAAACAAATTGATTTTTGGGCTTTGATTTGGTCCATAGTTTTACTATAATTATTTTTTCTAACCTAATTCATGATATATAAATAAAACTAACAATTACAAATTTCTCAATTTACTCTCTCACAACTAAACCCTTATTTTTTTTAACACCTTCAACCTTATTCTTCATTCCTAATTCCTACCTACAAAACAATTCACCAAGTTTCTTCAATATCTTTTGTTCTTCTTTTGCTTAGTTCTTGGCCAATGATTTCGTATGAGGCCTCATCTTCTTCTTTTTTAAAGAAAAAATCTTTTTCTAAATCTTTTTATCAAAACTAAAAATAAACCTTTTGTTTTCAAAACCTTTTGGCCAATGATTATCATATGAGGCCCTTGATGTATGTTTTTATACTAACTTTAGTTTTTGGCTAATGATGATACTTGAGGCCACCTTTTATCAAAATTCTTATGTTTTTGACATCCTCTTTATGTTTCGAAACATTTTCTTTCAACTCTCTTTTTTTAAAAAACCTTTTTCAAATACTTTATCTAGAATTACAATTTTTTTGGCCAATGATGATACATGAGGCTTGTTTTTTTTTAATCATTGTTTTGGTCATTGTTGCTACATTTTAGTTTAAATTTATGTTTTTACAATCATAATTATTATTTTTTTACTTTTGAGAATTTTTGCCCTTTTAGCCATAATCTAACTTTCTGAACCTTTCTTTATTTTTTGGGAAAATTTAGATTATATGAGGTCAAACCTATTTTATAATATTTTTTATTTTATTATTGTAACTATTATCATTACTAACCCTTATTATTATTATTATTATTATTATTATTATTATTATTATTATTATTATTATTATTATTATTATTATTATTATTATTATTATTATTATTATTATTATTATTATTATCATTATTATTAACATTATTACTATCCTTGTTTGCAGGTACTTCCTTTGGCCATTAACCTTGTTTTGGCCAAACAATTTTGCTGGCCACTTTCTCACCATGTACTCTCAAGAGCGCACAACACCCAATCTGAGCTAAGTTTCTTTTTTTGTTTTTATTTTAATTGCATGAAATTTTTTATATATATTCCTTTCTTTTTTTATTATTAGTATAATTTTTTTCTTTTATTTATTTTTATTTATTTAACCAAATTAGTTTTTATATATAATAATTTCATAGTTATTTATTTTAATCGAAAACTCGTTTTTTAATTTTATCAATAATTATTTTTAAAACAATAAAAAAATTTATTTTTGTATATATTTTTAATTAATTAATTAATTGAAAATTAATAATTAAAGTTTTTGTTAACCTTGATTCATTTATAAACCTTAAAATCTTCAGGCAGGTGTTCTCCACTAACGCATTGTTAGGCCTTATAAACCTTTTGGGTCACAATAAGTTTTCTTAAATAACCCTTTAGGGTTCGTAAACTTTTTAGGGTTTATAATCAATTAACGTTTAAATCAGTTAATGCACTAACATTTCTCTTCTTCATGTCAATTCTTTTCAGGGTTACCATCAGGGTTCGTCCGCCTACGCGCCACGCCAGATCAAAAGCTAAGTCCCTAATTTGATTATTATTTTAAATATTATTTTTGTCCTATAAAATAAATTATGATTTACTTTTAAATATCAATGAGTCAGCCATACACTCACTGCATCCTTTTTCTTTATGCCCATCTTTTAGGATTCATCACAATCTGGTTAGTGTCAATGCTTCATGCCTCAAGGCTAGCCTCTGCCCATCAACCTTCATCCATCAAAGATAAAAGTTTGTCAGACTGCCAAAGCTACGTTGGTAACCCTAAACTCTGTCTTTATTATTACTTATGTCAAACCCTATTAAGGGATCCGCTGGTTTCATTGTTCCCTTCCCCGTATTATTATGTAACTGTTCCCTGGTTGTATTGTTTGGCCTTGAAGGCACTTAAAACTGTTATATTATATTTACTGCGTGGTTAGTAATTTAGGGAGTGCAAACCATGAACTGAACATAGATCACCTAATTACAAGATAAATGTAATCGAAGTTAACCACGTGATTGCTGCACACACTCACCTTTAGGGTAACCTCTTCTGTTGCCTGTTGCCTTGCTGCCTCTAAGTGTACTAAATAGTCAAGTCCCTCGATTCCGAGGATACCTAAAGCAAAACAAATGTTGCCCTAAGTTCATTATCATCATCAAGTTTGTCCCTCGATGTTGCCTTATATGATGATTGTCCCAATTGCTAAGGTATCCTCGCATGATGCCTAAAAAGATTAATGACTATTATATCCTTCCCTTAGACTACCTGCCCTCTTTATGGCATGGGACAGTCTTATGGCGAACGATTACTCGATGACCCTTAAACATCCAATTGAAAGGCTTCCTGCCCTCTTATGGCATGGATAGATCCTTTCGCCTCGAAAAGCTAAAAGAACAAATTTTTAAACTTAGGGTAAGTTGCTAGTAATTGCTTGCTCCATTCAAATTCAAAATTCAAAATCAAACTATTTTCCCATTAATTTTCAAATACTTTTCAAAAAGACTACGCTTATTTACAAGCTAAAGTTCTTCTTCAAAGTTTACTTTTCACACCTCCTATTTCAAAATAATTTCAAACAAGGCTACGCTTATTTATAAGCTAAAGTCCTTAACGAAACCTTTTACTATTCGTACACCGCTTTTCAAACAAATCAAACAAACAAAGTGAGCTAAGCAATTAAGAGCCCATGGATAACCATGGATGCAAAGGGTGCCTTACACCTTCCCTTTGTATAACTTACCCCCCGAACTCAAAATCTTTCAAAAGGTCTTTCCTGTTCTTTTAGCCTTTCTTTAAATTGGATAAAATAAAAGTCGGTGGCGACTCTTGCTTACCGCGACATTATTAAAAAGTCAGTTCACCGTATAACAGAACTGGCGACTCTGCTGGGGATGCTTTCGAATAAAAGAGGGGTTACCTTAGAGTTTAGGATCACTTTATTGTTTGTTTGTTTGCTTTATTTTCCAAGATTGTTTTGGGTATTGAATGGAAGATAAATCCTATACCCGGATTCGAGTGCACCTTAAGATAGGAGCGACATAGTCATGGAGACCTCCCTTGTGCATGCTTGGGATTGGTCAAAATGAAGTTCGCGCTTGAGTTAGGCCTCCATTGGTTATTGTGTACCTCTTTTGCATGAGAGAGGTTTACGCATGTATCTTTGGGTGCGTCGGAGCTCAGGGACCTTTAGTCACCTTCAACCCATCTTGGCCTTTAGGAACGTAGTGGGAGGACTACTCTTGATGCATGTTAAGGGCATAGTCGCTACCCGATACTACAACTCAGATAGGTTCTTTCTCAAAGTATCATTGCGTGGTATGCATGTACCATGTTCGAGGGTGCTTTAGAAGGGCTGACAATTCTGGGTCACCTGGTAGAACCCGTTGCTGATATCATCCTTATCCCTAGAAGTACCTTTGGGGGAAGGGTAGTCACCTGGTCATACTTCATGCAAGCCTTTAAACTTAAGGACTCTTGTGTGACTTGCTTGTTATCTAACCTTTTGGTTTCCTTGCAGGATTTGCTTGTAGGACATTTCGTCCTTATTACCATATGCTCTACCTTTCTATTTCCTTGCAAGATTTGCTTGTAGGACATCTCGTCCTCGTTACCTTATGCTCTAACCTTTTATTTCCTCGCAGGGTTTTCCTGTAGGACGTCTCGTCCTTATGACCTTATGCCTTACTTAATGCATTGCATCTGCATGACATCATAACATCATAACATCACCTGTAAACTAACCCTTTCAAGGATCTTAGGGATTCAAAGTGCACAATCTCTTATCAAGGACGGAATTGCTAACTAGGGGCAAGAAGATTTACTTTCCTTTGGCCACGTACCTTCCAATTCAAAGACACCGTACCCATCAAAGGGGCAAGAGGATTTATTTTCCTCTAGCCATGTATCCTGAATCAGAGGCGATGACCCACTCGATATGGTGAGCTTGATTCTCAAAGAAGGATGTTCAAAGACAAAAGTCGTAATTCTTCAAACAAATATGCGACCGAATCACTCTCCAATGCTGCTAACTAAATTCCTTAAAGATCCTTGAAAACATTTCATTTGCATTCATGACATTGCATATTTCTAACTTTGTTTTCAGGTTCCGCCTCGACAATCATTCGTCTCAAATATAATCGAGCTGGAGATTCATTCTGACAAGCCCTTTTACATTCCAAAACTTCGTCGAATAACTCATCGACTCTAACAAGCAAGCATTCTCTATCAGATATGGTCTAATGTACGACCCGTTCCGGTATTCTCTATCAGATATGGTCTAATGTTCGACTCGTTCTGACACCCTTCATCAGACATGGTCTAATGTATGGCTCGTTCTGATGTTCTCTTCAGATATGGTTTAATGAATAACTCGTTCTGATTTCCAACTTCCAGATATGGTCTAATGTACGACCCGTTCCGGTATTCTCTATCAGATATGGTCTAATGTACGATTCGTTCTGACACCCTCCATCAGATATGGTCTAGTGTATGGCTCGTTCTGATGTTCTCTTCAGATATGGTTTAATGAATAACTCGTTCTGATTTCCTACTTCTAGATATGGTCTAATGTACGACCCGTTCTGGCATTCCTCTTCAGATATGGTTTCATGAATAACTCGTTCTGATGTCCTACACCAGTTCCACAACAACAACGCAAGCCAGATGCACCTAAGCGTCAATTCACCAAGATCAATATATCGTTGGCTCAAGCATTACAACATCTGTTGAAAATCAGATTGATTATTCTGAGGGATGCTCCTAAGAATTCTAACACCTACTATAAACCCAATGCGAGGTGCGCGTGCCATTCCAACAGTCTTGGACATTATATAAACGATTGCTGGACATTAAAGAATAAGATACAAGATCTGATCAATGACGGAGAAATCAAATCCAACCCTCTTGAAACCCCTGTGGTGATCACCGCTCCTATGCCTAGTCATGACAAGATTGATTGACATCTCGACGAACGAACTTTTGGATCATTAGATCTACTTTCATTTGCATGTTTCTTCTCTGTTTGTTTAAACATTCGAATTATGATAGACATTATCTGTTTTAATAATCATCATCAGTGCATTGCATATATTTGTCTTGAATAAATTATTTCGTTATCGCTCATTTTAAATTACGTCTTTACTTTGCATATGTTTTATGATACCCAACTCTGGCTAAAGCTGTATACCTTTTGAGGGAGGATGACGAAAACGATACCGCAACCTCATACAGTATGCTTTTGAGCGGACTATGCTGACGATGTACAGGCATTGTTTCAATTCCTAAACAGTGGAGATATAAGGATGTTAATCCCTCGTCAACCCCTTTGAGCCTAAGAAGTAGAAGTTTATTTCTTGTACTAATTAAAACCCTTGATCATAACCTGGGGCATGGTAGCTCTCAGTTAATTTGGCTGTGCATTCTAGTTTAAGAGAATCATTCAGTACACCTTTCAACAAAGGCTTCAATCACAAACGGTCATCCGCACACATCAAAGAAGTGTTGGAGATGTCAATCAAAAGACAATGATGGTTCGTCAATCATCAAACAAGACAGTCAATATCTTCAAAAGAAAAAATGAAAAATATATATACAAAGAAAAGCCTGCTAAGTCAAAAATCAAAAGACGACTTAGGCAAAATCAAGGCATCCCGCTGACTGTAAGCTCCGAAATAAACAGTTCAGGCAAAAGTTAGGGATATCAAAAAGATGAAAAAAGAGAAGTCAATATACAACACAATGTTGTGACTACCAAAGGAAGAAGCGACTGCCATCTCAAAAGCTTTCCTTGCTTGTGAACCATCATCATTATCAAAGGTGCAAATCCAAAAGTCTCTTGGAACCTGAATGCATAAGTTGAATTAACTGAGCTTAGGATCGAAGATCATCACGAAGAGGGGTGGGTACAATCAAATTTTGAGCCTTTATCCTTCGTTTCTTAAACCGTGAACCAAGCCACGTTACAACCCTTAAAAGTCCTAACTGAAGCATGGTTAGTTCGAAAGCATACTGTCACAAAAAAGGTATCCTGACTCCTTAAGGTTTACCACAAATGCTGAGTTGACACTTCGTTTTTTACAAACATCACGTTTTTATAAACATCATGCTTTTACATATCCAGTTTTAATGTTTTTCAACAAACTCAAGACAGACATATGCATTGCATCTCATGAATTCATTATTAAGCATATTCTGCTATATAATTTCAAATGTTAGCATCAGAAAGAACTTGCACAGGGTACAACTAATGACTGAAAGTTATCCCGACAGACAATATTACTCCAAGAAGCAATGTCTCTTACGTATACAAGGGGCATGATACGTTTTTTCCAATCAATCTGGGGCAATCAAGTCAAGATTCCAAGAATATCTCAAAAGCCAAACAATCAAAGGCATACACCTCAAGTGGGTTTCAAGCTATGTTCTTGATCAAACTGAGGCAATCAAGTCAAGATTCTGAGAATCTCTCAGGATGCCAAAATAATCAGGGGCATCATCCTGAGTTTACGATTACTAAGGGCATGTCGCCCATAGCGCACATCTCATAAAGTCCTCGTGAGGCGAATCTTTCCAAAGCTCTTACTAGCGGGGGCAAACCTATGCAAGTCCAGTTTGACATCTTGATCAACATTCAGTGACATGTCCTAAATCCAGGAATAGCAGGTACTATAATGCTAGGGGCAACTTTCACCCATGTCTCCCCACAAAGCCGGGTTCACAAGATCATATCCCCACAGAGTAATCATTAAGAAGATATCTTCAAACGCTCCCGATAAAGACATGGCTGCCCAACAGAGTTTACATCTTCAACACTGTCGCTCTCCTCCAACATGATTTATCAATATCTTTATCACCAATCAGGGAACATCAAGTCACTGATCATCTCCAATCATAAATTCCCAGCTGAGCATCTTCAAGACAAGATCAGACAGTACAATTACAAGGACATAAAGATCTACTTTCTTAATCAAAGACAACATAAATCATATTCACATATCATATGTCATAAACATATTCATACACTGCATACATTACCTCATACATAACATGCAAAAGCTCTCATTTATTTTGAGGGATTCATTACATAACTCATGCATCATGACATTGCATAAAGATTAACCTTACCTTTTTCAGAATACAGGTACCGACAAATGAACGAAATCTCCAACTTTCCAAGATCTAATTCAGCTACTACGAATGGTACTGACACGATCAACGCTCGAAGATCTAATTCATTTACCACGAACGGTAATGACACGATCACTTTCAAAGTCTAATTCAGCTACTACGAACAGTACTGACACGACAAAAGATCTAATTCGGTTACTACGAACGGTACTGACACGGTCAACGCTCAGAGATCTAATTCTATCATCACGAACGGTGTAGACACGATCAATGACCAACTAAGTCTAATTCAGTTACTACGAACGGTGCTGACACGACAAGAGAATCTAATTCTACCATCACGAACGATGTAGACGCGATTATCTCCTCAAGATCTAATTCCATCATCACAAACGGTGTGGACACGATCAACTGCTTCTAAGATCTAATTCGGTTACTACGAACGGTACTGACACGATCAACTCTCAGAGATCTAATTCTATCATCACGAACGGTGTAGACACGATCACTGACTTTCCCAGTCTAATTCAGCTACTACGAACGGTACTGACACGACAAAATATCTAATTCGGTTACTACGAACAGTACCGACACGATCAACCTTTAAAGAGATCTAATTCCATCATCACGAACGATGTGGACACGATCAAATATTTCCTAAGTCTAATTCAGTTACTACGAACGGTGCTGACACGATCAAACTCTCAAAGATCTAATTCATCTACTACGAACGGTAATGACACGATCAAAACACAAACAACACTTCTCAAACACTTCAAACACCTGGATGGCATCTTCAAGCCCATCTCCGACAAAAGTCCCTACTTCAGTTAGGGCAAATTTCTTGGTATTCTAGTGTTCAATCATCTTCCACCTTCAGATACCGACTGGCACACAAACCACTCTATATCTTCAGGTTTAAGAAGATTGAACAGGGGCAGCTGTCATACCCCAAAATTTGCCCACAATATTCAAATATTCAAAATTGGATTTTTTTTATAAAATTTTGAGGTCATTCACATTGACGTCTTGAATTTTATAAATATTCAATTTAAAGTCTATTTTAAAATATAATAATTTACTCTTAAATTATTTATATTTTAATAAATAGCAAAATGCTTTCTCATGCTTCATACACTTCCAATTGACTTTTATTTCAAACAAATAATATAACATAGTTGGTAAGGAGGTAAGGCTTGCAAGTACAAAGTCTCGGGTTCAAATCCCACTTCTAACTCTTTTTTTTCTAACTATAGTTTTAATTTTATTTTTATTAAAAAAATCACAAAAAATCATTTTTTTTATCATTTTATTTTTAATTTTCGCACTATTTAAATATGCATTTTTTAAAATAGTCAAATTTTCACTTTTATGTATTTTCTAGTCAAAAATCATAAAATATTCAAAAAAATCCAAAAAAAAAGTTTTTAATCTTATTTGTCCTATTTTTAGCACTTTTTATAACTTAGAGAACAAGTCAATCTTATTAAATTAGTTTGATTTAATTTTTTATTAAAATTAAAACAAATTGATTTTTGGGCTTTGATTTGGTCCATAGTTTTACTATAATTATTTTTTCTAACCTAATTCATGATATATAAATAAAACTAACAATTACAAATTTCTCAATTTACTCTCTCACAACTAAACCCTTATTTTTTTTAACACCTTCAACCTTATTCTTCATTCCTAATTCCTACCTACAAAACAATTCACCAAGTTTCTTCAATATCTTTTGTTCTTCTTTTGCTTAGTTCTTGGCCAATGATTTCGTATGAGGCCTCATCTTCTTCTTTTTTAAAGAAAAAATCTTTTTCTAAATCTCTTTATCAAAACTAAAAATAAACCTTTTGTTTTCAAAACCTTTTGGCCAATGATTATCATATGAGGCCCTTGATGTATGTTTTTATACTAACTTTAGTTTTTGGCTAATGATGATACTTGAGGCCACCTTTTATCAAAATTCTTATGTTTTTGACATCCTCTTTATGTTTCGAAACATTTTCTTTCAACTCTCTTTTTTTAAAAAACCTTTTTCAAATACTTTATCTAGAATTACAATTTTTTTGGCCAATGATGATACATGAGGCTTGTTTTTTTTTAATCATTGTTTTGGTCATTGTTGCTACATTTTAGTTTAAATTTATGTTTTTACAATCATAATTATTTTTTTTTTACTTTTGAGAATTTTTGCCCTTTTAGCCATAATCTAACTTTCTGAACCTTTCTTTATTTTTTGGGAAAATTTAGATTATATGAGGTCAAACCTATTTTATAATATTTTTTATTTTATTATTGTAACTATTATCATTACTAACCCTTATTATTATTATTATTATTATTATTATTATTATTATTATTATTATTATTATTATTATTATTATTATTATTATTATTATTATTATTATTATTATCATTATTATTAACATTATTACTATCCTTGTTTGCAGGTACTTCCTTTGGCCATTAACCTTGTTTTGGCCAAACAATTTTGCTGGCCACTTTCTCACCATGTACTCTCAAGAGCGCACAACACCCAATCTGAGCTAAGTTTCTTTTTTTGTTTTTATTTTAATTGCATGAAATTTTTTATATATATTCCTTTCTTTTTTTATTATTAGTATAATTTTTTTCTTTTATTTATTTTTATTTATTTAACCAAATTAGTTTTTATATATAATAATTTCATAGTTATTTATTTTAATCGAAAACTCGTTTTTTAATTTTATCAATAATTATTTTTAAAACAATAAAAAAATTTATTTTTGTATATATTTTTAATTAATTAATTAATTGAAAATTAATAATTAAAGTTTTTGTTAACCTTGATTCATTTATAAACCTTAAAATCTTCAGGCAGGTGTTCTCCACTAACGCATTGTTAGGCCTTATAAACCTTTTGGGTCACAATAAGTTTTCTTAAATAACCCTTTAGGGTTCGTAAACTTTTTAGGGTTTATAATCAATTAACGTTTAAATCAGTTAATGCACTAACATTTCTCTTCTTCATGTCAATTCTTTTCAGGGTTACCATCAGGGTTCGTCCGCCTACGCGCCACGCCAGATCAAAAGCTAAGTCCCTAATTTGATTATTATTTTAAATATTATTTTTGTCCTATAAAATAAATTATGATTTACTTTTAAATATCAATGAGTCAGCCATACACTCACTGCATCCTTTTTCTTTATGCCCATCTTTTAGGATTCATCACAATCTAGTCAGTGTCAATGCTTCATGCCTCAAGGCTAGCCTCTGCCCATCAACCTTCATCCATCAAAGATAAAAGTTTGTCAGACTGCCAAAGCTACGTTGGTAACCCTAAACTCTGTCTTTATTATTACTTATGTCAAACCCTATTAAGGGATCCGCTGGTTTCATTGTTCCCTTCCCCGTATTATTATGTAACTGTTCCCTGGTTGTATTGTTTGGCCTTGAAGGCACTTAAAACTGTTATATTATATTTACTGCGTGGTTAGTAATTTAGGGAGTGCAAACCATGAACTGAACATAGATCACCTAATTACAAGATAAATGTAATCGAAGTTAACCACGTGATTGCTGCACACACTCACCTTTAGGGTAACCTCTTCTGTTGCCTGTTGCCTTGCTGCCTCTAAGTGTACTAAATAGTCAAGTCCCTCGATTCCGAGGATACCTAAAGCAAAACAAATGTTGCCCTAAGTTCATTATCATCATCAAGTTTGTCCCTCGATGTTGCCTTATATGATGATTGTCCCAATTGCTAAGGTATCCTCGCATGATGCCTAAAAAGATTAATGACTATTATATCCTTCCCTTAGACTACCTGCCCTCTTTATGGCATGGGACAGTCTTATGGCGAACGATTACTCGATGACCCTTAAACATCCAATTGAAAGGCTTCCTGCCCTCTTATGGCATGGATAGATCCTTTCGCCTCGAAAAGCTAAAAGAACAAATTTTTAAACTTAGGGTAAGTTGCTAGTAATTGCTTGCTCCATTCAAATTCAAAATTCAAAATCAAACTATTTTCCCATTAATTTTCAAATACTTTTCAAAAAGACTACGCTTATTTACAAGCTAAAGTTCTTCTTCAAAGTTTACTTTTCACACCTCCTATTTCAAAATAATTTCAAACAAGGCTACGCTTATTTATAAGCTAAAGTCCTTAACGAAACCTTTTACTATTCGCACACCGCTTTTCAAACAAATCAAACAAACAAAGTGAGCTAAGCAATTAAGAGCCCATGGATAACCATGGATGCAAAGGGTGCCTTACACCTTCCCTTTGTATAACTTACCCCCCGAACTCAAAATCTTTCAAAAGGTCTTTCCTGTTCTTTTAGCCTTTCTTTAAATTGGATAAAATAAAAGTCGGTGGCGACTCTTGCTTACCGCGACATTATTAAAAAGTCAGTTCACCGTATTACAGTCAGACATTCGAGCCAGGTCTGGTCTTTATCCAGACCAACTTTTCACCCAAGACAGTCCCTAGATCCCCAGATCAATCGCAACGCCAAGAAGATCACACATTACAACACGAGTCTGGGGGAAGAGGAGGCAGTCACACCCCTTCTAGAGATCCATCTCTCTACCAATAACCATCACGTTACTCCTATAGAGACGAGGCTCATGATGCAAAAATGTAGGCTTCTTAAAAGAAAAGCAACATGTTTTCGAAGTGTATCCTTGATACTAGGATCCTAAAGTCCCTCGAGAAACTTCCCAAGTAAGACAGACTATGACGGCTCAAGGGATCCAGACATGCATATCGAGCACGAGGACACGAGAATCGACTACTATCACACTTAGGGGTTATGAAATGCAAATTGTTCTTGTTCACCTTTAAAGGAACCACAAAGATATGGTTCAAAGTCCTCTCAAACGAAAGCATAAACTTATTGAGGGAACTGTCCGACCCATTTCCTTCCAATTTAATGCTCGAAAGCAACAACCCACTACAATAGTTGTCCCTAACGAACTCAACAGAAGAAGAGGAAGGAGACTTTTTAGGAATACATCGATTGATTCACCAAGGTAGTTGTGGAAGCGAGAGGAATAAATGATGGATTAATGTGTTGGATATTTAAAACGGGACTCTGAATAAACTATAAGTTTCGATAAAAGTTAGGGCTAAAAGAGGCATGTAGCTTAAACTATATGTTAACTAGGTCCTAGCTCTACATCAATTATGATGAAGGGCTCCAATCCAAAGGGGTAGAAAAGGGTCGGGGAGTAAGGGGTGTGAATAGGCCAAACCAACTATGAGATGCCTACAACCCAGCCTATATAGGCTACAACCATACTAGACTTTTTTTAAATAAAAAAGGCCTATGCTTTTTTATAAGTCTATTTAGTTAAAAGGATAGGCCTTAGGCCATAAAAGAAAATCTTTCTAGTCTATCAGGATGGCCTTTTAAATAAATAGGAATAATTTTATTATTATTTGTTATATTAAATATTGTATATTATTCCCAGGCCAATGAACTCGTCCAAGCGCAAGAGAAGAATCGTCGAGCTAATGTTAATCAATAGAGAAAGAGATGCGACATTTAAAGGGAAACCAAATAGACCTACCCTCGGGTTCTGCGATAGCAAAAAAGGTGAGCGAAATCATGAATGAAATATTTCCCTTGGTGAAAACCAAAACTTTGGACATCTTCGATGTATCTAGAATCCTCATTGAACATGGGAAGCTTATCTGACGTCATGTATGCGGAACTTTTCTAGAAGCTTGAGTTTAAGAAGGAGATGTTGTTACCATCTAAAGGCTACGACTTGCAAGAATTTAATGGCACAATAACTCGTCCATGGGGATACATTGAACCGATGGTCATACTCGAAGAAGGAAGAGGCACTCAAATAGTCTACCTGAAATTTTTGGTAGTCCCATAAAAGAGCATCTATAATTGCATCATAAGCAGACCCTTCGTGACAACACTGTATGTGGTGGCCTCCCAAGTTCAAATGAAGATGAAATATCATAATGTCCATAATGATCATGTAATAATATGTGTTGATCTTGTTGAAGTTTGATGGATACACAAAGTATTGCAGTGCAATATATGTGCGAAAGGTGAAAAGAACACAATGAAGATCAACATGACATCCCTCATTAATAACTTAGATGAAATGATGATCATTCGCCACAGGAAATGACTGGTTCTCTCACCAAGCATGGTGTAAATCACTATAGAGTGATAATTGTAGGAGACGATTGTGAAAGAAGACTGAAGTAGACCATGATGCACCATACCAAGGTGCCTAAAGGTTAACAATTAGTGACATACTTTCTTGGTTAAATACCCTTATTCAACATGTGTAAAATAATTTTTGAAATATTATATAACATCTCTTACATGGAAATAAATAACATTTCTCCAAATTCTCTCCTTTATGATCACAAAGGATATACAGAACTTAGGGGTTCTATAAAAAAATACCATAGATATATGACTAAAGCAATTAAAACACTACAATGAAAGTCATCGGAAAAAAGACAACAAACCAAAAGAAAAGTGGTGATTAAGTCTCATCCCCTCTTGGTAGCTACCCACCATGTCAGCCTCGAAACAAGTTCAAACTTGGGGGGAAGGGAAGGATTACTAACCCTTGGTCGCGCATACTCCACATAAACATCCAATAAAAATTTTAAACACAACCTCAGGTGCCAACCAATTCCCAATACAAAATTAAAACCTTGGCTCATCCTATTTTTGAGTCTTTTGTTTTTTTAGGAGGTAGGGTTACGTTTACGGGAGATCACCTGAGGGTTTGGCTTGTTGAGATTTGGTCTATTTGGAAAGCTTGAAATGATATTCTCTTTAATGGAGTCGCAAAAACAGTGAAAGAGGTGGAGGAAAAGAATATTTGTTTTTTGTTTCGAAATGCATTTTGAGGGTGATTCGGGGTGAACTCTTGCACTTTTATGGATTGACTTTAGAACTCTATCTTTTACCTACACTTTTAGCAGATCAAGTGTTTACCTTGATTCAGAGTATGGTCGTAGATTCTATGTTTCTTTTTGTTGAATATGATCTACTGGTGATGGATCTGGTTGGTTTGAGATCTAGCATGTGAGTAGTAAGGATGTTCTTTAGTAGCTGAGGTTTGCTTCTAGGTGTTTCCTCTCTCTTTTTTTTGTTAGTTTTCTTGTTGTTTTATTGTTACTGTTTTTCTTCAGAAGTTTTTTATTATTCTTTTACCTTGTTTTTGGACACTTGCATTTTGTTGTTTTTGTTGTAAAATACTTTGTTTAATTCTTTTCCTTTATATAAGAGACATTTCACTTTTTAAGTCCATTGAATAATCAATGTATCTGATCTGTATATTGATTAGATACATTAATTATTCAATGAATCTAGAAAAGTGAGAGTTGTCTCTTATATAAAGGAACAGAGTTAGTATAATATTTGTTATTAAAAATAAAATATTATACCAAAATAATCCTTTTAGAATATTTTCATATTTGTATTTTAAGCACAATACAAAAATCAATATATTTAGTTCATTAACTATACTTTGAAAAGAAAATAAAGTTTATGGTGTATATAAAGAACTTAATTGCTAAATATTAGATTTTGTGGGAACAATTTGGATTTTAAGAGTGTTTAAGAAAATTTGTTTATTAAGTTAAAAAAAATGTGATTACTTTAAAGCTTAAAAAAATGTGATTACTTTAAAGCTTAAAGTTATACATGTAACTGATATATTATGACTTTGGTAAAACTAGCTATATTATGACTCTATTTGGTAAAACTAGCTGGTAGCTGGTGACTGGTAGCTGGTAGCTGGTAATTGATAGCTGATAAGTTAATTTAAGTGTTTGGTAAATTAGCTGTTACACTAGCTGATAAATACAAAATGACACAAAATGACATTCTAATTAAGAAATTTGTGATTTATTTATCTTATCATATTATATTATTATATTATTAAATTAATTTATATTTGATAAAAATAAATATATTAATATAAACTTACAAAGCAATTTTAATATTTGTGAAAATTTAAGAAACATCAAAATATTTTTAATTTGTATATAAATTATATAAATAAATTTAATGAAATACATGAAATTTAAATTCAGTTAAATTAATCAAAATTAATGATAAAAATAAATTTATTATTTAATATTATACCATAAAAATATAACAAAAATTTTAATTTTTGTTATCTCGATTAATCTCGTTGATTCTTCGATTACGTTTCACTAACTTGAGAATTATCAAACACTATTTTAAAATTTATTGTATACTTATGTTATTAAAAATATTAAAGATTAAAAAAAATTAAACATTGAATCATAATATATATATATATATATATATATATATATATATATATATATATATATATATATATATATATATATATATATATATATATATATATATATATATATATATATAAGGGTAAAAATAGATTTTTGTTTAAATAATAAGGGTATAAATGGAAGAAAAAGTCACAAGCTAAAAGCTACTTCAAATAGTATTTCAAAAAAAAGATAAAAGCTAGTAATAAAGCTAAAAGCTAAAAACTAAAAACAGGTACCAAACATAACTTTTTTATTTATATGAGCTAAAAAGCTAAAAGCTAAAAACTAAAAACTCTTTTTAAGACCTTACTAAACAGACTCTATAACTCTCACCCCTATAATATGCGTATTTTTACTGTTATACTCATACTTCAAGTTATCAGTTTTTTTATAAAGTATGAGTAGGTATTAGAAATTTCAAAATTCACCAACAACTTTTTAAAAGTGCAAAAATACTAGAAAATTCTCGTAAAAATCATAACTTTCATAAGTTTTTATTGAAAATTTTAAAATTTCCGATAGAAACTCTTGTATGTTTATCATAAATTTTGAAATTTCTTATAAATATATGAATTTTGATTCGAAATTTCAAATTTTCTAGTATTTACAACATGAATTTTTTGAAATATAATATTAGTTCAAGGATATCAAACTTTTAAAATAACTAATATAATTTTTTTTTTTTGGTTTATCACCACCAATTTAATCCGATTCGAAGGTAAGTGCTGGCATCAAGTGATTTCAGCTTTCTCTCGATCGCAATTGCAGGAACCAATATAATTTAATATCGAGAATTTTAAAATGAATTATTAAAACAAATTATACAGCCATCATAATTTAAAACCAATATAATTTTAAACCCACACCTTTTCCGGATGATAGACTTAAGCAACAGGCATAGCTCGTCGAAAACAAATTAGCCCCTGTTTTTTTTACATATTTTTCTCGCGATTCTCGTGATCTTGGCCCTGTACCCTTTGAGGAAAACATATATAATTAACCTTTCTATCTAGTTAGCTAGTAATCAATCTTTAAGTTTGCAGGTCAAATACTACAGACAATAATAGCTAGACATCTGTTTGGGTTTATTAAGAACCAAAAATATATTTCAAGTTTATATCGGAAGTACACTTTCAGTGCAACTTAAGAAAAATGCACTCTACAAACATACTTTTGATTTTCAAAAATCATTTTTTAAATTTCATAGGATATTTCTATTTATTATGGGGTGGAATAAAAAATTCTTTAAGATATCTTGAGAGTTTTTTTTTTAATTGGGAGGATACTTTCTCCATATTATAACATCAACTCAAAGATATTTATATTAGAAAATTATTAAAAAAATACATTTGGATTTCTATGTGTGTTGCTGATGATTTTTTTTGTCTTAGTTTTATATATTTATTTAAAAAGTATTAAAAGATATATTATGTAACTTTTATGTAATATTGACAAAATCTAAATAAATTTCATATAGTCTTTATAAATCTTAACTAATAAAAAATATGTTAAAATAATATATATTAAAGAAACATTTTTGGCATTATTCTTTATAAAGATATAAAGATGTGTGTTATTTTGTCCGATGAAATGTCACTCACAATTTTGAGATGTTGAGTTTGAACTTAAAAATATTTGTCATGTTAATTAAATTTTACAAATAAAGGTATAGTTTTTTGTAGTGAAAAATGAGTGGCATAAAGTATTTTCATACTCAAATTATAAGTCACTAAAGAGTGCTCATAAGGCACTCCTTTGCATTCCCCTTTTATTTCATATATGACATTTTTAATTTCACCTCCTAAAACTTAAGTTTATCGAAAGTTTGCTTAGGAATGAGAGATGTTAGAGTCACATACAAGTAGAGCTGTCAAAATAGACTCGGTCTATCGGATCGTCCTATAAATTCAATAATTTAGCACAGGCTGAACCACATTATACCTTAAAAAAATATGACCCTGTCTTTTTGGTCAGCCCATCGAGTCTATATTTTTCATGGACTTGGTCGGGTCAAGCAAGCTTCAGACTGGTCTATTAAGAAAAGATTTTGGTAAATTTTGGTGAAAAAAGATTGAGATAAGATATGATTGCATAAATGTGTTTTCAAGTGATAATGAAAAGTTAAAGAGGATGAAGATATATTTTCAAGATGATGTGATCACGGAAATGGTTGTGAGATGAAGAGAAAATTTGTTAAGTATTGATGATAATATTAAGTTTCTTTGGACTTTTACAAGGACGTTTTTGTATATATATATATATATATATATATATATATATATATATATATATATATATATATATATATATATATATATATATTAAACATCACTTATAAACGTTTATGACGACTCTATACTTATATTATGTTGCATTTATCCATTACATCCTTTTTATAAAATTAAAATTATAATATTGAAATATCGGTCGGGCTGGCCCACCGGGCCACACGGGCCTTTGAGAAATGGGCGGGGCTATATAGCCCATTAAACAATCGGGTCGGACTAGCCCATTTAAACATATTGGTCCATCGGGCCAAAATGGACTGGGCTGGGCCAGCCTATTTGAAAGCTTTGTCTACAAGGACCTATAATATGACTTATTTAAATTTTGTCTGGCTTGTTTTATAAAAAAGTTAGATTAGGTTTTTTTTTAAGTTTATTTAATTAAATTGATCAAACCTGAACTATTAAAAAGTCTATAAAATCAAATAAATCGGTCTTTACATGGATATTTATTAAAAAATAGATTAAATAATATAGAAAAAACCTTCATCTCCATATAAAAAAAATAAGTAAAGCAGACTATTTGATAGTCTTAAGGTAAAATAGGCCTTTAAAAAAGTTTTTAGGCTTGACTATACTTTAAAAAAAGACCAAATCACACACAAAATAAAAATCTATGATAAATCATAGATCAGACTCAGACCTTAAATTTTATTGTAGGTCAGATTCAGACATTATGTTTCAAGGTCGAACAAGTTCTAACCTATTCCTGCCCTTACTTCCAATAATATATATTATATATTTAAACATATATATGTGGACTAAGAAATTGCCTTTTCATGGGCCTTAAAATCATACATCGATGAGAATTTTACCTCGCACATATTTTGTTATATCAGATACTCTACATTACTAGCACTTTTATCAGAATGTTCTTATGAGATATTGGATCGAACTTTAGTATGGTCGAAGGGTAGCTTCTTGGTTCGACGGGATTAAGCATGAAGTCGAAGGTTGTTCACATGCTTGTGTCGAAGATGCTAGGGTTGTTAGCATGTTAAATTAGATTTTAGTGTTTAAACCCTAATTTGTTAAGTTAGCTTGTTTATTAAGTTGGCTTGTGTAATGGGCCTTGTGGAAAAGCCCATTAGTTAGTATGTTAGGTTTTATAATAAAAAAAACATACTAGTCTCTCATCATTGCTAAGCTGCAAATCCTAATTTAGGGTGAGAGAGGTTATTTGTTATTCTTGTAAACTTGTAATCTTGTTTTAAGAGAAAGTAAAAGAATAACAGTTATAACCAATTCTTGTGTTTTTCTTATCTTCCCTAATTCCTATTATATTTTGTTCTTGACATCGTTTTTCACAACAGTTCTTAAATTAATTTTTTGATAATTAATATTGAATTTTTGAAAAAATTAATATAAAATCTATGACACTATATCATTTTTTTTTTTTGGAAAAAGCTAGTATAAAATTTATGATTTAATATTGATTTAAAAAAACCACTATAAAATCATAATTTATCAACCAAAATAAATATAAGCCAAACATTTGAGTAGTGCTAAATATGATCTTTTATATAGAAGATGATTAGAGTGAGAATCAAAAGGAGAAAAAAAAAGTTGTTGTAGAAGCCAATTCTAGATTGCATGACCGGTTTATATTAAGGATGACAAAATGGATGGATTGAATGGATTAGGACTGAATTGTTAATGGATGAATCAAAACGATCAATTAATCCATTAACAATCCACTAAATTTTTTTTTTAAAAAAATCCAATCCAATTCATCTACCAAAGAATATAATTCATCCAATCCATCCATTAAGGTATTTCTAATGGATAGATATTCATCCATCCGTAAAATTAATTTAAATATATATTTTTTATTTTTTAATTAATTTTACAAAAATAATTTTTATATGAAATACTACAGAGAATAATAGCTAGACATCTGTTTGGGTTTATTAAGAACCAAAAATATATTTCAAGTTTATATCGGAAGTACACTTTCAGTGCAACTTAAGAAAAATGCACTCTACAAACATACTTTTGATTTTCAAAAATCATTTTTTAAATTTCATAGGATATTTCTATTTATTATGGGGTGGAATAAAAAATTCTTTAAGATTTGAGAGTTTTTTTTTTTTAATTGGGAGGATACTTTCTCCATATTATAACATCAACTCAAAGATATTTATATTAGAAAATTATTAAAAAAATACATTTGGATTTCTATGTGTGTTGCTGATGATTTTTTTTGTCTTAGTTTTATATATTTATTTAAAAAGTATTAAAAGATATATTATGTAACTTTTATGTAATATTGACAAAATCTAAATAAATTTCATATAGTCTTTATAAATCTTAACTAATAAAAAATATGTTAAAATAATATATATTAAAGAAACATTTTTGGCATTATTCTTTATAAAGATATAAAGATGTGTGTTATTTTGTCCGATGAAATGTCACTCACAATTTTGAGATGTTGAGTTTGAACTTAAAAATATTTGTCATGTTAATTAAATTTTACAAATAAAGGTATAGTTTTTTGTAGTGAAAAATGAGTGGCATAAAGTATTTTCATACTCAAATTATAAGTCACTAAAGAGTGCTCATAAGGCACTCCTTTGCATTCCCCTTTTATTTCATATATGACATTTTTAATTTCACCTCCTAAAACTTAAGTTTATCGAAAGTTTGCTTAGGAATGAGAGATGTTAGAGTGACATATAAGTAGAGCTGTCAAAATAGACTCGGTCTATCGGATCGTCCTATAAATTCAATAATTTAGCACAGGCTGAACCACATTATACCTTAAAAAAATATGACCCTGTCTTTTTGGTCAGCCCATCGAGTCTATATTTTTCATGGACTTGGCCGGGTCAAGCAAGCTTCAGACTGGTCTATTAAGAAAAGATTTTGGTAAATTTTGGTGAAAAAAGATTGAGATAAGATATGATTGCATAAATGTGTTTTCAAGTGATAAAGAAAAGTTAAAGAGGATGAAGATATATTTTCAAGATGATGTGATCACGGAAATGGTTGTGAGATGAAGAGAAAATTTGTTAAGTATTGATGATAATATTAAGTTTCTTTGGACTTTTACAAGGACGTTTTTGTATATATATATATATATATATATATATATATATATATATATATATATATATATATATATATATATATATATATATATATATATATATATATATATATTTTAAACATCACTTATAAACGTTTATGACGACTCTCTACTTATATTATGTTGCATTTATCCATTACATCCTTTTTATAAAATTAAAATTATAATATTGAAATATCGGTCGGGCTGGCCCACCGGGCCACACGGGCCTTTGAGAAATGGGCCGGGCTATATAGCCCATTAAACAATCGGGTCGGACTAGCCCATTTAAACATATTGGTCCATCGGGCCAAAATGGACTGGGCTGGGCCAGCCTATTTGAAAGCTTTGTCTACAAGGACCTATAATATGACTTATTTAAATTTTGTCTGGCTTGTTTTATAAAAAAGTTAGATTAGGTTTTTTTTAAGTTTATTTAATTAAATTGATCAAACTTGAACTATTAAAAAGTCTATAAAATCAAATAGATCGGTCTTTACATGGATATTTATTAAAAAATAGATTAAATAATATAGAAAAAACCTTCATCTCCATGTAAAAAAAATAAGTAAAGCAGACTATTTGATAGTCTTAAGGTAAAATAGGCCTTTAAAAAAGTTTTTAGGCTTGACTATACTTTAAAAAAAGACCAAATCACACACAAAATAAAAATCTATGATAAATCATAGATCAGACTCAGACCTTAAATTTTATTGTAGGTCAGATTCAGACATTATGTTTCAAGGTCGAACAAGTTCTAACCTATTCCTGCCCTTACTTCCAATAATATATATTATATATTTAAACATATATATGTGGACTAAGAAATTGCCTTTTCATGGGCCTTAAAATCATACATCGATGAGAATTTTACCTCGCACATATTTTGTTATATCAGATACTCTACATTACTAGCACTTTTATCAGAATGTTCTTATGAGATATTGGATCGAACTTTAGTATGGTCGAAGGGTAGCTTCTTGGTTCGACAGGATTAAGCATGAAGTCGAAGGTTGTTCACATGCTTGTGTCGAAGATGCTAGGGTTGTTAGCATGTTAAATTAGATTTTAGTGTTTAAACCCTAATTTGTTAAGTTAGCTTGTTTATTAAGTTGGCTTGTGTAATGGGCCTTGTGGAAAAGCCCATTAGTTAGTATGTTAGGTTTTATTATAAAAAAAACATACTAGTCTCTCATCATTGCTAAGCTGCAAATCCTAATTTAGGGTGAGAGAGGTTATTTGTTATTCTTGTAAACTTGTAATCTTGTTTTAAGAGAAAGTAAAAGAATAACAGTTATAACCAATTCTTGTGTTTTTCTTATCTTCCCTAATTCCTATTATATTTTGTTCTTGACATCGTTTTTCACAACAGTTCTTAAATTAATTTTTTGATAATTAATATTGAATTTTTGAAAAAATTAATATAAAATCTATGACACTATATCATTTTTTTTTTTGGAAAAAGCTAGTATAAAATTTATGATTTAATATTGATTTAAAAAAAACCACTATAAAATCATAATTTATCAACCAAAATAAATATAAGCCAAACATTTGAGTAGTGCTAAATATGATCTTTTATATAGAAGATGATTAGAGTGAGAAACAAAAGGAGAAAAAAAAAAGTTGTTGTAGAAGCCAATTCTAGATTGCATGACCGGTTTATATTAAGGGTGACAAAATGGATGGATTGAATGGATTAGGACTGAATTGTTAATGGATGAATCAAAACGATCAATTAATCCGTTAACAATCCACTAAATTTTTTTTAAAAAAAAATCCAATCCAATTCATCCACCAAAGAATATAATTCATCCAATCCATCCATTAAGGTATTTCTAATGGATAGATATTCATCCATCCGTAAAATTAATTTAAATATATATTTTTTATTTTTTAATTAATTTTACAAAAATAATTTTTATATGAAACTTTTTAAATTATAAATATTTATATATGTATCTAATTCTAATCAACTAACGTTTTAATTAACTTTACTTTTTAATTAACTTTATAATTCGAAGCAACTAACTTCTCCATAAACTAATTCTATCAAAAAGAAAATTAAAATTCAATGCATACCAGATAAACTAATTTAACGTGAATGTTTAATTAAATAAATTCAATGCGCAACAATTAAGCAATTTTAATGCTAATATTAATATGGACAAAACAAATCACTCTCTACATATTAAATTAAATGTACATAGGTATCGTAGTATACTAGTATGTAAAGTAGTAAAATTGTTGATAAAAAAACAAGTTGTTGATATTTTACGTCCTGATCCGTACATATTTTGTCAACGCACAATTATATATATATATATATATATATATATATATATATATATATATATATATATATATATATATATCATTTTTATATTTACATCACAAACAACAAATATTCATTTTTTTTAACATTGTGATATAGGAAAGAAAATCAATGGCTGTGAATATTGGGAGAAATAAAAATGTTAAGAAATTGTTTAATTTTAGATTTTTTATGTTTTTTAGTAAAAAATTAATTTAATATATAATAAACTAAAATTTAATGGATTTATAAAATGAGATGGATGGATTATCCATCCATGTAGATTCATAGATGGATTGGACTACATTAAATTTGTTTTTTGTTTAATAGATGGATTGGATGAATTGAATGAATATTTTCTTAACGGATTTTATTGCCACCCTAGTTTATACCTGACTCATTTTAAACAAAAGGAAGCATTCTTTGTGTGTTCAATTTTACCTATTATATCACTTTAAAATATCACTACTAACTCATTCATATAACATAGTTGTAGATTATGAAATGTGTGCAACTGCTTTAAACAGATCCTACTACAACGTTTGATTATACTATTGAGTTTGTTGGTGCACAATGAATAAAGATGGTGACAAAGAGAATAATAGAATAACGGCGCAAAAGAGATGAGAGAATAAATGTTGTATTCTACTTGCGTTGTTAATAAATGATAGCTACTACAAGGCTATTTATAAAAAGGAATCTTGCCACATAAGCCCTAAAACAGTAAACTTAGTGAACAAGTCTAAGGTACAAACAGTACTACAAAATACTAAAGTACCCTTACTACTAAACAGCTAAGCTAATGGGACCCAGACAACATCTTCTGGTCAATACTATCTTCTGAGTAACCATCAGAAGATCAGTCCATCTTCTGAATATTGAATTACTCTTCAATACCATCCCTTAATTCATATTCTTCACTCAAAGCTGACAACGACAATTCCATTCCTCAAGAGCAGAAATTGATCCGTCTTGATTGCCTTCGTCAGAACATCAGCCATCTGCTTCTGGGTGCTACAGTGCACAACTTCTAATGTTCCATTCTGGACTTGGCTTCTCAAGAAATGATACTTAGTCTCAATATGCTTGCTTCTTCCGTGTAACACCGGATTCTTGGCAAGATTGATTGCAGACTTATTATCAATCATCAGCTTCAGAGGCTTCTTCACCCTAATCTTCAGATCTTCTAATAGATTCAGAAGCCACACAACTTGACATGCAGCTACAGCGCCTGCAATGTACTCAGCTTCACAGGTTGATAGAGCAACAACAGGTTGCTTCTTGGAACTCCAAGAGATAGGGCCTCCCAGAAACATGAACAAATATCCAGAAGTACTCCTTCTATCAACTCTGTCTCCACACCAATCAGAATCAGAATAACTCAATAACTCTGATTCTTCCTTTCTCCCAGAAGGAAACAATATGCCATATTTCAGAGTTCCCTTGACGTATCTCAAGACTCTAACAGCAACTTGGTAATGGGACCACTTAGGTTTACTCATGAACCTACTAACCAATCCAACTGCATAGCATATATCAGGCCTGGTATTACACAAATACCTTAGAGAACCAACAAGCTGTTTGAATACTGTAGCATCAACATCTTCACCATCAGAATCAGAGTCCAACTTCTGATTCACTTCTGACGGTGTAACAACAGCTTTGCAATTCTCCAACTTGAATTTCTTCAGAAGTTCTAACTCATACTTCAACTGATGCAGAATGATACCATCTTCTGAGTGCAGAATTTCCATCCCTAGAAAATATGACATTTTCCCAAGGTCTGTAATCTCAAACTCATTCATCAACACCTTCTTGAACTTCATCAGATCTTCTGGACAACTCCCCGTAAGCAATATGTCATCAACATACAGACACAACAGAATCATATTGCTTCCAGAATGTTGCACATAAACTCCATATTCCATCTCACACTTCTGAAACCCTTGCTTCTTGAAAAATGAATCAATCTTCAAATTCCAAGCTCTGGGCGCTTGCTTCAATCCATACAGAGCTTTGTGTAATTTGTACACCATCCCTTCCTTATTCTTTTTCACAAAGCCAGGGGGTTGTGACACATATACCTCCTCTTGTAATGGACCGTTCAGAAATGCAGACTTTACATCCAGATGCATCAAGGACCAACCTCTGTTCGCAGCTAACGCAATCACCAGTCTGATTGTTTCATGTCTAGCTACAGGAGCAAACACCTCAAAGTAATCTAGTCCAGGTTTCTGAAGAAAACCTCTAGCCACTAGCCTTGCTTTGTGTTTACCAACTGATCCATCTGGCTTCAACTTTACTTTGAAAACCCATCTGACGCTGATGGCTTTCTTCTTCTTTGGAAGTTCTGTCAGCTTCCAAGTTTTGTTTCTTTCTATAGCCTCAAGTTCTTCTTTCATGGCATTTAGCCAGACCTTCTTCTTGAGCGCTTCTTCTATACCCACTGGTTCAGAATCTACTAACATGGCGCACTGAATGACCTCTCCTTCTGAGTCAACTTCTGTGTCTTGCAACATGTCAAAATTTGCAAACCTTCTTGGTATAGTTCTGACTCTTTGTGGTCGCTGAGCTACTTCAGAGTCAGCTACTCCTGAGTCACCACCTTCATGATCATCTCCAGAAGTTTGTCCTCCAGACCCTATGTCTTCAGAGTTTTCCCTTCCAGAATTATGACTACCACCAGAATCTGGATCATCATCAGAATCTGGATCAGAATCAGATTCTCCTTCTGACTCATCTTCAGAAGATACTTCATCTTCTGACTCGTCTTCAGAAGATTCATCTTCTGACTCTAACTTTTCTTCAAAAGTTATCTCTACATCAGAAGTTGGTTGAGACTTTTCCCAATCCCAAACTTCTGATTCCTTCACAATGACGTCTCTGCTGACTTCAACTTTGTTAGTCTCTGGACAATAGAGCTTGTATGCACCTGTACTGTGGTACCCCACCAATAACATCAGTTTGCTTCTATCATCCAGCTTCTTCCTTCTAGCTTCTGGAACGTGTTTGTAACACACAGAACCAAAAACCTTCAGATGACTAACACTTTGCTTCTCTTTAGTCCACTTCTCTAAAGGAACAATTTCCTTCAGCCTCTTCGTTGGACACCTGTTGAGCATATATGCTGCAGTAGCAACAGCTTCTCCCCATAGATTATGAGGAAGCTTCTTCTCTTTAAGCATACTTCTCGTCATATCAAGCAAAGTACGGTTTCTACGTTCAGCAAGACCATTGTGTTGAGGAGTATAAGGAGCAGTAACTTCATGCTCAATTCCATTATCATCACAGAACTTCTGGAATTCTGTAGAGTTATACTCACCTCCACCATCCGTTCTGAGAATCTTTATCTTCTGACCACTCTGCTTCTCAGCCTTCACCTTGAACTTCTGGAATTCTGTAAACACCTCATTCTTAAATTTAATGAGAGTTACCCACGTCATTCTTGTGAACTCATCCACAAAAGACACAAAATACCTATTTCCTCCAAGTGAAGGTTCTGGAAATGGTCCACACACATCAGAGTGCACTACTCCCAGAGCATGCTTTGCTCTTGGAGCAACTTCTGATACAAATGGCAATCTGGGTTGCTTGCCTTTCATGCATACCTCACATGACTTCTCAGGCTTTACAATCTTAGGTATGCCACGTACGAGCTTCTTAGAACTTAGATGCCCCAGACTTCTATAGTTCAAGTGCCCCAACCTCTTGTGCCACAGCTTACTATCACCTTCTGAGCCTTCAGCACTCAGACACTCTGTTTCAGCTGTTTCTACATTCACCTTGAATGTTCTGTTGCTTCCCTGTTCAGATTGCATAATCAACTTCTGATTGGAATCATACAACTTCAAGAGGTTGTTCTTCATAACAACTGAGAAACCTTTCTCAATGAGCTGACCCACACTCATCAGATTGCTTCTGATTCCAGGAACATACCAAACATCCTTGATCAGAACAGTCTTTCCATTCTTCACTTTGACTTTGACATTTCCCATACCTTCTGCATATAGGTACTTATCATCAGCACATCTGATCTTTGTCCTCCTTTCAGAGTCAAAGTCTATCAGCCATTGTTTGTTTCCAGTCAAGTGATTTGAACACCCAGTGTCCATATACCACCATTCTGACGAACATCTTTTGTCCGACTCTGAAGCCATCAATAGCACAGGTTCATCATCTGATCCTCCTCTGGCTATATTTGCTTCTTCTGATCTCCTTCCTTTGTTTGCCAAACAGTCTCTAGCAAAATGGCCAAACTGTTTGCAACAGTAACATTGAACTTTCTTCTTATCCTTTACCTTCTGATATCTCTTCTCATCAGAAGTTGAGGCTTCCTTCTGGAATCTATCACCACGTCTATGCTTCTGGTCCTTCTTGACAAAAGAAGCCTTCAGAGCTTGCTCAACTTCTCTCTCAGAAGTTCTCTCAGTCAGACGCAACTCTTGTGCTTCTAAACTGCTTTGCAACTCTTCTATTCTCATGGTTTCCAGATCTTTAGAATGTTCAATGGATACAACAATATAATCAAATTGAGGAGTAAGTGACCTCAATATCTTCTCTATGATTACTTGTTCAGAAAGAGTTTCTCCACAAGCCTTCATCTCATTAGTGATCACAATCACTCTAGAGATATACTCAGAGACTTTCTCATTGTTCTTCATGTTGAGATTCTCATATTGCTTTCTCAGGGATTGAAGCTTCACCTTCTTCACTGATACGTCACCACCGTAACATCTGACCAGTATATCCCACGCCTCCTTTGACGTCATAGAATCAGCAATCTTCTCAAACACATTCACATCCACACACTGATGGATGAAGAACAACGCCTTTTGGTCTCTCTTCTTCGTCTCTCTCTGCGCTTCTCTTTGTTCTTCCGTTGCATCCGCTGCAACCGGAATATATCCTCCAGTGACAAGATCTAGAACATCTTGAGCACCAAATAATACACGCATTTGAATCATCCATCTATTCCAGTTTTTACCATCAAGAACTGGAAGTTTGGTATTCAAGTTGCTTCCACTCATCTTTAAACTTGTGCAGACAAAAACAGATTTCACTCACACTCACACAGTGTTTCCCAACCCACAAACAATCAAGAAAAATGTGATTCAACACAACTTTGTTTCCCAGAAACAAAATCAATCACACAGTCACACAAACTCACGTTCACTCGTGTTTCCCTGTGTTTGGAACCGGAGCTCTAGATACCAATTGTTGGTGCACAATGAATAAAGATGGTGACAAAGAGAATAATAGAATAACGGCGCAAAAGAGATGAGAGAATAAATGTTGTATTCTACTTGCGTTGTTAATAAATGATAGCTACTACAAGGCTATTTATAAAAAGGAATCTTGCCACATAAGCCCTAAAACAGTAAACTTAGTGAACAAGTCTAAGGTACAAACAGTACTACAATATACTAAAGTACCCTTACTACTAAACAGCTAAGCTAATGGGACCCAGACAGCATCTTCTGGTCAATACTATCTTCTGAGTAACCATCAGAAGATCAGTCCATCTTCTGAATATTGAATTACTCTTCAATAGAGTTACAGTAATGTTTTTTGCGATGTTTATAAACATAACATCATCATAAGACACTACATACAAACATAACATCATAAGACACTACAGACGGGTATTACTATTTAATACCAGTTATACAAAGTATTGTGTTTTACATTTTATTTCAATATTTATTGAATGAACTAATAAATCAATAAATTTCTAGTTGTCGATGCACGAGTTTTTTTGCTAATATATTGATATATTTAAACATATAGATGTGGATTGAGAAATTGCCTTTTCATGGCCTTAAAATCTTACATGGAGGAGAATTTTATATGATGCCTATTTTGTTGTAATTGACATTCTACATAGCGTTTTTATTATAATGTCCTTAAATTAATCTTTTGACATTATTTACGAATTTTTGAAAAACAAATTAATATAAAATCTATAATGTTTTATTGAATTTTTGAAAAAATCAATGTAAAATTTATGATTTTTTACTGAATTATATAAAACTAATATAAAGTTATAATTTATTTTTAAAATTTATGATTTCATACGAGATGTTTGAAAAACCGGCATAAAATCATTTTTTATACCTTATTTTTCAAATATGCGGAGTATAATCATAGATTTTTAAAAATAAATTATGATTTTAATTTATTTTTTTATATGCAAACAACTATGAAACATATCATATTTGTCACAAAATTCAATAGTATTAACTTTATTTTTTTTAAAATTACCAAAAAATTAAACTATTGAATTTTTTTAAAAATTCAATACACTTTTATATTTTATATAGGTTATATCAAAAAACCAGTATAAAACTAAAAAAATTTCCAAATTTTAGTATTTTATACTAGATATTTGAATATCCGATATAAAATTATAATTTTTTTTAAACTTATGATTTTATATCAAAATTTTCAAAAATAACAGTTAAAATGCATACTGAATTTTTGGCAGAGCCCTCCAAATTTTTTACATTTGAAAAAAATTCTTTTAACATGAAATTAATTAAAATATAAAAAAAAAAGTATTTTTGGTGTTACGGAAAATATGTGTGGTGTAAGATATGATTTAAGAAGTGCCATATAGAGTTCTCCATATATTTCCTCTTTATCACGGGCCTAGAATTAATCAAGCCATCTGGTTCTCAAAGTTGGGCTTATGTTGCTGCATAGTGCAGGATGTAGGACAAAATCCAAACACAATTGCTGCGTAGTACATCTAACATTGCTGCATATTCATGATTGATTTTGCCAAGTTCTCACATTAATTTTCATGTTAAAAAGTCGTGAACACGAATAATTTATCTAATCAGCAAAAATATAAATTGAGCTCTACTTTTTCACTGGTTTTTTTTCTTTTGTCAAAGATGTGTTATGTTTATTAAAACTTGGATTAAAAGTGTTATAAACAATGAGAATGAATATGGAAATTTACTCAAAAATAATACGTTACAAGCAGTGAATATAAAATAGTAACAAATTCGTGCATACGTACGGATTCTGTTTTAGTACGCCATTTATTTATATAATATATTTATTTTAAATAAAAGGTTAAAAGGTTAAAAAGTAAAAAATATATAATTTAATAATAGATTTTTTCATATATAAAATATTTAAATAAATAATAAAAAAAATTCTTATCATTTTTGGATCATAAATATCATTTTTTGTATATAAAAATATTTAGATCAATAATATTTTTTTTTCATATATGAATATTATTTTTGTTTAAATATCACTTACAAAAATATCCGGATCAATAAAATTTGATACTAATAGAATTTGACTGTAAATAGTAGTAGTATGTGTATGTCTATATATATATATATATATATAATGACTTATTCCTGGAATAAATATAACACTCATATATATATATATATATATATATATATATATATATATATATATATATATATATATATATATATATATATATATATATATATATATATATATATATATATATATATATATAATTAGCATATATTTTTTTTTTCATATTGAATTAATTTTATTGATGAATTGTAATTAGCATATATTTTTTTTTAAAATCATTTTAATTGTTATTTGTTGAATTATAATTCTATGTTTTTATTTTCTACTTTTATATAAACAAAAAAGAGAAGTGAAAAAAGAGGGAAAAAAGATTTCAATTTAAAAAAGTGAAAAGTGAGTTGAAAAAATAAAAATAAAAAAATTTTTACCCCCAAATTATTAATTTAGACTAAGCTAACAAAATGATGAATTGTAATTAGCATATATTTTTTTTTAAAATCATTTTAATTGTTATTTGTTGAATTATAATTCTATGTTTTTATTTTCTACTTTTATATAAACAAAAAAGAGAAGTGAAAAAAGAGGGAAAAAAGATTTCAATTTAAAAAAGTGAAAAGTGAGTTGAAAAAATAAAAATAAAAAAATTTTTACCCCCAAATTATTAATTTAGACTAAGCTAACAAAATGATATTTTTGTGATTTTCAGAACAACAACTTTTCTTATATTATAAATGTTTTAAGTGAAAAATGTATTGTAGCATTGTGCTGCATGAGGTTATTGACTGGATCTTCTTTCTTTTCATGTGGATGTAAAATATCTTAGAATTTCCAATATTCTTTTTTAATGGAATTGTTTCTGCTATCTTAAGAGTGGTGGAGAAACACCCTATGAAAATTCGAAAATACTTTTATAAAATTAGAAGTACATCTTCATATGCACATTGATCAATAGATTTTCTTGGTGGAGACACACTCCATCAAGAAATTTTCTTATTTAACAACTCACTAACAAATCTGAAAATAGATTTTCGAATGCACCCCAAATTTCAAAAAAAATGCTAAGAAAGGTTTATTCAGAACTATACTTCCAGAGCCACCCCATAGTGCTTAAAAAGATAGCAAGGATTTATTTGAAAAAGTATTTTTGAACTCACCATAATTTCACTAAATGAAATAGGATGTATCCGAAAGTACATCTCCGAAATATCTCCTGAAACATGATTGAGTTTCTAAGGTCTATATAAACCTAAAACTTGTATAAATATGGGTGTCACTAAACTTTTTAGCACAAACACACAAAGAACATACATAATGTCTTAGTATACATATCTCGCTTTTGTCTACTTCAATGACGAGAAGTCATTTCAGACAATAAAATATTAGGTGTTGAAGATTTACCATTATAATTAATAGTAAAGGTGTCAAATTATTTAAAAAAATCAAATGATTAAAATAAAAAAATAAATAAAGTCTATGGTGGTGGACATTTAACAATATTGTCTCACCTAATATATTTTAAGTTAAAAGTTAACGAAATAGACTAAATTGACTAATGAATAGTTTTTGAGGGACTAACATGTAATGTTTATTAATTAAAGGACCAAACTAAAAACTTAAATTAAATTACTTGACCGCGGGACCAATTAAGCCTATAATATATGTTATTATAAAAATAAAAATTATTCCAAAATGATCCTTTTAGAAAATTTTCGTTTTATCGATCTAAAGTCAAATTTAGAGAATATGTACCCTAAAAATCAAAGAGTTGTGAAGCTTTATTATCGTTCTCTCTCAATTAACAGCAATGGTACAATTTATGGAGTTTAAGCTGAAGACGGATGAATGTTTAACTGTTATGTGGAGTATATTTTATTATTATGAAACAAAAGGTTCGATGGAGTTGGATGCGAAGATTGCAAGATCGACCGAAGATATTCCAAAGATGTTGAAATGTCCTACTTAATGATGAAATGTAATGTTCCATTTACATTAATGATTTTCTAAGTAATGTTTCATTTTTTATGTATGTCATGATAATTATTGATGAATGTTTCGTTTTTGCATATGTTTTTGGTTCAATAGTTTCCATAAATACATTTCTAAAATTTATACGAAGATACATTTCCGGATTAATTTTTGTTATAAATTAGGTCTAGCTCATACATATTTTGTGTGAATTGGGGTACGTCTGAAAAATACATTTATGAATTTTAAGGGAGGTTTTAGTTTTTTTACTAGGGTGGGAAAGCAAATCTTAGGAGTGGGAAGAGAAACCCCCCTCTTTTAATCTCAGCAGTAAATTCTTTTCACACCTCCATATCCCCTCTTAATAGTCTCTTGAATTCTCAAAAATATTTCGAATGAATTCTAGAACCTAGAGTGTGTATTTGGTGTTTAGATTTATGACCAAAATAAAAGAAATTTGGGTGACCATAAATTACCCTACTTGCAAGTTTCACCTAACAACTTATTAGGCGTGAACAAATACTTATGTGTTGCATTATTAGTTGGCTTGAAACGAGAGTTGGTATGGCGTAAATATTAATTATTATGAGATTAATATCTTGTGTCGTGATATATAAAAATGTTCGTTGTAAATGTGATCTCAACTTGTGAATAGGAAAAACAATTATTAGAAGAGTAGTTTAAAATGCAAGTAACAAGGGTTTTACAGTATAGAGTTATATGCATGAAACTCATAAATGAGATTGTATTTGGTGCGAATAATTATTTATGTGCATGAATAGGTGAGTTAGCATACACGAAATTTTATAAATATAAGATCCATAACATTGTAATGGATTAACTATCATAAATGCAAAAGAGAAATGAAGATCAAAATTATATTTTATTATGGTATCGTTCACCTAGTCGATCTCTTCCACTCTCTAACTAAACTGATTTCAGTTACATTCTCGTCAATCTTAAGGCACATAACTCTTTCATCTTCCTTGAGTCGCCATGGTTGAACCTTCGCATGTTGTGTTTCTTCATCTTGACATTACAATATTTGTAAAGTGAATTGATTTGTTACTAAGTAATTGGAAATAGAGTATAATTTCACATTTTTGCCCTATAAACTTCCGCGCTCAAACTCTAAAAACCTCCGGTTATTCTCATTTGAAGAATCAGTTTATTTTGTTTTCAAAAGTATATTCACCCCCTTTAGACTGTTTTCTATTGCCATATTCTCACCCAAAAACCCTGTATGCTCTGCTATTGGCAGAATGACTTAGAAATATACCTTCACCACTCTTGGAATCCATCTTTCTTCTTTGTTCACGGTCTGCCAAGACGCAACACTTTCTACCAAAGACATGAAAGTACTTGACATTGGATTTTCTCCCTTTCCCAAGCTCATACATACTTTCTTTAGTTTTAGATCTTATGGTCGCACGATTGTGGATGTGAGAAGATGTGTTCATAGCTTCAACCCCAAAATATTAAGGTAGATTTTTGGCATGCAACATAACTCTGGTTGACTCTTGTAAAGTTCTATTTTTGTGTTCAACCATTCTATTTTACTGAGGTGTGATAGATGCTAAAAATTCATGACTAATCCCTTAAGAGGAACAAAACTCGGAGAGCTTGGAGTTCTCAAATTCTTTGCTCTTTGAGGACGATGGCATATACCTTTAAAAACATCAAAAAGTGTCAATTTTTTTAATAAAGTTAATCCAAGTGTACCTTGAAAAATCATTCCCACACACAAAGACGTATCTTTTTCCACCCAGGTTTTCAAATTACTGAGGTCCTATGAGGTCCATATGTAATAACTCCAGAACTTTAGAGGTGGTAAGATGTTGCAGCTTCTTGTGGGACATCTTGGTTTGCTTACCTATTTGACAATCTCCATAGATTTTGCATTCTTTAATTTCCATCTTTGGTAATCCCTTGATATATTTTACAAATATAATCCTTTTCATGCTCTTGAGGTTGGGATGACCAAATTTTTGTTCCATAGCTTGGTCTTATCTACCTTGGATATCAAGCATGTTGAAAGCAGATTCATGATTTGAGATATCCACATATAAGATTTGTCTTCCGACCTTGAAACTTTCATTAACACTTCTTGATTTTTGTTGGTGACAATACATTCTGATTTGTTGAAGTTCACATTCATAACTTGATCACATAGTTGAATGATACTGATTAAGTTAGAAGTTAATTCTTCTACCAGTAGCATATCATAAAGGCAAGGAAAACTTGGACACACCAGTTTGCCTATGCCCTTGATTGTACCTTTTGCTCCATCACCAAAAGTAACATAATTATTGGAGTAAGGTTTTAACTCTTCTAGCTAGTTCTTGTCTCCAGTCATGTGCCTAGAACATTCACTATCAAAGTACCAATCTTCTCTTAAGGAAACTCTAAGATATGTATGAGCTATGAGACTTGTGGTTGTTTCTTTGGGTTTCTACACTTCCCTTGCTCGAATGTTCTTGCCTGTTTTTTCTGTTAATCCTTTGTTGATTATAGGATTAAGGATATCCATACAGCATATAAAAGTAGGGCCTTATATGACCATATCTTCCACAGTAGTGAAATTTTCATGACGAACTCTTGTTGCCTTTGATTTGAGGATACATATTTTTAACTAGATGTTGTGACATATAAACCAACCTTAGAAACTCATTCATCTTCTTAAGGGGAACAAACTTCTTAGTGGGAATTTTGATTTATTTTCTTATGGAGTTGTAGTCAAATCTTATTCCCTTCATATTCCTAGACATATTCCCAACTTCCAAGATTTCATCTAGTATATTTGAACCATTGTTCAATAGACAAACATATTTTGTCATATGTTCAAGCTTGAAATTTAATATAATGACTTCCTCATTCAGACCAGTGATGGTTGAAATAAGTTTCACTTTTTTCTGAAGGAGAGCACTTATAGTTTTCTTCGGTTTCTCTCCTACCATGCATGCTTCCCCCCACTTGTTGTACAAGAGTTTCTATGTTTCAGCTAACTCTTCATAGTGATTTCTTTATCACTAGACTCACTTCCAGAATCATATTTTCCAGTGAAGGCAACCACCTTATTAGTTGTTTCTTCTTCACTCTCAACACCAGAGTCATACCAAGTAGTTGACATTCCCTTTTTCGGCTTCTTTAAAAACGTGGGACATTCAGCTTTAATGTGACCAAATCCTTCACATTCATGACATTGTATTCCTTTTCCTCAATTTGGTTTGTCTTCATCTTTGCTCTTGCACTAGGGACCGTTGTCTGACACTTTATTTTTGACATATATCCTTGGACTTTTATCGAGTCTCTTCAAGGCTTCGTTAAACTTTCTACCAATAAAAGCTATAGCATCTGATAGACTTTCTTCAGTATTCTTCTCATATTGATCTTCATTTTCTTCAGTGTCATATACAAAGGCTATACTCTTATTCTTCTTTTTAAGCAGTCATTTATAGTCATCTCAAAGGTTTGTAGGGAACCAATGAATTCTTTAACTTTGATGTTGCTTAAGTCGTGGGCTTCTTCAATAGTTGTAACCTTCATATCAAACTTCTTAGGTAGTAATCTGAGGATTTTTCTGACTAGCTTTTCTTCATACATCTTCTTTCATAAGGTAAAAGAATTGTTTGCTATGTTATGAAGGCGAATGCTGAAGTCAGAGATGGATTCATGTTCCTTCATTTAGAGATTTTCAAAATTGGTTTAAAGAAGCTGCAACCTTGACATACAAACATTGAATGTGCCTTCATAAGCAGATTTGAGAATCTCCCAAGCCTCTTTGGTGTCATTACAAGTGTTTATTAATCTAAACATGTTCTTGTCCACGCCATTGAATATATCATTTAGAGCTTTATCGTTTCCAACCTTTTACAACAGTCTTCCCTGTTTTGTTATCCGTGGATTTAAGGGAAGCAACCATTTTAGCTTTCCAATAATCATAGTTGGTGCCATCCAAGACTGGTGGTATATTGGCTGATCCTCCGTCCTTATTATTGTCAATTTGAATCAAATATACTTTTCCTGGAGCTCACCCAAACAAAACATGGTTCCTACTCTGATGCCAATTGAAGTTTTTTTCTTCGCATGATAGATGTTGGACACAATGTCTAAGATAATGTGTACGACTTACTTATGACAGTTTAACAGAAACAAATGATAAATCATAAAGCAATAAAAGTACAAAAGAATTGGTAACCCAGTTTGGTACAACATCACCTACATCTGGGGGACTTCGAACCCAAGAAAGGAAATCTACTCTCAATAGTATTAGTACAAAGTGCTTTAGTTGAACAATCATTGTTCAATGCCCGTATTCCTAATACTGCTCGTGTCTTTCTTTTTAGAACTCCCCTTAAATATTAGAACCCTCTCACTTTCTCTCAACCACTAACCTTAGTGATCAATACAAAACTCAAAATAATGTTTGTTGAATTTCAACTCTATCAAAGCGAACAATGTTTATACCTTTGATATGAAACTTAAACGCTATAGAGGTGCATAAATAGAAACAATTACAAAGACTCAAAGAACAAAACCTAACACTCAAGATATTCAATTCTATCTCATGTCTTCAAAGTTGTTAGGGGGAGTCTTTATATAACAATTCATCTGTTGGGCTTTCCTCCAATTTACATTATATTTGAGAACCACCGAATTTGATTTAGATGCAGATTTGATTTGTTTTTCTAAAACAACCACCAAGAAATTTGATTTGATTTGTTCTTCATTCAATTTAAATCTTCATATAACTGAATTTGATCTTATTAAATATTTTTAGTAAATCTTACTAAATAACATATTACTAAAAGATACAGTAATAAATCTCCTTGAAATCAATCAAAATTTCGCTCAAAATAACTCACAAACCCCGGCATGCAGACAAATGCTAGAAGTTGAACACATGCTGAAACATCTCGTCCCACATGATATATCTTCCTCAAAATATATCTTGTATTACTCCTATTATTTTACCTAATGCAATCAATTAAAAGGAACAATACAATTTTTATATCTTTAAATCTTATTCTTCGAATACTATTTTTCAAAGCTCACTACCTACGTGTCTTCGTTCAATTTTCAAAATTTAGGTAAAAAATAAGAGAAGTTCTAATAATTTTTCTCCCGCTATAAACGGTTCAAAATTTATTTGTTTACCAACATGATTCAACATTCTTGACAAAGAAATAATGGACGGAGGCAAAACCCTAGTTCATTAAAAAAAATATAACTAGTGTTTTCCACCAAAGCAAAGCACAAAAGTTATGGCATCATTGCTAATGCAATATGGATGGCAAGAACTTGGCCCCGTTCATGTCATTGACTAGTATAGGGAAAGTACAGAGTGAACATAAAAGCAATACAATAAAATAATATAAAATGGAGCAAATAATTGGAAATCCAGAGTAATAAAGATGTTGTTTGTTAGTTTTTCTGTGTTGGTGTTGGCAATGATGATACATCACATTTGTATATTACACTTTAGGATGAATTTCTTAAGAGGATGCCATCTGGCACAAGCAGATGGATGCAATTTTTGCTAAATAAATAGTAATTGGCTGCTTTTGTGACTCTTGTATTTTATATTATTTAAATCAATGTATCAATTTTAACAATATGAAAACAAGTTTGGGTCTGATTGTTATGTAGCGGTTTCAGGAAAACTTTAATGATGATTTTCAAGAAAAATTTAATGATCTTATTAGTTTGATATTTCCTCTTAGGTATGAATTTGAATTTGAATAAATAATAGAACTCAACGAATTGTTTTTAGAGTTAGAGGGACGACTACGACAAAGGGCGGAAGGATTTCTAAGGATTTCTATGGGCCATATTTTGTGACCAAGACTTATGAGAATTTTGGCTATAATAAGAATTGAAAATTTTTAATAATAATTATTGAATTTAAATAAATGGTTCAGATTTATCTTATATATTAAAATATTTAATTAATGTTTAAGTGAACAAAATATTTATGTAATATGTATTTAACATATGAGGTAAATCTGAGCCATTAATTCAAATTCAATAGTTATTATTAAAAATTCTCAATTCTCATTATAACCAAAGTTCTCATTTGATACGTCCCCATATATATAATTTTAATTTGGGAAGTTATGTCAACTGAAAAAAGAATTAGGTGAATAGTAGATATGACATGCACTATTTTTATTAGACATAAATACTTCGATTGGGAAATATATGTATTTGAATCCAATCAATATACATGCTTAAAGAAAGTGAATGTTTATTAGATCGATCATTCTAACTAGAACAATCTTTCTTTATTGTATTTTTTATTCTAACCTAATTTGAAGGTGGACACAATAAAGTTTTTGAAAAAATAAAATAACAAATTAAGGTATGTACCTTCATACTATAGTCATCAAACTTAAATCTTGCATATACAACATAAACATGTGTTACAATCACTGAACAAATAGGTGTTATGTTACTAGTATTTTTTATTATTATTAAAGAGTAATTCAATATTCAGAAGATGAGCATCAGAAGTTCTGATGCGAGCTAATCTTCTGATGGTTATTCAGAAGATAGTGTTGACCAGAAGATGTTATCTTCTGGGCTCCATTAGCTTAGCTGTTTAGTTAGTAAGGGTACTTTAGTATTTTGTAGTATTGTACTCTTTGTACCTTAAATTTGTTCACTAAGTTTAGTCTGTTAGGGCTTAGGTGGCAATTTTTCTTTTGTATAAATAGCCTTGTAGTAGCTATCATTTATTATCAACGCAAGTAGAATATACAATCTTTATTCTCTCTCATTAATCTTTGCGCCGTTATTCTCTTTGTCACCATCTTTATTCATTGTGCACCAACAATTGGTATCTAGAGCTCCGGTTCCAAACACAGGGAAACACGAGTGAACGTGAGTTTGTGTGACTGTGTGATTGATTTTGTTTCTAGGAAACAAAGTTGTGTTGAATCACATTTTTCTCTTGACTGTTTGTGGGTTGGGAAACACTGTGTGAGTGTGAGTGAAATCTGTTTTTGCCTGCACAAGTTTAAAGATGAGTGGAAGCAACTTGAATACCAAACTTCCAGTTCTTGATGACAAAAACTGGAATAGATGGATGATTCAAATGCGTGTATTATTTGGTGCTCAAGATGTTCTAGATCTTGTCACTGGAGGATATGTTCCGGTTGCAGCGGATGCAACGGAAGAACAAAGAGAAGCGCAGAGAGAGACGAAGAAGAGAGATCAAAAGGCGTTGTTCTTCATCCATCAGTGTGTGGATGTGAATGTGTTTGAGAAGATTGCTGATTCTATGATGTCAAAGGAGGCGTGGGATATACTGGTCAGGTGTTACGGTGGTGACGTATCAGTAAAGAAGGTGAAGCTTCAATCCCTGAGAAAGCAATATGAAAATCTCAACATGAAGAACAATGAGAAAGTATCTGAGTATATCTCTAGAGTGATTTTGATCACTAATAAGATGAAGGCTTGTGGAGAAACTCTTTCTGAATAAGTAATCATAGAGAAGATATTGAGGCCACTTACTCCTCAATTTGATTATATTGTTGTATCTATTGAACATTCTAAAGATCTGGAAACCATGAGAATAGAAGAGTTGCAAAGCAGTCTAGAAGCACAAGAGTTGCGTCTGATTGAGAGAACTTTTGAGAGAGAAGTTGAGCAAGCTCTAAAGGCTTCTTTTGTCAAGAAGGACCAGAAGCATAGACGTGGTGATAGATTCCAGAAGGAAGCCTCAACTTCTGATCAGAAGAGATGTCAGAAGGGAAAGGATAAGAAGAAAGTTCAATGTTACTGTTGCAAACAGTTTGGCCATTTTGCTAGAGACTATTTGGCAAACAAAGGAAGGATATCAGAAGAAGCAAATATAGCCAGAGGAGCTTCAGATGATGAGCCTCTGCTATTAATGGCTTCAGAGTCTGATGGAAGATGTTCGTCAGAGTGGTGGTATATGGACACTGGGTGTTCAAATCACTTGACTGGAAACAAACAATGGCTGATAGATTTTAACTCTGAAAGGAGGACAAAGATCAGATGTGCTGATGATAAGTACCTTTATGCAGAAGGAATGGGAAATGTCAAAGTCAGAGTGAAGAATGGGAAGAATGTTCTAATCAAATACGTTTGGTATGTTCTTGGAATCAGAAGCAATCTGATGAGTGTGGGTCAGCTCATTGAGAAAGGTTTCTCAGTTGTTATGAAGAACAACCTCTTAAAGTTGTATGATTCCAATTAGAATTTGATTATGCAATCTGAACAGGGAAGCAACAGAACATTCATGGTGAATGTAGAAACAGCTGAAACAGAGTGTCTGAGTGCTGAAGGCTCAGAAGGTGATAGTAAGCAGTGGCACAAGAGGTTGGGGCATCTGAACTATAGAAGTCCGGGACATCTAAGTTCTAAGAATCTTGTACATGGCATTCCTAAGATTGTGAAGCCTGAGAAGTCATGTGAGGTATGCATGAAAGGCAAGCAACCCAGATTGCCATATCAGAAGTTGCTCCAAGAGCAAAGCATGCTCTGGGAGTAGTGCACTCTGATGTGTGTGGACCATTTCTAGAACCTTCACTTGGAGGAAATAGGTATTTTGTGTCTTTTGTGGATGAGTTCACAAGAATGGTGTGGGTAACACTTATCAAGTTTAAGACTGAGGTGTTCACAGAATTCCAGAAGTTCAAGGTGAAGGCTGAGAAGCAGAGTGGTCAGAAGATAAAGATTCTCAGAACAGATGGTGGAGGTGAGTATAACTCTACAGAATTCCAGAAGTTCTGTGATGATAATGGAATTGAGCATGAGGTTACTGCTCCTTATACTCCTCAACACAATGGTCTTGCTGAACGAAGAAACCGTACTTTGCTTGATATGACGAGAAGTATGCTAAAAGAGAAGGAGTTTCCTCATAATCTATGGGGAGAAGCTGTTACTACTGCAGCATATGTGCTCAACAGGTGTCCAACAAAGAGGCTGAAGGAAATTGTTCCTTTAGAGAAGTGGACTAAAGAGAAGCAGAGTGTTAGTCATGTGAAGGTTTTTGGTTCTGTGTGTTACAAACATGTTCCAGAAGCTAGAAGGAAGAAGCTGGATGATAGGAGTAGAGTGATGTTATTGGTGGGGTACCACAGTACAGGTGCATACAAGCTCTATTGTCCAGAAACTAACAAAGTTGAAGTCAGCAGAGATGTCATTGTGAAAGAATTAGAAGTTTGGGATTGGAGAGAGTCTCAACCAACTTCTGATGTAGAGATAGCTTTTGAAGAAAAGTTAGAGTCAGAAGATGAAGAATCTTCTGAAGATGAGTCAGATGGTGAATCTGATTCTGATCCAGATTCTGATGATGATCTAGAGTCTGGTGGTAGTCATAATTCTGGAAGGGAAAACTCTGAAGATGTAGAGTCTAGAGGACAAGCTTCTGGAGACGATCATGAAGGTGGTGACTCTGGATGTGGTGACTCTGGGGTAGGTGACTCTGAAGTATCTCAAAGGCCACAAAGAGTCGGAACTATACCTAAAAGGTTTGCAGATTTTGACATGTTGTAAGACACATAAGTTGACTCAGAAGGAGAGGTCATTCAGTGTGCCATGTTAGTAGATTATGAACCAGTGGGTATTGAAGAGGCGCTCAAGAAGAAAGTCTAACTGAATGCCATGAAAGAAGAACTTGAGGCTATATAAAGAAACAAGACTTGGAAGCTGACAGAACATCCAAAGAAGAAGAAAGCCATCAGCGTCAGATGGGTTTTCAAGGTAAAGTTGAAGCCAGATGGATGAGTTGGTAAACACAAAGCGAGGCTAGTGGCAAGAGGTTTTCCTCAGAAACCTGGGCTAGATTACTTTGAGGTGTTTGCTCCTGTAGCTATACATGAAACAATCAGACTGGTGATTGCGTTAGCTGCAAACAGAGGTTGGTCCTTGATGCATCTGGATGTAAAGTCTGCATTTCTGAACGGTCTATTACAAGAGGAGGTATACGTATCACAACCCCCTGGCTTTTTGAAAAATAATCAGGAAGGGATGGTGTACAAATTACACAAAGCTCTGTATGGATTGAAGCAAGCACCCAGAGCTTGGAATTTAAAGATTGATTCATTTTTCCAGAAGCAAGGGTTTCAGAAGTGTGAGATGAAATATGGAGTTTATGTGCAACATTCTGGAAGCAATATGATTCTGTTGTGTCTGTATGTTGATGACATATTGCTTACAGGGAGTTGTCCAGAAGATCTGATGAAGTTCAAGAAGGTGCTGATGAATGAGTTTGAGATTACAGACCTTGGGAAAATGTCATATTTTCTAGGGATGGAGATTCTGTACTCAGAAGATGGTATCATTCTGCATCAACTGAAGTATGAGTTAGAACTTCTGAAGAAATTCAAGCTGGAGAATTGCAAAACTGCTGTTACACCGTCAGAAACGAATCAGAAGTTGGACTCTGACTCTGAAGGTGAAGATGTTGATGCTATGATCTTCAAACAACTGGTGGGTTCTCTGAGGTATTTGTGTAATACCAGGCCTGATATATATTATGCAGTTGGGTTGGCTAGTAGGTTCATGGGTAAACCTAAGTGGTCCCGTTACCAAGCTGCTGTCAGAATCTTGAGATATGTCAAGGGAACTCTGAAGTGTGGCATATTGTTTCCTTCCGGGAGAAAGGAAGAATCAGAGTTATTGAGTTAGTCTGACTCTGATTGGTGTGGAGACAGAGTTGGTAGAAGGAGTACCTCTGGATACTTGTTTATGTTTCTGGGAGGTCCTATTTCTTGGAGTTCCAAGAAGCAAGTTGTTGTTGCTCTATCAACCTGTGAAGCTGAGTACATCGCAGGCGTTGTAGCTGCATGTTAAGTTGTGTGGCTTTTGAACTTATTAGAAGATCTGAAGATTAAAGTGAAGAAGCCTCTGAAGCTGATGATTGATAACAAGTCTGCAATCAATCTTGCCAAGAATCCGTTGTTACACGAAAGAAGCAAGCATATTGAGACTAAGTATCATTTCTTGAGAAGCCAAGTCCAGAATGGAACATTAGAAGTTGTGCATTGTAGCACCCAGAAGCAGATGGAAGATGTTCTGGCGAGGGCGATCAAGACAGATCAATTCCTGCTCTTAAGGGATGGAGTTGGCGTTGTCAGCTTTAATTGAAGAATATGAATTAAGGGATGGTATTGAAGAGTAATTCAATATTCAGAAGATGAGCATCAAAAGTTCTGATGTGGGCTAATCTTCTGATGGTTACTCAGAAGATAGTGTTGACCAGAAGATGTTATCTTCTGGGTTCCATTAGCTTAGCTGTTTAGTTAGTAAGGGTACTTTAGTATTTTGTAGTATTGTACTCTTTGTACCTTAAACTTGTTCACTAAGTTTAGTCTGTTAGGGCTTAGGTGACAATTTTTATTTTGTATAAATAGCCTTGTAGTAGCTATCATTTATTATCAATGCAAGTAGAATATACAATCTTTATTCTCTCTCATTAATATTTGCGCCGTTATTCTCTTTGTCACCATCTTTATTCATTGTGCACCAACATTTATATTCTATAACCAAACATGCAAAATAGAAATTCAAATTGTACAATCTAAAATATTATCAATAACACAAAAAAAGATTGAGTTTTATATATACCACAAAATAGTTGCCAATATCATATACATAGGACTGAATAACTTTCTATTATGACATAAGATAATATATCAATCACATTCCAGTAGTTAGTTTGGTTGTTAAATCACAATCTTTTTTGGTGAGTGTAGTAATCTAAGAGGTGGTGGATTAGATTTGGTGAATTTTTTTCCGGTTATTTAAAAGGCATTCTTAATTATGTTCTTATTTATTCAAAAATATGTTGATGAACTTATAAAATAAATTGTAGAATTTAAATGCAGAAAAATAAAGAAAATACAACGATGTATACTAGACCCCTTATCAACCAATAATACATTTAATGGTTGGAAAATAATCATGAAATCATGCAATAATATGAAAAGGTTTCCTGACCATTTGAGATTAAAGGTATAGTAATGGTTCAACATTTTTTTTAAAAATATACAGACGACAATCGATTGATGTATCATAACAATCTATTGCTTATTTCATAACATTGAAAAATACACAGTGACAATCGATTACTTCAGGATGACAGCCGTTTGTCGTGCTCAAATTTCCAAAATTTTCTTGGCAGAGATTTTGAGCAATTGATTGCTTCCATATGGCAATCGATTGCTTCAACGAAAAATGTAATTTTTGCTAAGTAAAAGATGCAACTTAAGACGTATGCATGCTTAAAAGTTTATGATTAGTTCTTGAGCACCTAAAGTTTATAACAACTCAATTACACATTGTATCGTGGTCTATTATCCAATTCTATTGAAATCCAAAACTGTTAAGCAAACTTGGTACTTTGATTCCAATCTTTCCAAACTTTTTATTCTTTGATGTTTCTTCTAAGATAGACTTTTATCTTCTTCAAAATCAAACTAAGAAGAATGAACGCATCTTCTTCACAGTTTCATTTAAACAAGTGGGCTTATCGAGGATGGGGATGAGAATAGTTCAGGCTAACTTGCAGGGACATATAGCCTGACCCATTTAAGTCTGGTATGGCCTCACTTATTGATAATAAAAAATATATAATTAATTTCATATATCATCTTGTTCACAGGTGTTTTGCTCTCCGTTAAATAATCTTCCATGCTTCCTTTAAGAATACTAGTGTATATACCCGTGCGAGGCACGGGATAAAATTTCTTAAAGTCAACAAAATATTTTCTAACTAATGATTTTCAAATGATTAATGAGTGGATACGTAATTAGTAGTACAATGAAAAATATCTTTGATACAAATCTAAATGTTACAAATTAATTTAACGAATCTAAATGTTACAAATTAGAGAATTAATGACTTGAAGTCCAATTTTCGAGTAAATAACACTACACTTATAAATTGTCAAAAATTTCACTATAAACAACATTTAGATTGTGTTTGGATGAGGTAATTGAAAATTTTAAAGGTATTTTAAATTCAAAGCAATTCAAATGATTCAATTGAAATCCAATTATTTTTAAATTATTTGTTTGGATGGAGTATTAAGATAATTCATTGTTAAATTTTTTGGATATTTTTTATAAAATCTAAAACTTTTGGACCAAACTAAAAAATTGAAAAGTATGGACCAATTTGCAATTTTAATAATTTGAAGGACCAAATTGTAAAATTTAAAAATTATTAAGGACTAATTTGCAATTTTTTGAAAAGTTTTTTGGTCAAATTTATAATTTTAGAAAATATGAGGACCAATTTGCAAAATTTGAAAAAATAATAGTAACAAATACATTATAAGGATTATATGCATAACATGAAAAATTATGTTAAAACTCTGATAACAAAAATGAGACATGTGTAAATTAAAAATAACTAATGAACAAAAGAAAATTTGAAGAGTAAACAGAATACAAATTATTCATTACTTAAATATATTATGACTGCATACTTATTTTCCAAGAGTAAAAAGCAGGGAGAAGGAAAACTGAAGAAAAGAAAATTTAAGAGTCCACAGAATACAAACTATTGTTTACTTAGATATGTTATGTCTGCATGCTTATTTTTCAAGAGTAAAATGCAAAGAGAAGGAAAACATGGAAAATATTAAAAGAAACAAAGTTTAACTAATTAGCAGTAATTTGCAATATTCAAACAGTTAACAATAAAGCACTAATCAAGATCGTGCATATGATATTCTTAAGCTATAAATCTCAAAGATCTATGACTAACTCAAAACAAATAAGGATCTTATAGCCTCATTAAAAGTTTAATACTTAATAAAAAGGTTGCAAAATTATATTAAGTTTGATGCACTCCTCTTCCACTCAACTAACAATGTAAACCAATGCTTTTGTCATACCACTATTAGCCATTCACAAATTACTCATAATTAACACCAGTTTTTATGAAGTCTCCTAAGTCTCGACAGATATTCCTCCATTCAAAATTCTACGTAAATATGTAGTGTTGTCCGCCATTTATTTCAAATGGTCAAAGAATAGGATAAAGTAGAATAATCTCATTGCTGATACTGGGCTTGAAAACCAAGATAATAAGCCAAAAGCATCCACAGAGGGTTTACAAAAATAGCTAATTAAAATCTTCTTTGTATCAACCAACACATGCATGAACACAAACACCATCTTCGTGGCAACTAATTTAACTTATTACAAAAGCTAACCTCTATAACTAAAACTCATTGCAAACACTACAGAAACAAAATTTAAATAAAAAAATCAACAGGTATTTTCAATGATTAAATTTCAATAGAGGATTGGGGAAGAAGAAGAAAAAAATCAGTTTCCTTGTTCAACACCATAATATATTTGAGAAAGAAAATATAGACCTTAGACCGAGCAAGTACAACATCTCTTCTAGTAGCTTCACCAATTTAAGGCATGTGATATAGTAAATCCTTGTGTGAAGGTTTAAACCCATAACATTCATTTAAAAACAATCACAAAATGCACTTTTCGCATAAGCCATCACTAATTAGCTTTTGAAATATGAAAAATCAAGAAAAATACCTCAAATCTCTATTCTTACACAAGTTACACAAAAAAAGAATTAGTAGACAATCGAGGTTTTCTCTTAACACAAGAAGGAAGTAAAACATAATTAAAACAGTTAACAGTATCCTTAAGCTTTTCCGCGGCTTCTGAAGCTTGATCTACCTTCCATCCTTTGGTAGCAAGTAGCAACAACATCTCACATTTTAAACCAGAAAGATCAAACAACAAATTAAAACCATATAATATAATCGACCAAGGACAATTAAAGGGAACAACAACTAACCTTCTCATCCATGATCAGAACCATTTACATCGCAAAAAACTTTTGTTTCACATTCATATCTGGAACAAACCCTAACCGAATAACTCAAACAACAATGTTCCATGACATCTTTGCAAGAGTAATTTGCTTAACAAAGTCATGTCCTCTAGAAGCCATTCAAAAACAATGATTGAGAAATTTGGAGGAGAATCTATAAGTATACCACTAAGTAACAAATCCAAAGCTGGGTGAAATTGAGGTTCAAATTATTATTGAATTCATCAGGAATCAGCATAAATCAACATAAAAATCAATTAATTACCCGGAAAATCGAATAGGTTGCATTGATGATTAGATGAATTGGGACTGGGAGAAGATAAATCAATGATGACATTGGAAGTGGACCGACTGATAAGTTATATTGAAAAACAATTTTATTGAGAATCGATGTTGGAAGTGAAACCGATCGATTGCTCTTCGCGTTTCATCTGTATTCGGCATGTACCAAAATATTTGGACCGACACATGAAGTGGTTGTTTCAAGGGCAAAAAAATAATCTAAAACGACTTAACCCTTATTAGTTTCGCATAGGCCAATTGCATTGGTAAACCAAATAGTAAACAAAATAAGAATAAAAAATTAAAATGACAATTAATTTAAACAATACAATAGTAATCAAAGCCTTAATATTATAATAATATTTTAAATATTATAAATAAAAATATTGTTAATTATAGAAAATTTACTATTAATAGCAGCAGGTTTAAAAATAGTAAGGACTCTATATGACTGACAAATGTCAAACTTGTCAAAAAAACTCATTTTGCTTTATTATATTTTATGATGGATTCACCACTACACTAATATTTGTTGTCACTACCCCCAACAGATTTTCATTATTTAATAAATATTAGAAGAATTGTATTATGACTTCAACAAATAAATATTTTAAAATCTCAACTCAACCATTCATTTATATTATTTCAATCAATATGTTTTTTTATTCTGGTGATTGTGCGCCAACTTCTCCGCATGCACAAGTACATTTGTTTTCAATTGGAAACACAATGACGAATACATAACGCTCCACTATGTTTTCCATTTTACAAATAACATAATACTTATATAATGCAGATTATTGGGACTAGAATATATAAACTAACCAGCTCTAGACACAACATTAGATTAAACAATATCATATATAGTATACATGTAAAAACTTTTAATACTCTATGGACGGCTGGTGTGCATGTCAAAACTCCTAATACTTTAGTGTTTTTTATGTTGAGCAAATTTAGACTGTTCATGGCTTTATGCTACAATTTATTTTAAAAAAAGTGAACCATGAATTATAATGAAACATTATTATTATTATTATTATTATTATTATTATTATTATTATTATTATTATTATTATTAAAATTGAACTAAATCGTTTTAATTTATTTATAATTAAATCGAATTAAAATTATCGGTTTGATATATCGATTTAGAATTCAAAATCAGATCAAATCAAGAATTAAACCGTCATTTTTTTTCAAAATTTTTAATAAAATTTTTAATATTTTTTTAAACATTTTTTTATATTCAATTTTGATTCGGTTCGATTCGATTAATATGCTTGTTTGTGCAATGGTTGAGGTTTGCTAGGGAAAAAAGTTTGAATGGATATGAGAGCTCAAAAGCTTGAAAGGATGAGAAGTTTTTTTAGAAACTGAAGAAGGAGGAAGAGAGAAGGTTTTACGCAAGGATATGAAACAAAAGCATTCGGAGATGCATCTCCAAACCACCCGCTAATTTTTGAATAAATGGTGTTTACAGAAATGCATCTTCGGATTCACTTTTTACGCAAACGGAGATGCATCTCCAAATTAAATTTTGCCATAATAGTGCACCTATTCAATTTGATCTAAGGAATAGCTTAAAAAGGTGCGCAAGGAGATGCATCTCCGGACCTTAGGGGGAATTCGTAAATATTCATGGTTGTGGGGGAGCACACATAAGGGTGGAAAGAGTAATCCCTAGTTAATAATGGTGTTCTAGTTTTAACCCAAAGCCCATAAATTATCATGGTTTGACCCAAATATGAATCCCCTAAGGGCTACAACTTTCTGGGAAAGGAAGGATTGTTTGATCAAAAGTAAATAGAATTATGATGGTTCATTGATTATATGGAGTTAGGCTGATAAGTTCACACCACGGAAGTTTACCTTTCAAGCTAAGGACCAATAGAGGGTTCAAAGACATAGGGAACAAGCGTGAACCTTTTTTAAGAAAGTATCTGATCAAAGCAACTAACTAGAGAATGACCATTAGATTATAAAACAAATAATATTCAAACAACTTACTCTTTTTGAACAAATATTTCACACAAAAGGTTCTAGGTTTCCAAAACTCTAGAACCATACTATAAAAAGGAGACGCCAACACACATTATTACCCTAAATATATCTCATGATTAGCGACCACTAACTTGGATGACTGGGTGTTTGCAGACACCATCCCACCTTGACGCTGAATCAAAGTTGGAGTACACCAACAAAATTCTAAGAAATCACCCGAGATCTGACTCACGTCTCACCCATGTGAGTAACTCTGCTCCTCGCAAGACCATTGGCGTCGTTTGTGGGAACTTTCTTCAACGTTTCATCACAATAATCGATCAACATAAAAAATGGTGAGCTGTGAGAGAAGAGTCACTCAAAACTCAAATTGGCCATGTCGATATGTAGCCAACGATGTAATCCAAGTCAATCACGGCCCTAACGATGGACTCACTACATTCTTGTCTCACCCAAAAGCATCGGTCCTATCACCGATGGTTGAGACGCCTCTACCTCCTTGTTACATCTTGAACAAGTCCAACCTTTAAAGATTTCATACCAAATGGAGAGAATTTACCGCCGCCTCTAAATCTGTAAGGAGACGGTAACAAACCACACACGTCGATCTCTTTGGCACCCTTAGTTACATATGAAACAAATACTCTACTGAGGGGCTACTGATGGTTAACGATATTAGAGAAATATAACAAAAGGTCTAAATAATCGAAATGGTGGATATAACCCACCAGATACCTCTTGGATCCACGAGATATCCAACACGGGCTGACGATAGAATATTCACGTATCATAACGATAGAATATTATAGTGGATTTCCTTCCTGACTTGGTAGCCTCCAGAGTAGGTGAAGTTGCACCAAACTGGGTTAACAATTGATTGTGTTGTTTATATTTTTGCAATTTATTTTCATCACAATCTGCTTTCTGTCAGTAGGTGATGATATATAACATATGTCCTGACATTGTGATTTGTATTGAAACATTTGTCTTGACATTTGTAATTTAAGTGTCAAAATTTCACTAACCAAGAACTAACTTGATATTTTAATATCGGATTGATCTCGAACTAGTGAATACTTTTGAACATTATGAGCCTTTGAACCAAATCTACGCCTTAGTAACTAAATCTCCAAACCAGGCTTTTAACGGGTTTAACTTTGAACCCAAATAAATAATCCCTACATGAATAAATTATTCAACAAAGGTAAGAACAAACACACCTTGGTGAATTTACAATACTACCCTTTGAGAATTATACAAATGCCTCACTTGCAAAAGAGTTTTCTCGAATGTACTAAAGCTAAATTTTTAAGTGAGAGAAAGTGAAAAAAATATTTTTAGAGAGAGAGTGAGGTATGAGAATTCACGATTATGGATGTGAAAATATGAAGGAGTGGACCTTTATTTATAGGCTATAGGTTGACACAAAAAGGAAATTTTTTGTGGCATAATTAATAAGCCAATTGATTTGCATATACCTTAATCGATTGCTTGCCCTAAAATTTATCGATTAGAAAATTTTAAAATGTAATATATATATATATATATATATATATATATATATATATATATATATATATATATATATATATATATATATATATATATATATATATATATATAAGGTTATGTGTTGCATTAATGTTGGGTGAGAATATAAAAGGTTATCCGAAGTGTGAGAGCGATACAAATCCATGTCGAAGAGATGTTAAAGCCATATTTTTTACGAGATGACACAAATTAATATATTTTATTATAAGCTTCAACAATAGTCTAAACTTCTGCTTGCAACGGAAAATGACTAAATGATATCTAAAAGTAGCACAGATTGTATAGATGTTATTTAATAAAGAATGACATTTAACAATCACTAGAGTCATTAAAATAATGACGACACCCACAACATAATTATGGAAGTTATCAAAAATATGAACACTACTACAAAGATTATATTTTATGACAAATTTTTCACCCCACACAACAAATAACCGAGGTAAAATTCTAAGACGGACTATATTAATTTTTTTCAAGAAGTTATCATATATTCCGTAGGTTTAAGAACAAAACCGATGGTTAAACAAATTCAGGATACATGTTTCGAGTCCCAGCAACTGTAGTTTTTTTTTCTTTAAAAGTGACGTCTTCCTTATTATTCAAGATATTTTTTATTATTAAATATTCTATTACCTTGTTTTCTTAAATATCTGAATGGTATTATACTCAATTTTTACTATAAAATTGGATTCTTTCACTAACTCTTACCCTAAACTAGTTCGCATGTTCAGTCGTTCCATACTCTTAAACACCATTCTTTCGGATGGATTAAGAGACATAATTTTTTTGGTTTTGTATTGTTGTTCTTTTTACACCAACCTTTAACAAATAATTTTTCTTTTCCTACAATCTATCTCACGTGATGGTGTTGTTGTTGTTGTTCTTCTTCTTCTTCTTCTTGTTATCGTTGTTGTTGTTTCCACCTCTTGGCAATATTTAATGGAATAACTTTCCAATGTTGTTAATCAAAGAAAATTTTTTATATTGATTTCTTTGGTTGACAATATGGGAAAGTTTATTCTTAATCATATTGCAACACACAAAGATATTGATGAATGGTAAAAAATTGAAAAAGAAAACAATAAATGTTACTTCCAATTTTTTTCATTCACCATATTTTTATAATAGATGTCATATATTACCTCGTTCTTTTAGAAATCGAGGAGTAAGAATACCTATTTTATTGTATTTTTTATTTAAAAAGAAAAATATTTTACCTCGGTTTTGAGTCATAGTTGATGGAAAATACAAGTGTGTTTATTGAGTTTCTTCATCGTCCTTAAATAAATCATTGTCGTCCATTTAATGAGTATCAATGTTCAACACATTGCCATATAGTGATCCAAGTAAAACCTTAAATACATCCATTCGAAAGGCTAATAGCACATTATAAAAGCATTATGAATATAAAAAATTAATAATGAAGACATTTTTCATGAAAATATTGAAACTTAAAGAAGTTTGAAAAAGTTCTCTACAATGGATTGAAAGAGCAGAAAAATATCTGAGTTCAAGGTTTATGTTCTTAAAGAATCATATAACTGAATATTTATTTTATTTATGTAAACCCTTTTTTTTTTTAGAAACAAATGTATGCAAAAGTCATTGAGAATATACTTGGATCCAATATTTGTTCTTCCCCGAGATTCAATGAAACGAAGATTCAACATATATTCTTCACTGACAATGATGACGATGAATCAGATTCAAAATTTATTACATATTTTTACTTTAATATTTTATGTAATCAATGTAATATTTTTTATATTTTTTGCAAACAATGTAATTTATAAACAATTTAATTTAATATGCCGCGTAAACAATGTAAATTGTATTAAAAAAAGAATTTATTTTTCTCTTGGTTTTGGTCATAAACCGAAAGGTATGTGCTGCTAGTTTTGAAAATATAAAAAATGTTGTTGTTGAGGATTAAACCAATGACCATTTCAACTATCACCCTCAATTAATCAGAAACTGAGGGAAAAATGACAAGTTTTCATGACATCCTTCGTTACCTCGTTTGTATCACCGAGATAAAATCCCCTTTGCGTACGAGGTAACATGTTTTTTTTTTGTAGTAGGGGTAGAAAATAAATTTTAAGATTACTTTAAATTTAATATATATTTTTTTTGTAAGTTAGATGTCCTCCACACGCAACTATAAAGTCTAATCCCACAAACTGAAGAGTATCTTAATAGGTAGAAAAACTCTCCCTCAAAAAATCTAACATTGCTTTATGTCCATGGCTGAATAAACTAAAAGAGATTTAAGTGTTCTTGGATAAATTTAGAAAATTTCTTTAGCCACCTCCCTATGGGGGTCACCCCAGCGAAAATCCCAAAATACCCCTGCTTCGGAAATGAACTTCCGAAGCGTTTTTTTTTTTTAAAAAAATTTACACAATTCGGAAGTGCATCTCCGAAAACACCTCATGGGGGGTGTCTTCGGAGATGAACTTCCGAAAACACCTCATGGGGGTGAATTCGGAAATGAACTTCCGAATTATGCAGAAACTGTGTTTTTTTTATGTTTTTTCTTAAACTGTCTCGCATTTTAATTAAACGCAAACGCCAAATAAAAATAAGCAACAGATAAACTGAAAATACTAAGATGATAAATCCAATCCAAAAACACTGTGCGAAAGATACAATCCGAAAACAAAACAAAACAAAACACGTCAAACAAAACAAAAACACGTTATTCTGCCCGACGAGCGTTACAAAATACACATCAAACAAAACAAAAACACGTTATTCTGCCCGACGAGCGAACTCCTCTGAATGAAGATAATTATACCAATCCTCATCCCACTCAGTCTCAAAACCATCAACGTTGATCATGACTCTCACGCCTGAAGACTGAGCCTGCACGTCCGAGCCATGGACCCCCAGGGGACGAGAAGCAGAACCAGTCAAAACCTTCTTCTTCTCCTTCACCTCCTTCATTCCGCGAGAGCACGAGGTTGAAGAACCCTTTCTTCCCTTAGCGCCACCCATTCCTGCGTAAAAATGAAGAAAGAAAGGTCCATGAGACCTCCTTTTATAAAAGAAGAAAGGGGACAAAAACGCTTGGGAAACAGACAAGTCATTAAAGAACAAAGACGTTGGACACCAGCGACACGCCGTCAAAGAAGTCAGAACGCATGCACACAAACTTCAAAGAAACAGGCACAATAAACAAAGGCGTTAAAAATAAAGTACTTGCAAATTAAAACGGACACTCCCTACCCTCTCTAGCCGACGCAGTCTGGGTCTCCCTACCCTGTTTGATGCGTGCTGGTTGGTTGTCTGACATGTTCCTGTAAACAATTGAAATCGATTAATATGCGAGACAAAATAAAAAACTAAAAAATTTGAACTTCTGATACAATTCGGAAGTTCATTTCCGAAAACTAGGATGGAGGTGTTTTCGGAAATGAACTTCCGAAACATCCCTGCGATGGAGTTTTCTGCAACTTCCATGGCAGACCCCAAAATCAAACATAAAACAAATTCAAAAAGCTTCTAAACAACCTAAATACTACTAACAACCAGTCCATATATCATTTATGCAATTGAAACCCTAAATAACATGCATTTGAATAATGAATCTAACAAATTTAAAACTTACAAATTGAGTGATTTGTGGGCTTTTGAATGTTGTATAGCAATGTGATTGGAGCCTTGATGCAGCCTTGGAAGTGTGTTTGCACAAATTTTCGCCTTTGCTTGTTTTTGATTTGAGTTAGGGTAAATGAATGGGGGAGGGGGAGGGTTTTGATAAATCTGCATAACGCGCAGCATTTCGGAAATGAACTTCCGAAATACTGTTTTCGGAAATGAACTTCCAAAATAAGACAATTTTTTCAAGAAAAAAGGCGTTTTCGGAGATGCATCTCCGAAAACACCTTTTTCTTGCATTTTCGGAAATGCATTTCCGAAGTCAGGGGTAGTATAGGGTTTTCACCAGAGGTGGACTAGAAGGTAGGGAGGTTGGCAAAGAAATTTTCTAAATTTAATATATATCATCATGAAGGTGACACATAAGTTTCTTTCTTTTATAAAAAATCTAATATAAATATTATTAAAAAAATATGGCATCAATGTTCAACAAACATGACAAGTTAATAGGAAATATACCTTTAATGAGCAATAAAAGGTAAGACCAAAATTTTTCAAAGAAAAACTCATGAGCTAATAGGTCATGTATGAGGTATAAAAAATTATTTAAAACCAGTAAGGAAAGCCAAATGCATCACTTCATGCTATAGAACCCTATAATTCATCTCTATCATCATTCATTCATAGACAAAAAACACCATCTCATCTCCACTCCTAATTTAGCGATCTTATAATTAACATGGTGCCCCAAATTCATACCTTATATATACCCCACTCATCATTCTTCTATTTCAAGCCAGAAAACTTCCTCATAACATCAATGATGTTTAGTACTCTAATTTCAAGTGTGTATTTGGTTTCAATAATATTCACACTACTAGCTTTAATTGGAGGATATCTCTATGGGCCATTTTGGAGGTTAAGGAAAGTTCCAGGCCCACCATCTCTTCCACTGGTAGGACACCTTCCATTGTTAGCAAAGTATGGCCCTGATGTGTTCTCAATCCTTTCCAAGCAATATGGCCCAATTTACAGGTTTGTATTTATACTTGTATACATAAATAAACCTTGAACACATACATGATCATGATTTTCATATTGATGATATTGTTCTTATATTTGGTAAATGTTGATGAAGATTTCATATGGGAAGACAACCTCTTATAATCATAGCAGATGCAGAGCTATGTAGAGAAGTTGGAATCAAAAAATTCAAAAACCTTTCAAATAGAAGCATTCCTTCTCCTATCTCTGCTTCTCCTCTTCACCAAAAAGGTTTATTCTTCACAAGGTATATATACTCACATTTATGACTTAAAAAGTATAAATAACAATAACCATAGTAGTCCGCAAATTTCAGTTCAACTGTCAAACACCAATATTGTTGGGTTTGACACTATTATTAGAGTTCAAACTTTGATATGGATAGTTGTGTATGTGAGTTTTTAGTAGTTATTACCATTTCGTCTACGGAAAAAATAATAATAACAATAATAATTTTTTTGTTGGAGCATATGATTTATAAGTTAAGATGAATTTTAATGTAATGATTTGTATTATATGAATCATGATAAACATTAGTAGTAGTTTTATATCTGAATAATTTTCATACCATATAAGATATATTGAAAGATAAGGTATAAATTAATGTACTTTGTTTGTACAACTTTTCCCCCCTCAAAAGTCAACACTGCATTTTTCATGTGAGTTTGAAGGTGGGGTAGCCTAGCCACTAAGTTTATTGCCATCAACTTTTTAGATCACAACATTATTAAATTAAGATCCTCAAAATCACTCAAATCCAAGAGTTTACCAAAAGTTTGTCATTTTTCTAAACATCACTATGCTTGATGTGCAAGATTTCAACTCACAAATATTGATCATCTAAATTTAAAATAAAAAATAATTTTTATATCATTGTCATTTAGTACATATTTCTTATCAAGTTGGATTTGTCATAAATGTTTTAATTCGCTGATAAAATCATTAAGATATTAAATACGTACTAAGTTTTTGTGTATATTTTTAAAATGCGCATAATTTTTGATATTCAAATAACGCAATTTATTTGAAATTGTAGAGATTTGCAATGGTCTACGATGAGAAATACTATATTATCGGTATACCAACCATCACACTTAGCCAACTTAGTGCCAAAAATGCAATCAGTTATAGAATCTGCAACACAAAATCTTGACACACAAAAAGAAGACATAATCTTTTCAAATCTTTCCCTAAGACTAGCAACTGATATAATTGGAGATGCAGCATTTGGAGTCAACTTTGGTCTCTCTAAGCCTCAATCAATTTGTGAATCAATGAGCAATGTTAACAATGTAGAACATTCAAGTGCTAGTAATGATGAAGTATCAAATTTCATCAATCAACATATTTACTCCACAACACAACTTAAGATGGATTTGTCGGGTTCGTTTTCGATTATAATTGGCCTAATTGCTCCAATACTTCAAGAGCCATTTAGGCAGATTCTTAAGAGAATACCCGGCACTATGGATTGGAAAATGGAATGTACTAATAGAAATTTAACCGGTCGTCTTGATGAGATTGTTAAGAAGAGAATGGAAGATAAGAATCGAAGAACTTCGAAGAATTTCTTGTCGCTTATATTGAATGCTAGAGAATCAAAAAGTGTTTCGGAGAATGTGTTTTCGTTCGATCACATAAGCGCGGTTACTTATGAACATTTACTTGCTGGATCAGCTACGACATCTTTTACTTTGTCATCTATTGTTTATTTGGTTGCTGGTCACATAAATGTTGAAAGAAAATTGCTTCAAGAGATTGATGAGTTTGGAACACATGATAGGATACCTAATGCTAAAGATCTTAATGAAAGTTTTCCTTATATTGATCAGGTATAAGGTGAAAGATGAAGAAATTTTTAAGTTTTGTTTAGAAATTTGTTGAGGTTGCAAGGACTAATTAGCAAATATATTTTATATTTTTTTTGTTTATTAATGTAGGTGATTAAAGAGGCAATGAGGATTTACACTGTCTCTCCATTGGTTGCAAGAGAAACATCAAATGAAGTAGAGATAGGAGGTTACCTTCTTCCAAAGGTAACACATCTTAGTCCAATGATTTTTTTACTAGATTTGGATTCTTTTCTCTCCGTGTCTATATAGACGTCAATTTTAGTTTTCTGATCAAGATCAAATAATTTATATTTCGTCTGTGTCTTTTAAATCGTATTTACCAAAGTTGGTACACACACTTTAATGTGCGATTCCTTGATCATAACATACATATGTTTTTATGGAGATATATATTTTGGTAAATTCTTCTTGTAGAGTTTTTTTAGCAATAATCTATTACTAATTTAGTTTTATATATGTGAGTAGGGAACATGGGTATGGTTAGCACTCGGAGTTCTAGCAAAAGACTCAAGAAACTTTGCAGAGCCAGAGAAATTCAAACCGGAGAGATTTGATCCCAAATGTGAAGAAATGAAAAGAAGGCATCCTTATGCATTCATACCATTTGGAATTGGTCCAAGAGCATGTATTGGCCAGAAATTTTCATTGCAAGAGATCAAGCTTACTTTGATTCATTTGTATAGAAAATATGTATTTCGTCATTCACTTAGCATGGAAAAACCTATAGAACTTGAATATGGTTTAGTTCTTAATTTCAAGCATGGTGTCAAGCTTAGAGTAATAAAAAGAGCATAATAGTGTGTAAATATGTAAACCAGTTAGATTGTATTATTAAAGGAGTGGATGAATTGTTATCTTTTCAATATTAAGGTAAAATATATAATTCAAAACTCAAGTTATAAATTAGTCATTTATGTTGTGTTAAGTGTCTTCTTTACATTGATCGAAATAGTTTGAAAATGTGTTTAAAGTGGTGAGTTGTCTTCACCTTGAAAATTTATTTAGTTAGTATTCGATAAATATTTGAAGTAGTGAGTGTTTGGTTTTAAATGAAAGTTTGGAAGAAGAAAAAAAAAGGTTAAAGGAGACTAAAAAGAAAAGAGATTTGGTTTTACAATTGGAAGTTGGACCATGAAAGCTATTTATGTTCTGTGATATATGATGGAGCAACATCAGATAGATCAATAAAACTTATACTTAATTTTTATTAATTTAAAAAAGGAGTATGATTGAGTGTCTAAAGAGATTTTATGAAAAACTCTAAAGAAAAAAGGAGTTAGGATTACCTATTGTTTTGTGTCGGCCAAAGGCCCGATACGAGTAAGATTCGTGTATCCAACCCAATGACGCAAAACCTATGCGTTATTATCCATCATATATAATAGAATTACGTGAGAATTAAGGTACAATTTTCTCATCTCATCATTTTACTTCACTCATCTTAGATTTTGTAACTGACTTGGGCGTTGGAGTGTTAGCCTTGCAGGTTCATCACTGCATCACCGTATTGGAGAGCAGTATCACCACATTTGGAGTCCATCATCATCAATCGAATACAATTATGGTTCCACCTAGGAACACTTACGCTGTTTATGGGAATCGACTTCTGATTCTCGCGAAATTCCATAATTAAACCCCATTTGATCCAAAGCCAAATCTCAATGGAATCACAATAGGAAGAATGAATTTGCCCCTATAAAGCGTTAGGGACTCTTCCTTAAAACCTCATAATCCAACCACTATTTATGATTGTTGTAACCAAGGAAACTAAGAAGCAATTGCTGCAAAGATAATGACCTCCTATTGCAAGATCTTGCTCAATCATAAAGATAAACCAAAAGAACTCATGAATCTATGCGATCACAACATAATGTGCGAGCCTCCGAAGAAAATTCAAAATTTTCCCCTGTCATCACGATACACCGTGCCACATTAGAATACTCAAGCTATAGTAGGAGCTTGACTGATACAAACGCAACTCAGAGCAAACATGAAAGTAGATTTCCATCGCATGAACCAAGGAATAAATGAGACAAGGAAAAGTATGTGCGTTTTCCATATTTGTCAACATTCTATGAAGGGAGGTATATCTTCTTAGATAAAGACGCTTGAAAGGGAGCAATTATATAACTACCAATAATTTCCAATTAAGTGGAACTATTGAATCATGCAGCATTTTTATAGCAAGGCTGAGATATGCCTGTTACGTGATCCATCTAGATTCTTGGAGGAGGCACGAATCTAAAAAAATTTGGACTAAGATTCCAAGCGAAATGTTGAGTAATGTTGAGCATGAGTTGAAAGATCTACTAGGGAACGTCAAGTTTCTCAGAGATATCCTCCATGTGAGTATGTTTTGATAATCACTGGTAGTGGAGAGCAAGAGCACTACCAAGATGCCATTTTAAATGTCGATAAATAAAAGTGGTTGAAGGTTGTGTAAGAAGAGATGAACTCCTTGCATGAGAATCATACATTTGAGTTGGTGAATTTTTTTAAGGGAAGAAGATCACTCAAGAATAAATGAGTATACAAGATAAATAATCAAAAGGATAAATCTCAACAAAGATCTAAAGAAATATTGGTTGTGAAATGTTTAAATTAGAGAAAGGGTATTGACTTTGAAAAAATTTTCTCGCATGTGGTGAAGATGACTTCTATTTGAGTTGTGTTTGGATTAGCATAAAGCTTGAATCTAGAGGTTGAATATTTTGATGTGAAGACTGTTTTCCTTCATGATGGTATGGAGAAATATATTTCATAGAGCAACCTAAGGGCTTCTAAGTCAAAGGTAAAGAAGAACTTGTTTGTAGATTGAATAAAAGTTTGTATGGTCTCATTTATGCTCCGTGAAAATGGTACAAAAAGTTTGAAAAAGAATGGTCATGGTAAAACTATTATTGATCATTGTGTGTTTGTGAAAAAGTTATTTAATGGGAAATTTATTATTCTCTAGTCATATGTTGATGATATGTTAATTGTTGGTCATGATAATAAGAAGATTAAAAGGTTAAAGAAAGAGTAAGCAAATCATTTCAATGAAAGATTTGGGTCTTGCACAACAAATATTTGGCATGATAATTTCTCGTGATAGAAGAGTGATAAAATGTGGTTGTCTTAACATGATTATATCGAGAAGTTGTTAGAGAAGTTTAACATGAGCAATTAAAAACATATGAATGCTCCACTTATCAGTCATTTCAAATTGAGTTCTGAACAATGTCCTACAAGTGAAGAAGAGAAAGTAGACAGGAAAAATGTTCCTTATGCATCTGTAATTGGTAGTTTGATGCATGTTATGGTATGCAAAAGGTTGTATATTGATCTCATTGTTGGTGTTCTTATTTAGTTTATCTCTAATCCTGGCAAAAATTAGTGAACTGGATTCTCAAATATCTCAAAGGTACTTCTAGAGTGTGCTTATGCATTGGGAGTGATGAACATGTGCTAGATTGTCGTATATGTATTATGGTAAGTGATATAGATTCCATAAAACCTACTTATGGATACATGATGAATTTTGTATAGGAGCAGTGTCTTGGCAATTAAAGTTACTTTAAATAATATTAAGGTTGAATATATTGCAGCAATTTAAGTATCTAAAGAACATTTATGGATGAAAAAATTCCCACTAAAGTAGGGTGATGAGAAAGAGAAGTTTGAGTTACTCTGAGATAGTTAGATTATAATTTCTCTTGGTAAGAACACGAAGGTCAAAGCACAATGAGGTGCGGTATTATTAGATATGAGGTGCGTTGAAGACGAAGTCATTTTTCCTTGAGAAGATCCATACTGACGAGAATGGTTCAGATTGTTAAATGATATGCTAAGATCTAGAGGGGTGAATAGATCCCATTAAAAAAATTGTTCGTTTTTAAATTGTTTTCAAAGATGGCTTGCAGAAGTGCTCCGGGATCGACTTGGGTCTATTCTGAACCGCTATTGGTAGAATCGAATGTGCGTTTAAACCTTTAATAAATGTGAGAAATGTTGAAGATGAGAAGTAGCTTGAATCAATTTTTTTTGAAATATGTCGTTTGAACGATTAAACACTCAAGCACCTATTTCCAATGAAATATAGTTGACATAATTGACTTAGTCAATTTGTCGAACACTTGTTATGCAAATTTTATTATGCATAATCAATTTCACAAACAATTGGTATGCAATTTATTGCAAACCAATATTATCTAAATGTTGATTGTGAATTCCAATTGCAATTCTTTACACAAAAACACTTTTGTTTCACAATTTAAACACTTAAAATTATTAGCAAATTTCCGGTTGTATACCAAAGTCAATAGCAAGTAAAAGAGAAACAAGGAGAAAGGAACAAAAATATTTGTTTAGGCAGTTCATCGTTCATCCTCGCTACAGTTACGCCTACCCCTAATTCCAAACGGGAATTGAGATAGTGTTCATTTCTTTCTAACTCTTGCATCAAACCAGAAAAATAAGAACAACTCATATCCATAAAACCTGCATTTTAAAGTACCTAATTCACCTGCCCTCTCTTAGGCGCACTCCAAACTTACACGCCCTAGTGGACATCCCAGCAATATTTGAGTAGTCCATTCCCCACCATTTTAGTCATGTTTTCCACAAACCAAGTTGAAGAGTTAGTAGGCTCAGAGTCAAGAAGATATAATCATTTCCACCAATTGGAAGTTAATTTATAACAAGATGATCTTTCCCCATGAAGCAAGGAGATAATAGCATACCATATCTAGCCGAGAGAATATCATACCAAAGACTAGTGGCAACTATGATCAATCTCCAATGCCATTTGTCTAGTTGGGCCAAATTAATTAATAGAGATCATGCCCACCTATGCCTTTTTCTTCTTTGGCTTACAAACACCATAACCTAACCCAATATATTTTTGACTCGCCTTTCACTCCTCCCCAAAGTATCCTCTTCTATAGCCTCACAATCCTATTCTAAAACTTAATTAAATTTTCATTAACCAAGCTCCCCCAAACTAACAAAATTATGACTCCTTGAAATAATTCATCGAGAGATAAAGCTAATAGCAGGCTTCCAAGTGCCTTCTAAACAAGGATTAGCACCCACTGGAAGACCAAGATACTTTAAAAGGGAAATAATTTTGTTTGGAATGCAATAATCCTTCGCCAAAACCAAAACGGATGGAGGAACATTGACTCAAATCAAACTAATTTTAGAAAAATTAACGTGAAACCCACAAGCTAGCTCAAAAACATGAAGGGTGGTTTTAATTATCTAAAGGTTCTCAAGAATTGCCTCATCCAATATAAGAGTGTCATATGAAGTTTTCATATGAGAAACCACGAGATCAGAGGATCCCGCCTTAAAATCAAAGAAGAGACCGAAATCCACCACCCTACCAAATGAACCGTTAAGTTGTTCCACTACTGTCAGAATAAGGAATGAGGTTAACAAGGCCAAATGTTTACTCCTCCTTCATATATTTATCTCTTGAGTAGTTCATCCATTAATAAGGACATCAACATTCCTAGAGAACACACAAGATAGAATCTAAACACACCATTTATCTCAAAAGTCAAATCTACCTTGCATATGATCCAAGAAACTCTAATTCACATAATCATACACATTTTTTTAAATTGATCTTGAAAGTAAGGCACACTTTCTTGGTTTTCCTTATCATTTCCATCATATTGGTAACCATCACCACCCCATCAACCAAGAGACTCCCTTTAAGAAATGAAAATTGGTTAGGGATGATAAGTTTATCCATGTCACTAGCCAATATATCAGCAAATACTTTAGCCACAAGCTTGTACAAGTAGCTAATTAAAGTGATTGGGAGAAAATCCTCTAACTAGGTGTCAAAATCAATCCTAAAAAGATTATCCAACATCAATCTTAAAAAGACGACCAAATATCTTAGAAAAGAGAAATTATAACCATCTAGTTATGGATTCGTATTATCATCACATTGAGTAACCTCTAGATCAATCTCACTGAAAAAGGAAAGGAGAAGAAATATGTGAAGTATATTATGAATATTGAATACATAGAAAGAAACCCAATCCATAAAAAAAAAAAAAGAATTGTCAGTTAGCGGTTCCTAAAAATATTTGTAAAGTATTTCACTACCTCGCGAATCTCAACTACAACTTGAACCCACTTATATCCAACAAAAAGAGTCAAAAGAGCATTCCTCATTTTCTTACTATTAACGTATGCATGGGCAGTATTAGTGTAACCTTCCTTAAGCCACCTAGTTTGAGGAATAAAGTTTTGCAATAACCCTAGTTCTATAGTCAATATCATCCTTATTAAAGAATAAAGTTTTGCAATAACCCTAGTTCTATAGTCAATATCATCCTTATAGCCCAAGGTCATAACTTCCTCCTTAAGCACCTCAATTTTCAAATCCAAGTTATCGAAGACTTCATTACCAAAATTTTTGAGAGCACCTTTAATAGTTTTTAAAGTTTATATTTAAAGACAAAGGACTTTCACCTAGTTAAGATAAATTATCCTAACTGTTCTTAATAAATTAAATAAAATCACCATGTTGAAGCTAGTGATTGTTGAACATGAAAGGCTCGGGGCCCTAAAGTTGGTTAGAGTAACGAAGGGTAACTTTTACTTTGGGTATTAAGTCTCTATTTTAAATATAAATTTCAAACTTGTAAGTGTTCAGTTACATAATCTTAGATGATCAAACTGATAGAGAGGTATAATAGTATTATTTAGTAGTATTATTATTAGTATTACTATTTGACTCTAATTGAATTGGGCTTTTAGTAGTGTTTGAGCCTTTTAGGTTTAATATCCATTTAGAGTAGTATATATTGTAGTCTCATAGAGACATTTAGAATCAATCAAAGAAATGAAAAAGTCTTTTAGTTTCCTTTATTTTATTTAGTCAATTTTATTGTTCTTTCCCTTTTATTTTAGAAACCCTAGTTCAATAGATCTTGGTAGGAAAATCTTCCTATCAATTGGTGCTTTCATTTTCGATCTCACTTCCGCCTAAACTTCATGACGATATTGTTGTTTGATGGGGAAGAAGATGCCTATTGGTGGATTTTGTGTTTGGAGAAATTTTTCAAGGAGCATGAAACACCCGAATCATGGAAGGTTTTGAAAGCTGTCGGAGCATTGAGAGGTTTTGCTCTCGAATGGTGGATATGGTGGTCTCGTATTCATTGTAGATATACTTGGGATACCTTTACCATAGCACTGTTATGGCACTTTAAACCGGAATGGCGTGAAATTTTACCACTGTTGGATGAGGAAGAGAAACTAGATCTAGTTATCGAACCAACTCCTACGGTTGAAGTTAACCACAAGCAAAACCATTCTACAGATGACGGTAAAGAGGAAGAAGAGGTGATGGAAGATCGGGATCCAATGAATTTCATCAAGGAGTTTTCTGTTCATGAAGATTTTGCTTCTGAATCTCGAGTTGTTAGTGAAAGGGTTCAAAATCCTTTTCCAAATTTGAAGCAACAACTAATTTCAGATCCGATTACAACTCAAACCTTTGTTCCGATCTTAACCCCATCCAACATCAATTCAGAGCTCCTTGTCGACACCATTGTTAATGTGAAATCTGAGTTCCTTTTCCCAGAACAAGTTATTGGTGAAGAAGAAAGAGCAACAACATCTTTGTCGCTACCACCTCCAAAGCCACCAGATACTACTTCTAACTTTGTTGTTGAAGAACAAAGAGGTGAAAACAATGTTTCAGTAGAAACCCTTCTGCCAGATCTAACTCTAAAGTCATTTGAGTCTTGCATCTTCAAACGAATAAGAGAGGGAAATAATGATACCGATATGGTTTTCAAGTTATCGATTTCTAGTCTATTACCACTAAAATCGATACCTAATAAACCTTTGGTAACTCCGTCGCTGCTTTCAGCAACAACAACTTCGTTGCTACCTCCTTCAAAACCGCCAGATCTTCCATGGAAACCACTATTACAAACACCACCTCTGATTTCTTTTTTTCCTCCATCACTACCTCTACCGAATACACCTTTAACATTCTTACATTCACCACCGAACAGAGTTTCGATTCAATCATCACGAGCTCTACCGCCACCGAAGCCACCTGATTCAATCATGGTGCCAGTCTCACTGCTGCCACTTGAACCAACTCACCATTTGTTTGATGAAATGCCAAAACGAGACGCTGCAAGATTCTTCACCGCAGCGGTGTTGCACATCATCTCCGTGACCTACACTCCATGTCCCTTCAACGACAACAAGTTTCATGATGATGTCGATTTGAAAATTCCACCAAAACCACCAAATCAGATGGTCATTCAAACACCGTCACTGTTTTTGTCATATTTTTCAAAGCAATTTGTTCATCACTATCCTGAGAAGGCAGAGAAAGAGCATTTGACCTCGCTAAAACCACGATTCAATACGCTTAATGGTCTTGTAAATGTCATCTTGGAGGTTACCAAGTGTGTCATAGAGTTCAATGAAATTCAAGTTCAGTACAATTCACACAAAGTAACAGCCTCAACACAGGCTATCAATTTGATAGGAAGGCAGGGTTCGTTGATTAAAATTATACAAGAAAGTACTAGTGTTTCTGTTAGAGTTTTAGCTAGAGAGGATCTTCCTTCGGATGTTGGTGCCGACGAGAGGATTGAGGAACTGCAGGGTGAAACCTTAAAGGTTCTTAAAGGTCTAGAAGCAGTAGTCGGGCACCTGAGGAAGTTTTTGGTTGATCATAGTGTTATTCCCCTATTTGAGAAAATTTTCAATGCATCAATCTCCCAAGACTGCCAGACAGATTTTTGGGCCGAGAAACCATCACTCCATAGTGCTTCACAATGTAACATGGTTACTGATATTCCTCCTTCAACAAAAAGGGATTATTTCTTTGCTGACCGTGAAAGGCAATTGGATTCATTGCTCTTTTCCTCAACAATGTCACAATATGAACAAGATTCTTCAATTTCTGGTCTTCGTCCTGCGACATTTAATCGCGCTAGTGCTTCCTTTGTTACTACTGTGATACAAACAATGCAAATACCACTTTCTGATGCAGAGGATATAATTGGTGTTCAAGGGATTAATATTGAATTCATCCTCCGAACTAGTGGAGCCATATTGACTGTGCAGGAGAGTAAAGTGCCAGATGAAACCATTGTGGAAATAAAAGGTACCTCCTTTGGTTATTTTTTTGTTGCTCCTATAGTGATTGTTGATGTTAAGTTTTATGGCCAGTGGTTTACCAAGGGGAAAATGTATTTATCGATGGTTGCGAATCCGACTAGTCAGATGTCTGTTGTTGGTTACCTTGTTGCGGCACAGGCTGCGGCGATGATGGGATGGAAAGAGAGTGGTATATGTTTTTTTCTCTCTGGGTATTGCGCATTATTTGGTGTTTTTTTTGACGTTGTATCAGAGGTTGCCGGGGAATAATAAGATTTCGACGATGTTGCGGTCGGTGTTCTTCCTGTTCTTTGTTGCCCCTAGTACTGCTAGTTTGGCTTTGCACACGGTTTCTGGTTGCTTTGATACTGCTTCTAAGATGTTGTTCTTTCTCTACCTCTTCCTTTTCTTGTCCATGGATTCAAGGCCTTTGTTATTCAAGAAGTCAATGAAGAAGTCTAGTGTGGCATGGTGGACTTATTCTTTTCCTCTAACGACACTGACAATATCTTTAACACAATATGCTCATGAAGTGAAGGGAATAATGGCTCATGTTATAATGTTAGTCTTATCATTAATCTCAGTTTTGGTGTGTCTTGAGTTATTGATTGTCTCTGCTCTCAACATTAGGGTGCCTTTAAATGCACACAAGCATATTTCAAGACAGACAAATAACATTGCTGCAATTTGAACAATATCTCTTTACTCATCTTGATTTTAGAACCTTGAGGACAAGGTTCAAGTGAACCCGGCGGCAATGATAGAGAGGTATAATAGTATTATTTAGTAGTATTATTATTAGTATTACTATTTGGCTCTAATTATATTGAATTGGGCTTTTAGTAGTGTTTGAGCCTTTTAGGTTTAATATTCATTTAGAGTAGTATATATTGTAGTCTCATAGAGACATTTAGAATCAATCAAAGAAATCAAGTTATTTTTGTCTCTAATTTTCTTAGCTTATTTTTATTGTTCTTTCCTCCTTTCTATTACAAACCCTAGATTTTAGTCTTGTAAGTGTTCAGTTACATAATCTTAGATGATCAAACAAAGGTAAAAAAAAATGTTAAGTTTGAATACTCTACATATAATATTAAACAAGATGATTAAAACATGAAAATAGTTTTGATCCCCTTGAAATTATACAAGACTCATAAGCTTAATGGATTTTTTTTATATGAAAACCATTAAAATAGAGGGCAATTATTTTAAAATACACTTCCTTATTTTGAAATAAGTCTTAAGTTACAAAATATGATTTGGGGTCTTTAATGATTAGTACCTATAGAAATAAGAAATTTTCTGTAACTAAGGTCTATCATTTTGAATAGCCTTAATTTCAAGGCTTTATTATACCAATATTTAATTCAATAAAAATATTAACCAAACAAATTTGCATTTATTTAGCTAATGATAGTAGGAAATAAATTTATACTCAATCACTAAGTCCCCAGGGAAACAAATTATTTTGTTATAGCATAATCGTACACTTGTTGGATTATCAAAACCATAAATTAATTTAGTTAACCTACAAACTAGATTGTGTTTGGGTGATTAGAACTATGGGAAGTTGCATATACACTTATTCTTAGAGATCAACATATTTATTTGGAGGAGAAAGAGAAGATAATATTAATGTGAATTAAAAACATTATCATAAGCAATCATATTCATTAAGGGGACATAATAACATAATTTATTCTAACATTAATATATTTTATTCCTTGATATAAAAGTTTAAAAGGTTAAGAGTCAAATCAAATTTTACTAATTTTTTCCTCATGTGATTGAGGTACATCAAGAGCAATAGAAGACCATTGTCTAGAAAGTGATACAGATGTAGAAGAAATAGAATTTCTAGGATGATATGCTGATACTTTCTTCCCTTTTCCTTCATATATAACAGCATCCTCTTCTTCATCGGGCATACATTTCTCACCTAATATAATTGTTTTCATCCAAACAGATTCATCCCCTTTTATCTTCTCTCTCTTTACTATATCATTTTCCTCTTTTTTATCCCAATTCTTTGCCAAAGACAAACTCCTTGGCAATTTCATACTCAAACTAAACGATAACTTACGTTCAGAAGTTACCCTTTTCATAAATTGTGAATCTTTGTTGTTGGCTTGTTGCATGGATGGTGGAAGAGGTAACTCTTTCATCGACATTTCATTGTTATTTCCTTCTGTTAATGTGTTTTCTAACTTTGTTGTCTCTGAGGTAAGAGGTTGTTCTTGTGATATAAATATTGTTGCATTTGTGTATGTTGTTTCTTGCGTATTTGTTGGTGGTGGTTGGGTTGTAGATGAATCCTTCATTGTTTCTATAACATCAAGTGGATTAGACAATGTATGAGGTTGTGGTTCTGGTGTTGTTGGAGATTTTTTTCTTCGAAATCGAACACTACATAAATTTATGATTATTGCAATGCTTGTTGCTAATGCTACAAAGGAGAATGAAAAATATAGAAACGAATCTATCAATGAATTATTGACATTGTCATAATGGACCCTTCTTCCCATGACAATGTAATATTTACTATATGAGTGATTTATATTGATTACAATTTATTATATGCTCTTTGTTTTGCTTCTACAATTTAATTTTCTTTCTTGGAAGAAAAGTGTTTGAATTTTTTATAGAAATATATAAATTAGGGAAATGATCAAACGACCAATTTTGTTTTTGTTTTTCGTTTTGTTCTGTTGAGTTTGTTGAATAAAACCACCTAAGGTTGCTCGAATTTAGGTGTTGAAGGGAAAGATCCAGATATGAAAACCAAAAAGACATAAATTTAGAAATTTTCATTGATAGGATGAGATTTTATCAAACTTGTTGTATAATCATAATCATAATAACAATAATAATAATTATAATAATAATAAAATTAATAATTTATTAATTATATTGTATATATAAATAACTTTAAAAGAGTTTTATACCCATTTTCCCCTGTCATATTAGGTGAATTTGAAAAAGAAAAAAAAACATAAATTTCATCCTTGCCCTTTCAAGATTCTCCTATTTTGGCACCTTAGTGGATTTAGTCTACATAATCTGTGATGTAGTGTTGTTGTATCGATATTTTTATTATTTTTTCATTCATTTTAAATGACATGACTGTTGTCATACCCTAATTTTGTCCCTAAGACATTTAGACATTTTTGCTTCATTAATGAAGCATTCATACATTCCATTTATGTTCTAAATTCAACTGGCACCTCATCCATCATGTTAGTTCCATAGTTTTGTGATGGGCATAATTTTGCTAAAATATGGTTCTTAACTAATGCTGAGTAAGGTGTTAAAACATCTTGACCTACTGTCATAACATGTTCAGTTGTTATGTGATTTGCTAGATGTTGTGACATCCTACACCAGAATATCCTGACAGTTCAGACTAGTTTTTAATCTTTGGAAGATTTGATTGAAAAATATGAGAATCTGGAAGATTCAGATACTCATTACAGGCACAGGCAATCAAGGAGTTCTTAGGACAAATGTATATTTGTTTTGGTTTTTAGAAAAAGAATATTTGAGATTTTTTTAGAAAACTAAGATTTGATTTGATTTGTTCCTATTTTGTTGCGAAGATCTTGCAGCTGTTTCAGAAAGGAGAAGATTGGATTTATTTTAGAGTCCAAGTCCATACTGCAAAAGTCTATAAATAAGGACTTGGTAAACCTAGTTTTGCAAGCATTCACAAATAGAAATCTTGGTGCAAAATAAGGGTTGGTGTTTTGAGAGTCCTTTAAGGTTTTCGTGTGTTATGTTCTTTGTGTCACTCATATATCTTCTGATACAATGAGGTGGAGATATATTCTCTCTCTTGAAGCTTTAAGTAAAAGAGTTGTGTATTGTTCTTGATCAAAGCTTTTAAGCAAGATCAATTATTGTTCTTAGTTAAGGTTCTTGACTAAGTATTGTTTATTTGAAAGTGTAATCTTTCTATTTGGTTCCTCTGGTCATGTGGAGTGTGACTGTTTTTTATCACTGCGGTGTTTGGAAGTGAGATGTTGATTTATCATATTTAGATGTCAATTTCTAGGTAGAAGTAGCATTAGGTAGGAATTATGAGATAAGCTGTAAATTGGGATTATTTAGGCTTTGAACTAGTACTGCTAATAGTATATTTCCTTCCTGGCTTGGTAGCCCCCAGATTAGATGTTGTACTGAACTGGGTTAACAATTTACTGGGTTATTTATCATTCTGCATTTAGTTTTCAGACTTGATAATTGTGATGTCACTCAGCAGATGTTATAACATTTGTCTTGACATCGTGTGTTGTTAGGACATCTGTCTTGATATCTGTTTTTGTAAGTGCCAAAATTTCACATCATATGTCTTCACATAATCTAATTATTTTAGCATCTTTAAGAAAAATTCAACCAAAAAGAGAAAGTCATTTTTAGTCCATACCTTTATTGCATCCACACAATCTCATTTTCCATTTAATTTTCTATGCCATTTCATTAAAATATGGTAGCTTGCATTACAAGTTTCTTTTGAAAAATTCAAAATAAGAGTCAACTTGATTTTACATTAAGTTCAAAAGTTTCATAATATTCATGTCATGCAAAAGCTAGTTTATTTCACCATGCATTATTCTCACATCCATGCCTTCTTCATCATCCAAGTTCAAACACACAAAAATTAAGAAATTGAAACATATGGTACCATGCTCACATGCATTCACACATTACATTATCATTTTCATGGTTTAGCATTCAAATTCAAAAGGAATTGAAAAGTAGACAAACCAAGTTAAAAGTCATAATTTTACAATCATGTCCATGTCATCATCTTCGCAAATGAGGTTAAACCAAAACCAATTTTAAATCAAACTTGAGTGATTATTATGCTACCATTGTTTTCATATCTATTTTACACTTACATCAATTCAAAAGAAACCAAAATATAAACCACCAAAAAAACAATTTGAATCAAAAATGAATTTTGAACTTGAACTAATGGTATTTGAGTTAAGTGATTTTGGTTTTCTTCTTCATCAACAAACTCGTGCCACGGTTTCATCATCCATTCAAATTAACAATAAACCAATTACAAATTAATTTTGAAACTTGAATTCATTTTCCTCATACTAGCAGCCCATGTTTACATACATTACACCAAAGCAATTCAAAAGAAAAATGGGCAAAAATAAAATGAAATACACGTTTGAATCAAAATTGAATTGGAATTTTCATTTTTCATTGAATTTCAAAATGATTTTACATTACATTAGTTAGTTACCAGAGAAGTTGCAAATTAAAATTGCACATGGCTAAGAACACTCCACAAATTCAAGGAGAATTTCATTCAATTCCCTCATCACATGATCACTCCTAACAGAATTAGAGTTCACACATTACCCCTCATCCCAGCTCACACAAATTCTTAACATGCACAGGGAGCCCCACCTTGTTACCATGCACCTTCACCCTAAACCCCTTATCTTTGTTTACTTGCACTGGTAGACCCATAAAACGCCCTTGGATGAGTCAACGAGTCCATTTTTGTTGGTCTCTAGAATTTTGGCCTCCTTGCAGCTTGGGCCTTTTCCCATTTTTACTTTTACCACACGTTTTTCTTCCTCTCACACCTTATATACTTGAAAAATAATTATTCGAAGATAATCAAATTTGAGTTTAGGATGTCACATCTCAACTCAAAATAACAAATTCCTCAAATTAAAACATAGTAGCGGAACCTAAGAAATATAGTTCAAACTTCAAAATCTTGAATTAAACAACTGAAATATCAAAATACGCAATTAACTTAAAACAAATCCAGAAAAACACAAAACAACGATAACGTCCTCAAACCCTAGTATTACAGATTCGAGCATTAACGAAAAACTAAACTGCGAAAAACACAAATAAACAAAGAGGCTCCAATATCCAACTCACATAGCAGCTACTCATCTACCTGATTATATGTACTCTAACGAGTACAAAGTATCACAAACAAATCAAAAATGGGTGAGAATATTTCCATTGATGTTATCGGTGAATAAAACAGTACAGATAGTTCCAATAAAAAATATCACAATTTATTCACACTCGTAAACAATTACAAAAATTCAACATAAAATGCTATGCAATCCTCCTCCAAAAATGCATGTGGTGCCAAATTTTGGATTTTAGAGTTATTTTGCTAATTTATTCATGTCTCTGGTTCCTCTGTGAACTGTGTCCCTCTCTCAATCGATTAATCACTGATTCTATTCTCAAAGCACGAACCAATCAACGTATGCAGATCATAGAGATTCAGACTGAAGAAAATGAAAAGGAACTTGGAAAACGCGAAAAGTCGTACGAGCGAATGATACCATATTCTCATTGAAATGCAGATAATCAAAGAATAAAGCTAATGGAAAACTGGTTATGTATTTACAGTGTTGAAGGAAATACAAGAAGTTAATATTGCTTATATACATGGCAAGCCACATTTGCAAAAGAATACAAAAGTACAGAGATAACAACCTATAATTAGAGTTAACACCTAACTGTCATCTAACTAACCTAACGAACATTAACCACTAACACTATTAGTTAAACTAATTAACAATAGCAAAGGGCTGTAATAAAGCTTTCGCTTAGAGTATCTCTAACAAATATGATAGGGGTTTTAAAAGAACTCTCCATGCAATGAACGATATACATCCTATTAAGAAAAACGAATTATGTTAATCTATTGTTACTTGAAAGATACATAAAATCTAATTAATTATTATGATAAAGATTCAAACTTGAACTCTTCTAAGGGTCCGTTTGGTTGGGAGTAGATGGAGGGGAGGGGAGGGGTTATTTATAACAATTTGTGTTTGGTTCATTTTTTATAAGGGGAGGGGAGGGGAGCAAAATCCTCCTAAGCTCACTTTTTGCTCCCCTCCAAATTGGAGGGATTTGGAGGGGAGGGAAGATTTAGTAATTATAATTTTATTATTTTCCCTATTTTAACCTCAATCATTTTTTTAATTCCAAGATTGTCCTTTTTAAATTAAAGACTAGATTTTCTCTCTGTATTATTTCACGTTTATTTTTTTCTATTGTACGGTTGTTATTTGTGCATTGTTCCTCTCAGATGAGTTTTTTTCATTTTTATTTTGTTGAAGTTCTCTTTTTTATATTATTATTATTTTTTATAATAATAACATACTTATACTTATATCGGTTCTTATATATGATAGTAATAAGGCTTTTTTTATTATACTATTAATAATAATAACAATATACAATATATGCAAATATAATATATTTATGTTATAAATAAAAATTTTAACTCTAATATTATTTGTTTAATTTTTTTTAATATTCTAACCTTATTTTATTTATTTTTAATTATAGAAATTGTTTTATTGGGTTAGATGAATCATAACATCAGATAATAGTTTGATTTGCGTTAAAGATATATAGTTCAACTAATGTTTGTTGTTGTTTACGGTTATATTATGGTTTTTGAATTAACAAGTTTTTATTTGGTGAAATTTACTCAATACTATTGTTATTTAGAATTATTTTTACTACACACAAATAATAATATTTATAAGGATAAAAAGGTAAATTGATTTTAAAATCTCTCCCCTCCCCTTGTGAACCAAACATACTTGTTGTTAAAAATCCCTCCCCTCCCCTTCTCTTCCCCTTCTTTGAACCAAACATATATTTAGTTAAATTCCCTCTCCTCCCTTCCCCTCCCCTTGATTAAATTCACTCCCCTCCCCTCCTCTCCGTTGAACCAAACGGACCCTAAATGATTCATTCTTTTATAAAGCTCATTAATTATTTAGATCCAATCACTTAATTTGCATTGATTTTGTCATGTTTGTACAATACAAAGAAAGTTCATTTTAATTTATTTTTCTCAACATGTGACCTAACTTCAATCTCTTTTTCTGTATTTTAAACAAAGTTAGAAAAATTTAGTCCATTATATAAAATTATTGCATTCCATTAAAAGGAATAGAGATACTCTGAATGATTATTGTAGGTAGGTCATGAATTTGAGCTATGTGAATATAATATAATGATATGATGACAGTAGTGGATTTTGAGCTATTATTTTATATTCACATCATTCTAATTGATTACTTTTAAAAATAAAAATAAAAATTTAAATGTTTATTAGATATGATTGTTGAATTTGTAAAATGCATTGTTATAGCTCCAACCGGAGCTGGTTGATCCATAATTCAAAATAAAAATAAGAAAGATGAAATCATTAATGTCTAGAACATTTCCTATGAAAAATCACAAAAAAATAAATAAAAATTGAAGACTTCCTAAAAAAGCTTTAAATTCAAGTAAAGTAAGAAACGGAACAAAAGCATCACATAACATTTTTAAATCACACTAAATTTTATTAATTAAAGTATAGTAAGAAACGAAACAAAAGCATCACATAATATTTTAAATTTTATTAATTACATGAATAGAGAATATGAAAGAATAAAGAAGGTAATCATCTTCTTAAAAATAAAAATTCATTAATTGGAATTGCATGTTTGATTTCGCTTTTGAAAAGATAAAAAAAAAAAAACAATTTAAGATTAACACCCGAATATTTAAATTAATATTTTAGAAATATAAAATTATGTAAATGTGAATGAGAAAAATACATAAGTGTAATTTAGAGTGGTGTTTTCGGAGATACATTTCCGGAGTTAAAAAAATTCAAAAACCGTGAATATTTTCGGAAGTTCATTTCTGAAAATATTGTTGCATATACAAATTTCCCTCCTTCACTATTTCATCATTTTTCTCCAAAACTTCCCCAAACCCTCTCCAAAACCCAATCAATTTCCATCCATTTTTCGTCCTAAAATCAAGTTTCAAACCGTTGATCACGTTAAAGGGAGCATAGAAAGCTACAATTTCAGGTAAACATCACTCATTTATTCCCCTATTTCACTACATTGATTGAAGAAATTTGTGCTGAAACTGATATGGTTCGGAAGTTCATTTCCGAAACATATTACCTAACAAATTTCGGAAATAAACTTCTGAAATATGCCCTGGCAGTAAAAAAAAAATGTTTTGGCCAACTTTTGCTAATTTTTTCATTTGTTAGGTATGGTGCATCCAGACAATATTGTGCAAGACGATCCAGTAGTTGTCAGCGTTAATAACGATCCGGTTATCGACGTTAATCCTATGATCAATGCGGTTGATGTTCGGCAAGAATTTACAAATGATCAGAGCTTCGGTAGTCGCGGGCAATTGATTGAGTGGGTTCGGAACGAAGCTAGTAAACTTGGATTTGGAATTGTTATTTTAAGGTCGGACAACGGAAATAGTAGGCGGAAAGCTTTCGTTGTTTTGAATTGCGAACGGGGTGGGAGTTATGTACAATCAAACCGGGTGCTAAAACACGATGACACGGGATCGAGAAAGTGCGGGTGCCCTTTTAAGTTGCGTGCTACTCGGAGGGTTGATGATTTGTGGCGGTTAACCGTAATTTGTGGAATTCATAATCATGCCTTGGATGTCAAGTTACACGGACATCCAATGGCGTGTCGTTTGTCTCGCGAAGAGAGGAATGTGATATCGGACTTAACGATAGTCAAAGTGGCGCCTCGCAACATACTTGCCGATTTGAAGCGTAAGAAACCGGATAGCGTTTCAAATATCAAACAAGTTAACAATGAACGACACAATCTCAAAGTTTTGAATATGGGCCCTCGATCGGAAATGCAACAACTTTTGAAACTACTAGGTGATAACAATTATGTTTCAAGCTTCCGAACCTCCGAGGACAAAGTTACGGTGCGTGATATTTTTTGGACTCATCCCGAAAGTATCAAATTATTCAACACATTTCCAACCGTTCTAGTCATGGATTCGACGTACAAGACAAACAAATATAGGCTTCCTCTTCTAGAGATAGTTGGTGTGACCTCGACGGACAAGACTTATTCGGTCGGGTTTGCTTTTTTGGAGTGTGAAAAAGAAGACAACTTTACATGGGCCTTGGGAATTTGCAAGTCTTTGTTAGTTGATCAAGAGGTTATGCCAAACGTCATTGTCACTGACCGGGACAATGCTTTGATGAATGCGGTTGATACCGTCTTCCCGACATCGACCGCGTTACTTTGTCGGTATCACATAACTTGCAACGTGAGAAGTAAGTTGAAACCCGCGGTTGGGACAAAAGATAGGCCGGATGAAAACGGTAAAGTTATCAAAGCCGGTGTTGTGGTTGAGAGGATAATGGCGGCATGGAGGGAAATTTTGGATGCACACTCTGAAGAGGTGTATACCGAGAAATTGGTACACTTTAGGTCTTTGTGTGGTTCCATTAGGACATTTTGTCATTACGTCGAATCCACCATTCTTGACAAAGTTAGAGAAAAAGTCGTGTGCGCTTGGACAAATCGAGTTAGACATCTTGGTTGCACCACGACTAACCGAGTTGAATCCGCACATGCGGTCTTCAAGAGGTGGTTGGGTGATAGTAAGGGAGATTTGTGTCGGGGATGGGACACCGTCAACCAAATGCTCCAAAATCAACACAATGAAATTCAAACATCGTTCGGTCGGAGCAAGACGGTTATGGAACACCGGTATAAGGGTCAAATTCTATTCTCCCAATTGATTTACAACATATCCCGGACGGGTTTGAATTTTTTGTTTCATGAAGCGAAGCGATCGGAGACCACGGGGCCGGATAGTTCTTTATGTGGGTGTACCATTAGAACTACATACGGCCTTCCATGTGCTTGTATAATTTCAAAAAAGAAGAAGTTGAATTCACCAATACGCATGGATGAGGTAGCCGACCATTGGAAGAAACTTCGTTTTGATGATTTTGACCCGCCGAAGGAAAATGACTCCAAAATCACCATCTCCGACGAGTTGGAAGTGATAATGGAGAAGTTTGCTAAAGCGGATGACACCACCAAAATGCATATAAAAGAACAATTGCGAAAAATTGCATTTTCGGAGACCACCGATTTGAAACCGCCATCTCAACCGGTTAAAACGAAAGGTACACCGAAAAAGTCCAAAGTTACACAAGAAGACACATCAACAAAACGATCTCCATCCTACTTTGAACATGTTGGTGCATCATTCCCGGATTCACCGACACCGAAGTCCAAGTGTAGTGGTAACAAAGGAGCCCGTATTTCGAAGCCACCTCGCACACCGCCGATCAAAAAATCACCGATTGTCTACATTGATGAGATGCCACTATTTATGCACAAATATAACGATAACATCGTTGATGTTGGAGGCGACAGCAATTGTGGATATCGGGCCGTTGCGGGTTTGCTCGGTAAAGGGGAAAATAATCCCACTTTAGTCCGACGGGAATTCATTGCGGAGTTGACTTCGTATCGGGACATCTACGGCCGACTATATGAAAATCAAGAAAAGTTTGCGAAAATTCATGATTCACTTGTTCCATCACTTACCGGTATCGCTCCGGTTTCGAAGTGGATGTCATTCTCCGAGATGGGTCATCTAATAGCAAGTGCATATGATATGGTGTGTGTCGATTTGACGAGGTTTGGACTAAGTGAGACTTTCTTTCCACTTCATAGTCGACCGTCGTTGGACGCGTCAAGCCGCATCATATGCATCGGGTATCTACGATCGCGGCACTTCGTCCAAGTGTTTTTGAAACCGGGGTGTCCTATACCGGCTACTTCTTGTCAATGGACGGCACATCGTTCAAATGAGGCGGAGACTTGGCCGGATCCGTTCGTTTCGAGAATGGCGGAGTTTGAAGAAATGATTAGCCAAGAGCGCGAGCAAAATAGAAAGCAGTAGAAGAACGTACCTATTTTGGACTTAGGATCCACCGATTGGTTCGGTGAATTTTAGTTTGTTCCGGATCGTTTTTTGTTTGTAATGACCATTTTTGTATGTATTGTTGTTTATCATGTAAAATCGGACCGATTCAATACATATATAATATAAGTATGTTTTATGTCATCTTTGTCTAATTTATGTTTATTTTGAATTCAATTTGTTCAATTTACACAACACACTAAGCAATCAACAAAATGCAAAATTTTGTTCTGTTTCTGCATAATTCGGAAATGAACTTCCGAAATATGCTAGTCTGCCTCCAATTTTCGGAAGTTCATTTCCGAAAAGTCCCCTGAGGCATGATAAGGTTTGTTGGGCCATCATTGCTCCAATAAGTCTATAAATACAACACACTCTTCTTCATCCTCTTCACACCACAAAACACAAATGACACAAACCTACCCCCACCTAGCATTCGTCTACTTCACCACCGGCTACCCGATGCCGTTCCAATTTCGCTTCTCGCGCGACACGCCGTTTGCAGAGTTGATAACGTCGCTCAACACGCTTTTGCGCTATCCCGAGAATCGAAAGGTTGTCAAGCTCGAGTATCGCTCGCCATCGCTTAACGACGAGGGAGCCATTGAATTCACACCTTTTGAGATCAAGAACGACGAAGATTTAGCGGTTATGTGGACAACGTTCGACCGATTTTCTTCGAAGGGCCCGATCGAGTTGGACGCGAAACTTCAAAGATCGGCGGACGACGTTATCAAAATGTTGACTCATCCCCACCTACCCGTGTTTAACAATATGTAACTTTAATCTTATGTAATGTGATCGATGTAATCTTCACCCGATTAAATAAAGCGAATCGTTCTTGTTTTTCATCTTTCTTCTGTCCAGACAATATTTCGGAAGTACATTTTCGAATTCCTCCAAGGGGGGTGAATTCGGAGATGAACTTCCGAAAACACCACATTTTCTGAAAAATAACTTTATTTCGGAGATGCATCTCCGAAATCAATATTTTATATTAAAAAAAACACTTTTTCGGAGATACATTTCCGAAAACACCTTTTTTTTCAAAAAAAGTACGTTTTCGGAAATGAACTTCCAAAAATAGGGGTATTGTGGTAAATTCACCGGAGGTGGCCAAGAAGGTTAGGAGGTGGGTGAAGAAATTTTCAAATTAGGATTGGCAAACGGGGCATGTCTGTCCCGTTTAGGTCCGTCCCGTAAAAGTCTACAAAAATGAGACGGAGAGGGACATACAAACTTAAGGATACGGACCTAATATCTTGGTCCGCCCTGCGTCAAAAGTGAGGGCGAGGCGGGCCCACGAACACCACTCTTTTTAGAAATACAAAAACTCATGTAAATGCATATGTCTGCAAAAGCCTGCATAAAAAACGGGGTGAGACGGTCACATTAGAGGGTGAGAGCCTAAATCCTTGACTCATCCTGCACTAAAGTGCGGACAAAGCGGACATGTCCAACAGCCGAACCCGTTTTGCCACCCTAATTAAAATTACTCCAATTAATTTAACTTAGATTGAAGCGAAAAAATGACCAATATTTCAGTAACTGTGAAGATGAGAGTAATAATATGCTCGAGTGTGATGCTCTATAATAAAGATACTTCGTCAATTGAGTGTTATAGCTAAATCGAACCGATTTTTGTTTTGTGCCAAGTTTTGAACCGATTTTATTGGACATTTGACCGACTAGAAACAATTTTATTATATAGTGACATTAAAACAAGAAAATATCACCTCAATGATTCTGGATAAAAAAATTTCTTATCTTCTTTTAATAGGATAATGAATAGAATCTCACCCTTTGAACATAAATAATTTCAAAGATTCTTGTCTCTTACTATTTGACTAAAAAAATTGATTTGAAATTCAACTTTAATAACCCATCAACATTAACTTTTTGTAATTCAAATTTCACTGTCTAGTGTATTTCTATCCAACTTTTTTGATAAATTAATTAATATAATTACACAGAAAATATATACTCCCTCCGTCTCATAATAAATGTCCTATTTAAGTTTTGTACGGTTCTTAAGAAAATGATTGGATGTGTTGGTTTTAATGATAAAGTTAATATCATTTACTAAAGTACCCTTATTTTTTATAGGTAGTAGAGTAGTTGAAAAACGTGAAAGTTAATAAATAGGGGTATAGTAGTGAAAAAAATTAATAAATGTTGTATTGGTTTTTTAAAGAGACATTTATTTTGAGACATGAAAAAAGTGCAAATGAGACACTTATTATGAGACGGAGGGAGTATTAAAACTATATTAAAAAAAAAACAAAAATCAATCAAAAGAATCAAATCAAAAGAATGCATTTTAATTTTTAAGTAAAAAGTCAATGCTATTAAACAAGTCATTAAAAAATATCATGTGTCATTTTCTTTTTATAGAAAAATATCATATATCATTTTTTAATACTCAAATATCATGTGTCATTCAAACTAGTAAAACTCCAAAATAATAAATATTTTTTAAATTGTACAACTACGTCATCATCATCATTTTAATATTTTAATTAACCATACGTCCATACATTATACTAGTACAAAAAAATTATTTAATTTTTTCCCAAAAAAAAGTTGCATTTTTTTTAGTTTATAAACCAAATCATAAACCACAAAGAGAAAAAGAAAAGACAAAACAAAGAAGAAAGAATCGATTTTGATTGAATGGAGGAAGCATTAGCATACCCCAGAAGCAGAAAGTTCAATAGGGTATGTGTCTTCTGCGGCAGCAACTCCGGCAACCGCCAAGTTTTCAGTGACGCCGCCATTGAATTGGCCGATGAACTGGTCAGAGTTTTTTCCTTTTCAACATTATTTGGTTAAAAAAATCATCTTTTTGATTTTTCCATAAAGGGTACTATCTGGGTAGGTAAACTTTGTCAGAGAATATTTGCTTTTTTTGGGTAACTAACATTCTAACAACTTTTTTTGTTAATGCATTTATTGTTCTGGATTAATGGTGTTGTCATCAATGATGTTCTTGTCGTTTTGTCAAATGATGTTCTTGTTCTTGACCCTGTCTGAAATGTTTTTTTTTCTTTTTGTGTAAAAATTTAAGGTTGTTTTTTTTTTTGGTGTTTTGTGGTTTGTTGTGGATTTCAGGTTAAGAGGAAGATAGATTTGGTGTATGGTGGAGGAAGTGTTGGACTGATGGGGTTGATTTCTCAGAAAATGTATAATGGTGGCTGCAATGTTCTAGGGTATGGATAAATGAAGAAACATGTTTTATATTCATTCAACTGTGTAAGCTTTGTATTGTTATTGATTGTTATCGGTTTGTTAGATTTGTATTGTTATTGATTGATATTGCTATGTATTTGCAGGGTTATTCCAAAAGCTCTTATGCCTCATGAGGTATTTCTGCTGCTACTACTATTTTTGTTACTTTTATAATATTAATTTGTTCCCTAGCAATGAATTGGTTCTTGATTGATATTGGTTCTTGTGAAAAAGTAACCTGAATTTGAGCCAAAGAACTGTAGTGACTGAGGTTTATAGTGTTCTTTCTATGTAGAAAACTATCATCTTAGTATGTTGTAATTGGTCTGTTTTGACAGATATCTGGCGAAACAGTCGGTGAAGTGAGAATTGTTTCGGATATGCATGAGCGGAAAGCTGCAATGGCTCAAGAAGCTGATGCTTTTATTGCACTTCCTGGTAGTTAGTTAGATGAATAATTCTGAAATTGTTTTAGAAGTGATTAATGAGTGTGTCTTATTACATGTGAATGCTACTAAAGAAAAATGTTCTTTTATTTTGTTAGTCTGTTTGTTACACTCTTTCTCATACCCTGCATTCTTTCATCGTGATTAGGAGGATACGGAACTATGGAAGAGCTTTTGGAGATGATAACTTGGGCACAACTTGGAATTCATAAAAAACCAGTAAACTTATGCTGTTACTTTGTTGGATAAAATCGTTCGTTGATGTATACTATTATAATCATATTGTTAACCGGTTTATCGTCCTGCACAGGTTGGCCTACTGAATGTTGATGGCTACTATAACTTTTTGCTTGCTCTATTTGACAATGGTGTTGAAGAAGGCTTCATTAAGCCCGGTGCTCGGAATATAGTCGTCTCAGCTTCATCCGCCAAAGAGCTTATGATGGAGATGGAGGTCTATCTATGACTAGCCTTTTTTACCTTATGCTTAATTGCTTTACTAATATAAGGAAAATTCGAGTTAAAGGGTTCAATTCAATACCTAAAATTGATCATGTACTTCAGAGTCTATTAAGTCTCATGAAAATAAATTGGAGCTCATGTTTTATGGAACTCTGTTATGTGATAGTTGTTAAATAGGAGTTTACTGATTTTTTAATACTTGTAAACCTGTATGTCAAATATTATGAAACACTGACACTAATATAAACACTGGACACGGCATTGACACTGAAACAGACATAGAACACTGAGACATGTCAAGTCGGGCATTGAGACATGTTAGACACCGAACACGCCTTCAATTTGAGGCATTGGTGCTACGTAGATTATATATACATTCCAAGTATCATACTAGAAAAAGATAGTCAAACATAAATATAATCTGTTATTGTGTTAATCAAAAGACTAAATTGTTGAGTTGAACTTTTTGCAGAGCTACTCTCCATCCCATGAGCATGTAGCCCCTCATGAGAGCTGGCAGATGAAGCAATTAGGTAATTATCCAGGACAAGAAAATGCAGAATGAATGAAAAATTTATTGGAGGATGGTTTTTCTAAAATTGGTTTTCTGATGTGACTCTCCATAACTTGAAAATGTATACAAAAATTCCTATAGATGGGGCCAAACATTGTTTTGTTACTATGTGTTGATTTTTATGAAGTGATGGTATATGTGCTTTGCTGTTTCTTTGTCATTTCATTCATTGGTTAGTTATGACACTGTAACACAGTCAAATTTGGCTGTTACTTTTTAAAATAACCATGATTCTCAAAGCAAAAGTTAATGACATTATTGTGAATACATCAACTACATTATTGTGATGAAACATTTTGGTAAGTATCAATCTCATTGACAAATGTGACCTTTTGTAGTACATGTTGGCCATGTTTGAGGGTGCCAAGTGTATGGGTAATTAGACATTGATTGTCAGGGAACTTTTCATAGTAGGACCCTTTTTTTTCTATCTGATTAGTCATCTACTAGTTGGTTTTAAAGTCCTTTTTTCTAAAGGATGGGTCATTCATTAGTCTCATGATGCTACTTCATTAATAGCGGTTGAAGTTGTTTTGCATCTATTCATTGTATAGTGCTACTGCTGTCTTTGTCATTATTATGGTGGACTAGTTTGCTTTGGTTAAATCATTAAATTTTGCATAATGGAGAAGGGATTGCTAATTCCACTCTTAATATTTCTATTCAATTTTATAAATTTTTAAAATTGTCTCTCTTGCACTGTCCGAATTTTAAAATACAGACACGCTACACAATATATAAAGCACTGTACAAATTTGTATAATAATAGACGTGTGTAGATATTGTTCTCTGGATATCTCTAGTTGATATTAATTTTCAAATACACCATTTAAAAAAGCACGAATTTATAGTAGGATGACAAAAAATGACATAGTTTGGAGAGTGAAATCTGATCGGACAGTCATGTGGTTGAGTTAATTTTCTTTTAGAAATAAAAATTTGGCATTTACTCTTTTGGTATCTACAATTTTTTATGGGCATCGCCTGAGTTCAGTTTCTAAATGTCATAATTAAGTTTAGTGCTCCAGATATCTGAATTGAAGAGTGATCCAACAGTCTTTTTGTGATTGAAATATAAAGGATGAACGATACATTATCCATAGTAACATTCATCTCACCGATAGGAAGATGAAATGATGACGTTTGTGAGTGTCATTTCTTAACAAAGGCTGATGACCATAGTCAGTGTAACCATATCATGTCCTACAAAACACCTTTAGTCTAGATGATTCTAATACTTTCATAAATCATGGTTCATTTAGTTGCGGAAGCTTTGCTATCTTTCTAGCATGGCTTTATACACTTCAGTGCCTCAGTCTAAAAATAAATATATCAACGTTAGGTGACTCAATTATTATAATCATCAAGACATATGCTTATTAGCATAACTAAATATATGTTCTACATTTCCTTTACACACGTGAGCAGCGACATGATTTGCATATCGGGAGAGTAGTAACATAGTTTATGGAATAATCATCCCCTTTTAGAGAATGAATTTGTTACCTTTACTATTTAGTAACTTTCATAATTTTAGTGTATTTTGAAATAGGGATGGATAAGAGAGAGAATAATGGTTATTAGAGACATCAGGTTGTTGCTGGTTAACCATTTTGGAAATGGTCGCTCATTTGATCCATCTTTGAATCTTATTTCTCTAATTATCACAACATCTCCTCCTTCATTGTCCAACTCTCCATCACTCTTATGGACCTTTACTTCAATGACATTCGTCAATGAATCTGCATTCATCATTACGTCAGCCTCGAGATCAAATTTGTTATCCACTGCATAATCTTCTCTTTCGTTGTATTCTTGGATCGGTGTGCCTTCAATTTCACCATAAATTGTTTCTTCATATTAAGATGATGTTGTATCTTGATTCTCATCTTGAATTTCATCGTTGTTGTTCTTCATTTTCTAAATCTAGAAGACAATCCAAAATTTCTAGTTGAAATTCCTTAAGAATGGCCTTTGAAAATTTCCACCAAGTATTTGGATGGCTCTCCTTCCAAGAAATCTACCAATCAAGAGAATTTCCTCTAAATGCAAATGCAACCAACTATCAAAGCTTCGTCCTCTTCACTCATTCTTCTTGATCCAAAATATTGCTCTGCCTTGATTAGCCACCAATAGGCCTCTCTTCCATCAAATTTACAGTTATATTCATGCCAAAATTTTCAACATAACGGTAGAATCTACTTAGATCAAAACTGCTCTGAATACCAGTTGATAGAAATTAATTGATGTATAAAAGAAAATAGGAAAAATTCATTTGAATTATAAAATAGTATAGTAGAACTTCTAAAGCCCGCATCTCCCTAATGTCAAAATAGCCCCTTTCCCATTCAATTACTCGATGATCAACTCTCCAATGTAGGAATATCAATGGAACAGGAAATGTTCGGAGGATGTTTTCCCGCTCTCCATCCGCCCCTAAATTTATTCCCCACCCTGCCCCCAATCTCCATCATAGGGGAATATTTTCCCTCATCCCTACAGATTCCTACGGAGATCGAATCTTAAAAAAATTTCTATACTTTTCGATCAAAATTATGCCACTGATATTTCGTTTTTTTTCTTTTTAAAAAAAACACATATACTTCACATCTTTCTTTTTTCTTTTTTAAAGAAAAATACATCTTACATCAATAACAAAAATAGATAATCCCCACAAGAATCTCCATTAACATATGCAAATTGATGCAACTAACTCTCTTGAATTAATAATATAGGATGTGTTTGGATTGACAGTAGACAGAATTGAGTTTGGTAAAATTAATTTTATCAGAATTGAGTTTACCAGAATTGATTTATGTTTGGATACATTTATGTAAAAGTGAGTTGAACAATAAATTATAGTGTAAAAATTATCCAGAGTCAATTATGGAGGCAGAAGTTACAAATTCTAACTTCAAGTAGAATCAATTCTAAAGACAGAATCAATTCTACTTTTGTCTATCCAAACATCTTAAAAATTTTCAGAATCAATTCCACACCTTTAAAATTGCTTTTGGCTTTTCTAAAAGTCAAACGAAACATGCACATAGTAATTCTAATACTCCCTCCGTTTTTTATTATAAGTCGTTTTGGGAAAAAAATTGTATTTAAATATAAGTTGCTTTACAATTTCAATGAATAATTAATACTATTTTTCCTATTATATCCTTAAATATTTATTATGCTCTCTCCTTTCAATTCTATAAATTTATCTTCCACATATCATTAATGAAGGATGATTTTGTAAAAACCTTCATAATTTCTCATTTTCATACAACAATTATTATTTTTCTTAATCTATGTGAAAAATCTAAAACGACTTATAATAAAAAACAGAGGGAGTAATTATCAACTAACTCTGCAAAACCCCGGAGAGTCTAACAGATTTATTTAGAGAAAGACATAGGGGTGTGCAAAATATCCGGTTTTGATGTCCAAATCCATAACCAAATCTAAACCACTTTTAAATATCCGGATATAATTGAATGGTTATTAACCGGTTTAGTTATTAATGGTTTGGTTATCCATTCATATAATCCGGATATAATTAAATGGTTATTAACCGGTTAAATTATTTTGGATTCGGTTATAATCCGGTTATTATCCAAATCCAAATATTTTAATTCTCAAAATATTAAAAAAAATTGAAAAAAAATATTTTCGGAAAAAATAATTTTCAAAACTGGATTTTTAAAAAAAACCGGTTATATAATCATAACCAAATTTATAACCGGTTTTATAACCAATTTTGATTAAAATGTGGATATGGTTATAAATCCAAACCATTTAAATGGTTTTAAAATGGTTATGGTTTGGTTTTTGAAAATAACCAACCATGCACACCCCTAGAAAGACATACTTTCAAAAATTTAATGATAGTGGGACCTATAACCTATTATACAGTTTGTCTATTTTTTTATAAAATAGAACTGTGCATTTTCTTTTGTGAAATAGAGAGAACCCCAACAGTATTAGAAAACACAGTATAATCGCACACGTATACAGTTCCAAACACACTTTGACTATAACATCTTAGAGTTTCAATAATCACTCAAGTTTTATACTCCCTAATATACCTACCAAGATAAGAATCTTTACTTTCAAAATGGATTCTGAAGCACACTCTAGAGGATGATGTGCACCCTTATGCAAAGATATCATACTGGACCAGTAAACAGGAATTTATGTATGTTGGTATGCCACCACTACTGTAAAATATACAATCCCAACAGCCAACAAAGTGAAAGTTCAGGAATAGTTTTACAAAATAGTCAGAAAGTTAACAGATACTTCATCCAGACTGTGAGCCAGAAGGTAATGATTCCAGAGAAGCGTCACGCCCTCTGATGAAGCAGCCGCGTACATATACATGATACACCATGGCCATAGCAGCTTAATGCTTAGAAATCTTGTGAAAGAGATGAAGGAGCATTCTCCAGCTCATGTCAAGTCAAGGTTTTTCTTTGGAAGACGATAGTAGATGATTTAATGTTGCCGCTTGAATGACGGCACCTGTAGGACTTGGCTCTCTTGTACGGGAAGAAGTGGATCTTCTAGGGCCGAAATTCTTCTCAACATTGCTTCTTTTTCGCTGTGAAGAAGTGAGAAATCTCACAAGCCGTGTTGAACCAACGAGCAAAATCACGCCCGTAATTATAAGTAGCCTGCGGAATAATATTTTAAAAAATATACACAGAATGGTTGTGTTGTATCATCATCTTTTCCTTTCCAAATCGAGGGAAAAAGGGCATAAAACACAAAGCATAACATTTTATATTACCATCCAAGAAGAAGTGCTACACGGGCTTTTGGGGCGGAAGGAAGTCGTTCACCCAAAGCAAGCATCCCGGCAAGTACACCAGTCAAAATCGAAGCCACAGCTGCACATGTAGAAACTATAATAGCCCTCCCATGCTTTAGGCCACGTGTCTGCGAGAATGGAGAAGTTAGATTATTTCATTTAGGAAGTGTATCTGAATTCTGAAGTTGGTGAATGTAGAACCTGACAAGTGTCTAGAGACTTTGAATGAAACAAGTAAAATGTCGTCAAAGTTTGAAAAGTGCAACAGTTCTCACAAAACTAGATCATGTAAAAGGGAACTCGGAATACCTGATAGTAAAAGCCTATACCACTAGAAAACACACTGATCAGGAGGCATATAGGAACCAGCACTTTGGGAAAACCTTGCTCTAGGAATAGAAATCCCATCTTTGAAATTACAGATGACATCCTGCATAGAGAGGCTTTAAAACTAACTCAAGACAAATAATCAAGTTTTGTTCGCAGCCAAATATAATTACGATCATTATATAAGCTTAGTCTTCAAGTGTTTTTGTTCTCTTTCTTTGATGCAAAAACCTATTTTGATATTAAACAACAAGTTTTAGCAGTTGAAAGTCAGCTCCGCACATAGCTTTTTTCCTTCTAAAACCTGTAACTTGAACAAGCTCTAAAGTCTAAATTATTGTTAGGATTTCAGTCCAGATTAAGAAGTTGAGGCATCTCAAAATATGACATGTAGCAAAACAAGAACAGAATACAGAAATAGAGTAGAGCGGTAAGCAAAAGTACCCAAACAAAATACCAGATTCCAAGCCATAAATGATTTCCTCCACAACATCATATTCCATCTATAAAACATAAAAATGTCAGGCAATAGAAGAACAAAAAAGAATAACTCACTAAATTACCATATGCGGATGTTTATTACGAAAACACAGATGTATATTCACAGAAAATTTCACCAAGCTTAAAACATGAATTACCATCTCTTGTTCTCTTCGCTGGCGCTTGTATATTCGAAGCCATCCATTAAGCAGCATCTGTGAGCATAAGGAAGAAAAACAGACAGCTTATAAACTCAAATTCAAAACATAAACAACTTTATTAATGCATTGGTTATATGCTACTGTTAAGAAAGATATCTGGAATTTGTATGAATCGGATTCAAGGCCAAGTTTTAGTTTAGCATGCACTCCATGCATGGGCTTCTAGTTAAGAAAAGAATAGAACTATTTCTTCTTCGACCAGGACGTTAAGCATTTTCTCACATATTGTTATTAATATAGTAAAATCAAGGGATTGCCACTACAATTATGAATGCTGAATATCTATGACCATAGAAGCATGTGACTCTAAATTTAGTTGATTCATGAGACAAGGTACCTACAAACAAGATGAAAACAACAAATGCCAGCCATGGTATGTGAAAAATGGATAGAGCAACCGCCACTTGCTGCTCTTCGCCACCAGCACCAACTCCTAAATATAGACAAACATATAATAGTTAACCAATAGTGTCGTCGGTGTGTCACATGAATAGAAAATCATATATCTTAATACAACAACACTACAGCACAAACCTGGTTTTCTCATGTTCAAAGAAATCCCATTAAACACAATTCACTGGTAATTTAAAACTCACATTACCTATTGTGCCAAAACCAGCCAAGGTAATTCCAACCCAATCAACAACATTCATGGCTTCCTTGAGATAAAAATGAGAAAAGACCGACAGAATCGCTAGTCCACAGCCAGAAACTGGTTGAATGACAGAAACCTATACTTAAGAAAACAAAACCCACCAAGATCATCAATGTCAAAAAAAAAAAAAAAACCTAAGCAAAACACTATAAGACTATGAAGCATGCACACTCCGAAAACAATAACAACACTGATACAGCGACACCAGTAATAATTTGAAAAAATGAATAAATTAAACGTAATCACAAGTGTCGGTGCCAATGTCTGACACGGACACGCTTGTTTTCATAGGTGTTTGTGCCACGTTATAATAACCCCTTTGAATTGAATTTTGATAGCACTTACTGGAGCCAGAGATAATGCCCTTAACATCAACAATGCCCCAAAAATATCCATCAGAAAACCTATCAACCATGCTTTGTTCAAAGCATAAGCCCTAATAACCTGCCAAACACAATGATATACCAATAAAACAGTAAATCCATGGCCACAAACAAAACCTTTTCTTATTCACTTTCTATACATGCATGAGAAAATCCTCAATTGGGAAAATCTACAATCATGACCAATTTCAGACAGACCCATATGGTTCAAACCATAATGTTATCAAAAAAGACGAGATCTTTAACGAAAACCGAATCATGAAAATTCAAAAATTCAAAAAAGAAAAAACTTTACCTTGAACTTGAAGGAGAGAGGGGGGAGAATGATTGTACCCTTCTTTTGAAGGATTTTTCCGATGTTGTTGCCGGCGGTAGCAGCCACCGTTAACAGAATCGATTCCCACATGATTTACAGTCTGAGAATGTTGAAAAAATTTCTTCTTGTTGTTCTATGATTCTACGATCTGTTGCTTGTTGCTGGTAAAGTTACTCAATCAACCTATTCATTATTATTAAAAAAAAAAAACATTATACTAAATCTATTATTGTAATTAGTTTGTGGTTGGATAAGCATTTGATTAAGTTAAATATTAATTTGTGTTTTAAGAACACGAGTTAAGTTAAGAAATTCAATGAAATTTTTGTTTCGTAAACTAGTAACAAACCCGTGTGTTCGCACGGGTTCTGGTACGGGACGCGCATTTGTTTCAGATTTATATTTTTTAATAGAAGAATATATGGTATCCGTGAAAAAATAATAATTGAATATATAGAAAAATATCTGGTATCCGTGAAAAAATAATAATTGAATGTATAGAAAAATGTCTGGTATCCGTGAAAAAATAATAATTGAATGTATTGAAAAATATCTGGTATTTGTTTCAGATTTATATTTTTTAATAGAAAAATATATGGTATCCGTGAAAAAATAATAATTGAATATATAGAAAAATGTCTGGTACCCGTGAAAAAATAATAATTGAATGTATAGAAAAATGTCTGGTACCCATGAAAAAATAATAATTGAATGTATAGAAAAATATCTGGTACCCGTGAAAAAATAATAATTGAATGTATAGAAAAATATCTGGTATTTGTTTCAGATTTATATTTTTTAATAGAAAAATATATGGTATCCGTGAAAAAATAATAACTTCGTATTTTATTCAGTAACTTCATGTTCCCGTTAATATTCAATATTTTATTCAGTAACTTCATGTTTCCGTTAATATTCAATATTTTGATCAGTAACATCATGTTCCCATTAATATTCACTATTTTGATCAGTAATTTCGTATTCCCATTAATATTAAAAAAAAATATGAGTAACTTAATGTTTCAGTTAATATTAAAAAAATTATCAGTAACTTCGTGTTCTTGTTAATATTCAATATTTTGTCAATAATTTCGTGTTCCCGTTAATATTTATTATTTTGATCAGTAACTTCGTGTTCTCGTTAATATTTAAAAAAATTTCCCGCTAATTTCAAATTTTGGATCAATAACTTAATAACTTAATGTTTCCGATAATATTCAAAATTTTGATCAATAACTTTGTGTTCCCGTTAATATTTAATATTTTAATAAATAACTCTGTGCTCCCGTTAATATTTGAATATTAAAGGGATACTCGTGCATTCGCATGGGTACTGAATATATTATATATATTATTTTTATTTTGGAATTATTGACAAAAATATTTAAACTAATAGTAAAATTGTTCTACTATTATTCAATATTTTTATGAATAGTTAAAAAACAATAAAATTTTCTCGTGTTTGAATTTATACATTTTTAAAATATTTTTATTATTTTTAACTTTTCAAAAAAATTATAATAATTCTTGGATTCGCAAAAAATCTAATTTGGACACCCGTACATTCGTATGGATACTGACCCATTACACTCATATGTTTGGTAATAGAGTCCAGCTCTAGAGTACCATATTTCTATGTATTAATATTATGCAAATAATTACCAGGTATATATTCTTATCAAGTCTATATATATATATATATATATATATATATATATATATATATATATATATATATATATATATATATATATATATATATATATATATATATATTAAATAAAATATAAAATATAAATATTTTTCATTCCCTTACATTAAAAAAATGCATTAAAACACTTTATGTACAATTTCAATAAGGTTTCTCTTCGGTTATCTTAGCATTTTGGAAGAACTACTAATTTGAAAGGAAATATTTCTAGGGAGAAACACACTTGAGATTCAAGGGATTTAAAAATAAGTTAAGTTAATAACTTAATCGGGATACATTATCAATGTAAAGTTGTTTTAATCTTCACACTCTTAGATATGATAATTATCATTTACAGTACAATCTTACTGAATAGAGGATAGATTATCATTTGTTAAACTCAAATTTATTTAACATGTATGAATAATTTTTTTGTAAATATCACTACATATCTCAGTCTTTGAGCTTAATCTTTCTGCTTTTATATGTCAATCACGTCTTTCAAGGTCTGAATATTGTCATATATAGCTCAAATATACATGTGCATTATCATTCTCGGTAAAGGATTACAATTGACACAAATTTATGGCTCGTTCAAGATATATGAAGTCAAAGTAAAATAATTCATGACAAAATCTTTGGTAAAAACAACCAGTAGACAACATTAAAATTAATATCCAAAACCATTACATGTTTCAGCAGAAAACAACATAAATTATCCTAATGCAGTTCCAAAACCATTACATGTAATACAGTTCATTATCATTTATATTTGGTTCAAAGATTTTAGTACAGCTTTCCAGCTTCAGTAAGCTTTATCCCCAATGTAGGAACTTATTCAAGATACAATCATGAATTATCCTAACATATAGGGGTGTGTGTCATACCCTAAAATTTGCCCTCTTATAATTGTCTATGTCATTTTATTTTGAATAATTGATATGGTGCAGTCGGTAAGAATTTAAGGATAAGGGTGCGTAATCGAGAGGTCCCGGGTTTGAATCCCACTTCTAACTTTTCTTCTTTTTATTTTTATATAATGTTTCTTAACATCTTTTTGTTTATTTATTTATTTAGAAAAATCACAAAAAAATATAGTTCTTAATATTTATATTTTTAAGCTTATATTAGTATTAGTTTTAGTTTATAGTTTTATTTATCTGTGGATTTATAGTTTTATTAAATTTTGTGGATTTATAGTTTTATTAAATTTTAAATAGGAAAAATATAATAGATCCAAGCCCGTTTCTTAACCTAATTTTTATTATAAATACACAACTAACAACCCTATTTTGAGGAGGCCAATTCTTTCCACCAACAATGTCTAACCTGCAAAAACACCCTAACCCTTATTCTGAACCTTCACGTACAAACAATTGACAATTTCACCAATCTTGACCCTTACTCTCACGTTAACCTCTCACAACTCACTAACAATCCTCTATTCTTAACCATTCTCATTCATACTCACAATTACATGGTTTTCTCATTAGCATACATTTGGATTTCTTGTCAAAAAACTCTATTTTAAAAATCCTCTTTCAGTAAAAAAAATCAAAGCTTTGCTTCTTTAATTTTTCTTTTTCTTTTTCTTAGTGTTTTTGTTGTGAATTGTCCCAAAGCTTTACCTTTCATCTCCACTCAAATTTTCCATCAGTAAATATATAACTTACAAAATCATCACCAACTATCTTTCATCATATTTCATATAATAAAAACCACACACTTCATACTAACAATAAAAGTCAAACTGTAAGTTCTTGATGCAGGTTCCTATGCTCAAGTTGCCGCAAATCTCACGGAACCACCATCCACGGCCATGGAACATCAACGCCATCACAACAAAAACCGTAACACACACACACAAACGGAAAACGAAAACGGCAGTCACCGGTCCACAGCGGAAACCGCTCCAAAGCTCCGACGTCACCGCACCTCCGCAACACTGTATCACGGCTTTCTCATCCAAACCCCATCACTGATCTTCATAGAAACTTCAACAATCGAGCATAACAACATCGCATAGGTAAGTCCTAACACTAATCTTGCATTTATTCTCCATGATGTTCAATTTTATTTTTTTATTTGGATTGCTGGGTTATTTTGCTGCCATGAGAGGAGTTTGGGAGAGAGTATGAACATAGAGAAGAGGCGAGAAAGATGAAGATGGGTTACTGATGTGTGTGGTTTATTTTATTCTCCTTTCTAGAATTAATTGACACATGTCGTTGGTTTAGTGGTCAATAAAAATATATGAAATAGTCAAAGGTCAAAAGTTATTTTTATGGACAAGGGGTACCGCCCCACTAACCGTGACCAATTTTCTTTTTGCTTGTTTTATTAATATGGTTACAAAGTTTAAGTATATAGATTAGGATTCATTTAATTAGAATTAGGATATTTTAATAAATAGTTTAATATTAGGTTTTATTAATCCAGGTTTAATTCAAATTAGGTTAATAGTTAACTTAACAAAGGATCAATTTAATTTAGTCAAAATGTTAGGATTTAAATTATTATTCGTTTCGACTAAATTTATTGGTCGCGATGATTAATAATCGGTTAATTTAATTAATCAAATCCTATAAATTAAAATAATATTTATTTTGCTAAACGGTTTTAACCAAAGCTATTGGTTACGATGATTAGCATTTCCCCGTTATCAAATTCGTCACTATTTGTAATCGTATCTATCGATTACGAGGGGTAACGATACAAATTAATTCATAAAAATTATTTTAAAAAATACTATAATTCATTATTAGCGATAATCGAATCAATCGATTAAAATTAGTAATGATGCAATTATTAATCTGTTAACTATGGTAATTGAATCAATCGATTATTGCGGTTAATAGTGCAAACTAAAACCAGGGTTGTACGCCCAAGTCTAAAACACACTAAACCACAATACTACGGATTTTCATCCTTTCCAATCAGGCAATTCAAAATGCCTTCCAAATCACAATTTCAAATTACGACAGGCCAGTCAAAAAAGCCTTCAAACCATTCAAACTCTAACTCTAAGGGCGTACAACACTTCCCCGAACTACGTTGACTCTGATTCTCCATAAGGAGATACGTAGGCACTTGGCAACAAGGCGAGTCCCCCTCTTCCAAACTCTAATCATGTTCATATAATTAGCCTTTCAACTCTATTAACTGTCTGTCATCTTTCTTTATCTTTCGCCATAAACTTTTATCTTTGAATGTTAGCCTTTAGGAAAGGGTTGAGGGTGCCTAACACCTTCCCTCAACCTGAATATAGTATCTTACCCTGATCTCTTAATTGCATAGGTTTCCTATTCGCCTTGGTAGAATAGGTGGCGACTCTCTAAGTTATAATTTTTAGGCAGGTTGCTACAGCTGGCGACTCTGCTGGGGACACTTAATGGTGATTACTATGCTCCTATAGGTTTTGGCAAGGTTTAGGTTTGGCAAACTTTTAGGGTTTGACTAATTTTTCATTTTTAGGGTTTGGCTAACTCGCCAATTTTAGGGTTTATTTTTTTTATATAAATATTTAAATTTAAACTTTTATTTATTTATTTATAAATACATTTATTTTACCTCAATTTAAATTAATATTTTATTTAAATATTTGTTCTACTGCATTGTTATAAGCGGCCGGATTCTAAGGTTAGTTTTTAAATATTTAAATCTAAATTTATCTATTTATTTACAGCCTTAAACTACAGTAATTTAAATTTTTATTTAATTACTGTCATACTATATTGTCAAATTATAAGCGGCGGGACTTCGAGGTTAGTTTGTTCTTAAATATTCAAATTTAAATTCCTTTGTTTATTTATCTACATCTATTTACAGTAATTTTATTTATTTATTTTATTATAATTTAAATAAATACTACTTTGGTTGCTTATATACAATTGCTACTTTTTATATTGTCGGGATATTATAAATTATTTGTTTAAACCCTAAGCGTGGGAGTTAACTCTGAGATCAATAGGGGAGTACGAATCTCCTACGAATCTCATTGATAACTCCACTCGGAGTGGGTTGAGTATTCGGAAAGGTCCAAAACGAGGCTTGACTTTGTTGAGGACTGGACTGGATACTTGGCTGATCTCTCCGGGAACCTACCCCAAAAATTCGAACCTCATGGATAAAATGAGTTGTTCTAAAATCCGAAGAGACAAAAAGTCTCGGAGGCTATGAACGACCCCATGAGACCTTCTAGAACACTCCCATAAAAAGGTTGGCTCCCTAGAGCCCCCTACGTCGAACCTATGAACCTAGGACTTTCGTGCTCATGTGCTTATTATATGTTTGCAATTTATTTGCTTTGGATATCTATGCGCTTCGTTTTTGCAGGTATCCCTACGTGGTCCCTAGCCTGTAGGGACTCTAATTTCTAAAGACCATGGCTTTCCCACGAAGGACATTACCATTTAAGTACTCCCTAGTCGGTAGGGATGTTCATTCCTATATCTTACAACTACGCGTCCTTCCCACGAAGGACATTTCTATTAACACACTTCAACTGGTCTCTCGACGACCATGAGATCCAGTGACTGTCTAGAACGGTCACCCTGTGCTTACATCTTTCGCCCCTGGCCTATAGGGATTCCTTTCCAAAATTGCATCCCTCGCACGAAGGGCATCTTCGTCAGCATACGTCAATTGGTCTCTCGATGGCCATGAGATAAAGTGATTGTCTCGAACGATCACTTTATGCTTGCTCCTACGAACTCCCTATCCCGTAGGGATTTTCTTCTACGCTCATTTGTTTCTACAACAACGTGTCCTTCCCGTGAAGGACATCCTCATTAACGCACGTTGGTTGGCTTCGCAATGGCCATGAGAGCTGGTAACTGTCTTGAACGGTCAACCCGTGTTTATTCTCGCGCACCCTCTAACTTGAAGGGTTCGGATTTCCATTTATGCGTCTTCATCCCTAGCTTGTAGGGATTTCTCTTCGTCTTATATCGTCCTTAGATAGGTTGTGTTCCACATAGAGAACCTTCCCACGAGGGACAACTTCATAAGTACACGTCGAACGACCTCTCGAAGGTCATGAGACTTGGTAACTGTCCTGAACGGTCATTAGCTGCTACTTTCTGCGTACCCCTTAATCTAAGGGATTCCATTAACGTGTCATAATATCTATCTTGCAAGGATTTCATGAGGGTATAATGTCGCCTCTAAGGTTATCCCTAGGATTATACGTTACACGTCTGCATTGCATACATGGAGTTATAATACAAGGAGTCTCTCGCATACGCATGCATTTGCATTTTCATGCATTCATACATTTGCATTCGCATCTTCGCCCGCACCCAGGCTTACCGTGCTAGCCGGTTTCCCAAAACTCACAAAGCAATCCAAAAGATCATAAACTATGGAGAGAGGAGGAAGGTAAATTATTGGAAATGAGTCTGACCTTACAAAGAAAAAAGGACGCCTTTCGCCATGCCAGCTACATGACCATGCCTTTCCGTAACAGGATTATAAACGCAACGAAGGTTATCGTCGAGCAAGGATCAGTTCAACAAAGAGGTTCCCTCATAGCTACAAGGGGTATCTAGTCATAAGGGGTTCATCTATGAACATGTCAAAACTTACAAGGACGCTCTACGATAACCTGGGGGGCATGGATTAGTCCAACTGGGGCAATGCATAACTACGATGGAGGGAAGGCAACATATGTTAATTCCACACCAAGGGGAAAAGGGTCGTAGGGGTTCCCTATCAACTTACAAACTCTGAGGTTTGAAAATGGTATGATACTATCCTATGGAAAAGCAAAAGAGGTTCAGTCTAAGGAAACTCGTGAAGTTCCGAAACGACAAAAACCCACCGCTAACAATTCATTCCCAACAGGTTCGACGTGCCCAAGGAGAATTCGAGATCACCCTTCACTTCTACAAGTCCACAAACTAAGGAGTGAAAAAGGTCAACAAACTCACAAAGAAGATTGCCCCTAGGATCAATAGTTTTATCATTTCAAGTTGTAACCTCTACGATAGCAAAGTGTTATCTAATGTAAAACGTTGTATCTTTCGAATAGTAATTCAATAAAACAATCATGCATGTTTTGAAATCAATTCATTCGCTTCATTCGCTCACTACTACGACTTTCCACTCGCACCCTTCTATTCTATTTCAATTTCGACTTTCAATTATTAACAAACTTGAGGGAGAATGACGAATACAAATAACTAAGTCCAGCTAAATATATGCTTTCAAGGTAAGACCGAACCGACGATGTACAGGCATTGTTTCAATTCCCAAACAGTGGAGACATAAGGATGTTAATCCCTCGTTACCCCCTCGAGCCAGGAGTTGGAGCTTGTTTCTACTTTTCAAATAAACCTTGATTTTAACCAGGGGCAGGGTAGATTTCGATTAATTCAATGGTGTATTTTGGTTGTCAAGAGAATCAATCAATTCAAGCAAAGGTTCAAGCATAAGGATCAAGCAAAGCAAAGGTCCAAGCATATTTTCTTCCTCGCGTTCATCCAAGATTGAGGGAGCAATGGAGATAACATTCACAACATCTCCTTCCTCAATACATCATTCAAGATCGAGGAAGTATCAAAGTCCAAGCTTGCAAATCAAAGTCAACATGGCAGTCACAACATTCAATATCCAAGAATCAATATTTCAAAAGAAAAGCGCTCGCTAAGTCAAAATGGAAACTTCCATAAAAACAAACCAAATGACTTAGGCAAAATTGAGGGCATCCCGATGGATCAAATTCAAAGGAATTGGTTCATGCAAAAATAAGGGATACAAAAAACAACAAAAGCAAAATATCAAGGATAATCTTGTGACTGCTAAATCATCGAAGCTTCTCATAAATGCTTGGATCTTTACAACATTTTCATCAACGCTTGGATCTCTACTAAGGCTTCTGCTCAACAACGAAACAAAAAAACGATCCTCTTGCAAACAAATCACATCCATTGGATTGAGCGAATTTTAGGACTTCGAGAACATCAAGGAGAAAGGGGTGGGCTAAATAAATTTTGAGCCTTATATCCATTGTTTCTTAAACCACGAACCAAGCCAAGATACAACATTCAAAAGTCCTAATTGAGGCAAGGTTAACTATGAAAGCATATTAAGCAGGATTTGTTATACTGACTCCAAAAGTTTGTTAACAATATTTCTAATCACTACGCTTCTTCAAGCATTCATTTCTAATCATTCAATCTTAATTCATAACGAACCTCGATTTCAAAACTCGCATTTGCATTACATTGAAGTTACTTCTCAAAAGGTACAACACCGCCTACGAATATACACTTAGCACAAAGGTGATCATTTCTGATAAAGACTCTTGAATGGGGAAACCACGTCTAGAGGGTTTTCCTAAACAGAGGCATACAACCAAACATCCTATTAACTAGGGGCAGTCTTCCTAAGGTTCAATCGACTTGGGGCACATCTCAAAGCAATCTCAAACAGGGGCATGTCAAGCATAGAAGAAATTTAGAAGGATAAAACACCATGGACGACCCTTCATATCCTGGAAATCAAGGGTATACCCTTCAATCTAAACGTCAAAGCATATGGCAAGGTTATTTCCTGGGGCACTTCCCTCATAAGCATCTTTTCCAAGAAAATATTAGGGCAATGGATATTAAACCCATAAGGCGCACAACAAAAAGAAAAGGCGTCTTCATGCTTTACAACCTCGAATCAATCTCTCTCCTAACTACAATCTTCAAAGTTCAAGAAATAGGTGTTGGGAAATCGCGCTAGCATCCAACAACCTTACAACACTAGCAAAATATACACGCTTTGGTTATCAACAACCTATCATTGAAGCATCATGCAAATACATATGAGTCATGCATTGCATACATTGGCAGATACATTACACCACACCTTTTATAGGTAGTCTTCTTTAAGACAAATCCTACGATCCTTTTTAGGAACCTTTTCAGGTAGTCTTCTTTAAGACATTCTAAGATCTTTTCTAAATATTCTTCCTTAAGACATTGCCTTTCCAAACCTTTTTAGGTAGTCTTCCTTAAGACATTGCCTTTCCAAACCTTTTTAGGTAGTCTTCTTTAAGACATTCCATTTCCAAGAACCTTCCTAAGTAGTCTTCTCTGAGACATCCCTTATCCTTTCCAGCCTTTTCAGGTAGTCTTTTAAGACATTTTTCCAGCCTTTTCAGGTAGTCACCCTTAAGACATTCCTCTTTCCTTGTTGAAAACCTTTTTAAGGTAGTCTTCTTTAAGACAAATGTTCATATCCATCCCAAAAACCTTTTTTAGGTAGTCTTATAAAAGACATTATTTCGTTCCACTCGTTACATCAATCAACATATGCATAAGCATAAGCATCATCCCATGCATCGAAACATCCAATTCAAAACTCTGGTGCTAAGCTACATTGTCCACCTGCTTCCCGGTAACCTTACCAATGATAGCAACCCCGCTGAACATTTCATAAAGCATATACATATCATCCAGCGTATTCACATACTACATATCACAGAGGTCCAATTTTCATGTGCAAATCCAAATCCTTACAAAGTCCAGTTCTCGTCCTGGAAAACCATTAAATCCAATTCTCGTTTGGTAGTCAGTTCCCGTCTGACTGTTACATCAAAATCCAGTTCCCGTCTGGTAGTCAGTTCCCGTCTGACTGTTACCTCAAATCCAGTTCCCGTCTGGTAGTCAGTTCCCGTCTGACCGTTATTTCAAATCCCATTTCAATTCCAATTTCAAATCCTATTCCAATGTCGATTTCAATTTCAAACCAAATCGTAACCCCCGCGTTACGTCTTATCACGGCAGTGATAACGGCAATTTCAAACCAAATCGTAACCCTCGCGTTACGTCTTATCACGGCAGTGATAACGGCAATTTCAAACCAAAATCATGACCCTCGCGTTACGTCTTATCACGGCAGTGATAACGGCAATTTCCAACCAAATCGTAACCCTCGCGTTACGTCTTGTCACGGCAGTGATAACGGCAATTTCAAACCAAATCGTAACCCTCGCGTTACGTCTTATCACGGCAGTGATAACGGCAATTTCCAACCAAATCGTAACCCTCGCGTTACGTCTTGTCACGGCAGTGATAACGGCAATTTCAAACCAAATCGTAACCCTCGCGTTACGTCTTATTGTAACAGCCCGAGCCTTCGGCGTTCCCGGCACTATTACCTCATGATCTTCTCTACCCCCCTCACTAGTAGAGTTTTTGCCTTCCGTGGGAATCGAACCATGTACCCTGGGGTTCAAGTACATGTTCAATCCATTCCCACTACCACTTGAGCTACTAGCTCAATTGGTAGTGGGAATGGATTGAACATGTACTTGAACCCCAGGGTACATGGTTCGATTCCCACGGAAGGCAAAAACTCTACTAGTGAGGGGGGTAGAGAAGATCATGAGGTAATAGTGCCGGGAACGCCGAAGGCTCGGGCTGTTACATAAAAAGGCGCCTTTTTTATGTAACAGCCCGAGCCTTCGGCGTTCCCGGCACTGTCACCTCATGATCTTCTCTACCCCCCTCACTAGTAGAGTTTTTGCCTTCCGTGGGAATCGAACCATGTACCCTGGGGTTCAAGTACATGTTCAATCCATTCCCACTACCAATTGAGCTACTAGCTCAATTGGTAGTGGGAATGGAATGAACATGTACTTGAACCCCAGGGTACAGGGTTCGATTCCCACGAAAGGCAAAAACTCTACTAGTGAGGGGGGTAGAGAAGATCATGAGGTAATAGTGCCGGGAACGCCGAAGGCTCGGGCTGTTATATAAAAAGGCGCCTTTTTTATGTAACAGCCCGAGCCTTCGGCGTTCCCGGCACTGTCACCTCATGATCTTCTCTACCCCCCTCACTAGTAGAGTTTTTGCCTTTCGTGGGAATCGAACCCTGTACCCTGGGGTTCAAGTACATGTTCATTCCATTCCCACTACCACTTGAGCTAGTAGCTCAATTGGTAGTGGGAATGGATTGAACATGTACTTGAACCCCAGGGTACATGGTTCGATTCCCACGGAAGGCAAAAACTCTACTAGTGAGGGGGGTAGAGAAGATCATGAGGTGACAGTGCCGGGAACGCCGAAGGCTCGGGCTGTTACACTTATCACGGCAGTGATAACGGCAATTTCCAACCAAATCGTAACCCTCGCGTTACGTCTTGTCACGGCAGTGATAACGGCAATTTCAAACCAAATCGTAACCCTCGCGTTACGTCTTATCACGGCAGTGATAACGGCAATTTCCAACCAAATCGTGACCCTCGCGTTACGTCTTATCACGGCAGTGATAGCGGCAATTTCTAACCAAATCGTAACCCTCGCGTTACGTCTTATCACGGCAGTGATAACGGCAATTTCAAACCAAAATCGTGACCCTCGCGTTACGTCTTATCACGGAAGTGATAACGGCAATTTCAAACCAAATCGTAACCCTCGCGTTACGTCTTATCACAGCAGTGATAACGGCAATTTCAAACTAAATCGTAACCCTCGCGTTGCGTCTTATCACGGCAGTGATAACGGCAATTCCAAACTAAATCGTAACCCTCGCGTTACATCTTATCACGTTAGTCCCTCGGCAGTGATAATGACACCTTCAATTTCAAATCCAAATCGTAACCCTCGCGTTACGTCTTATCACGTTAGTCCCTCGGCAGTGATAATGGCACCTTCAATTTCAATCCAAATCGTAACCTATTGCGTTACGTCTTATCACATTAGTCCCTTGGCAGTGATAATGGCACTTTCAATTCCAATTTCAACCCCAACCATGACTTATTGCGTTAGTCCCTGAGCAGCAGTAAGTTATGTCTTGTCACGATTAGTCCCTTGGCAGTGACACAAAGCTACGTCTCTTTGCAAATAGGGATTTATTTTCCCTGATCACAAGGCTTCTCAAACAATTCTTCAATTGGGTTTATCGCGTTAGTCCCTCGGCAGTGATCTTCTTCAAAATTTCAAGCAAGGTTATATTTTTTCTTTTCCAAAGTTACTAACTTCAACTAACAATCATGCATCATCCAACTAACATACTTCATTCATACATAATGCATATACATACATTGCTCTCATTTATTTTGAGAAGCTCACTGCATCATACATCGCATGCATCATGCCATTGCATAATATTCAGGTTGCCTTTTTAGGCTATGCTACAATCAAAGCACCCGGTTCCTCCCGAAAAGCATTTGCTTCGCATTCTGAAAATGGTATTTACCCTGGATGGCATCTTTAAGCCCATCTCCCGCAAAACTTCTTCCCAATAAATGCAAATTTCAGGGCATTCTCAGTGTTCAATCATCTTCTACCTTTAGATCATGATAGGCAGACGTGCCTATCTGACTCTTCAGGTTTAAGAAGATTGAACAGGGGCAGCTGTCATACCCTAAAATTTGCCCTCTTATAATTGTCTATGTCATTTTATTTTGAATAATTGATATGGTGCAGTCGGTAAGAATTTAAGGATAAGGGTGCGTAATCGAGAGGTCCCGGGTTTGAATCCCACTTCTAACTTTTCTTCTTTTTATTTTTATATAATGTTTCTTAACATCTTTTTGTTTATTTATTTATTTAGAAAAATCACAAAAAAATATAGTTCTTAATATTTATATTTTTAAGCTTATATTAGTATTAGTTTTAGTTTATAGTTTTATTTATCTGTGGATTTATAGTTTTATTAAATTTTGTGGATTTATAGTTTTATTAAATTTTAAATAGGAAAAATATAATAGATCCAAGCCCGTTTCTTAACCTAATTTTTATTATAAATACACAACTAACAACCCTATTTTGAGGAGGCCAATTCTTTCCACCAACAATGTCTAACCTGCAAAAACACCCTAACCCTTATTCTGAACCTTCACGTACAAACAATTGACAATTTCACCAATCTTGACCCTTACTCTCACGTTAACCTCTCACAACTCACTAACAATCCTCTATTCTTAACCATTCTCATTCATACTCACAATTACATGGTTTTCTCATTAGCATACATTTGGATTTCTTGTCAAAAAACTCTATTTTAAAAATCCTCTTTCAGTAAAAAAAATCAAAGCTTTGCTTCTTTAATTTTTCTTTTTCTTTTTCTTAGTGTTTTTGTTGTGAATTGTCCCAAAGCTTTACCTTTCATCTCCACTCAAATTTTCCATCAGTAAATATATAACTTACAAAATCATCACCAACTATCTTTCATCATATTTCATATAATAAAAACCACACACTTCATACTAACAATAAAAGTCAAACTGTAAGTTCTTGATGCAGGTTCCTATGCTCAAGTTGCCGCAAATCTCACGGAACCACCATCCACGGCCATGGAACATCAACGCCATCACAACAAAAACCGTAACACACACACACAAACGGAAAACGAAAACGGCAGTCACCGGTCCACAGCGGAAACCGCTCCAAAGCTCCGACGTCACCGCACCTCCGCAACACTGTATCACGGCTTTCTCATCCAAACCCCATCACTGATCTTCATAGAAACTTCAACAATCGAGCATAACAACATCGCATAGGTAAGTCCTAACACTAATCTTGCATTTATTCTCCATGATGTTCAATTTTATTTTTTTATTTGGATTGCTGGGTTATTTTGCTGCCATGAGAGGAGTTTGGGAGAGAGTATGAACATAGAGAAGAGGCGAGAAAGATGAAGATGGGTTACTGATGTGTGTGGTTTATTTTATTCTCCTTTCTAGAATTAATTGACACATGTCGTTGGTTTAGTGGTCAATAAAAATATATGAAATAGTCAAAGGTCAAAAGTTATTTTTATGGACAAGGGGTACCGCCCCACTAACCGTGACCAATTTTCTTTTTGCTTGTTTTATTAATATGGTTACAAAGTTTAAGTATATAGATTAGGATTCATTTAATTAGAATTAGGATATTTTAATAAATAGTTTAATATTAGGTTTTATTAATCCAGGTTTAATTCAAATTAGGTTAATAGTTAACTTAACAAAGGATCAATTTAATTTAGTCAAAATGTTAGGATTTAAATTATTATTCGTTTCGACTAAATTTATTGGTCGCGATGATTAATAATCGGTTAATTTAATTAATCAAATCCTATAAATTAAAATAATATTTATTTTGCTAAACGGTTTTAACCAAAGCTATTGGTTACGATGATTAGCATTTCCCCGTTATCAAATTCGTCACTATTTGTAATCGTATCTATCGATTACGAGGGGTAACGATACAAATTAATTCATAAAAATTATTTTAAAAAATACTATAATTCATTATTAGCGATAATCGAATCAATCGATTAAAATTAGTAATGATGCAATTATTAATCTGTTAACTATGGTAATTGAATCAATCGATTATTGCGGTTAATAGTGCAAACTAAAACCAGGGTTGTACGCCCAAGTCTAAAACACACTAAACCACAATACTACGGATTTTCATCCTTTCCAATCAGGCAATTCAAAATGCCTTCCAAATCACAATTTCAAATTACGACAGGCCAGTCAAAAAAGCCTTCAAACCATTCAAACTCTAACTCTAAGGGCGTACAACACTTCCCCGAACTACGTTGACTCTGATTCTCCATAAGGAGATACGTAGGCACTTGGCAACAAGGCGAGTCCCCCTCTTCCAAACTCTAATCATGTTCATATAATTAGCCTTTCAACTCTATTAACTGTCTGTCATCTTTCTTTATCTTTCGCCATAAACTTTTATCTTTGAATGTTAGCCTTTAGGAAAGGGTTGAGGGTGCCTAACACCTTCCCTCAACCTGAATATAGTATCTTACCCTGATCTCTTAATTGCATAGGTTTCCTATTCGCCTTGGTAGAATAGGTGGCGACTCTCTAAGTTATAATTTTTAGGCAGGTTGCTACAGTGTGAATACATAGGAAACCAAGGTCAATGAATAATGATGACAAATAATTTTAAATCAAATGTAAGTTAAAAACCCATGAAATACAAACAATAGGAAAAACTATATAGCTGATTAATAATCTCTTCTTCATTTAAACAAAAAGTTACATCACAGAATCATCATGAAAAGTAAACTACTTTAAAATCCAAATGTGATCATGATAGTACTCACATGGCCCATGTTCTTTGCCTAGTACCTTCTGATTCACAGTTCACAATATAAAACCAGTTTTGATGCAAACCTCTCAATATTGGTAACTGACTACTACAAACAACCTTTCATTTTGAAGATTGAGATTCTCCAGTACATGTGTGATGATATTGATTTATTTTACAATATACATACATCAATTACTAAAGTTTTAAAGTAATTGATTACACTCAAATGAAGATAGCTAAACAGATAACAATAATGAAAATTCCAGTCATCAAGGTACAAAACGGAAATGAAAGAAAAAGTTTGGTAACCTGCATGGCAGCCCAATCAGGATAGACATGAATGTTAGGCTGGTTGATTTGATTGGTTTCATCCTGTTATTAATAATGAAACAACAATAGTATTTAGTCATAAGAATTATAAAATGTTTCCACACACATTCATGATGCATACAATGTTATCAACTTATAGTCGTTGCTGTGTAAATAATGCGACTTCTCTTTGTCTTCGTGCTTTTAGCTGGTTGTCATTTCCCGGTGATCTATCGAGGCTTACTACATCTCTAGAAAGTTGGGTACATTGATTAGGAGTCTTGATAGCGAGGTCGTTCTATTCACTTTGGCTATTAAGAGAACTTGTTTGTTTATGAACTTCTATTGGATCGAGCGATGGAAAAATACCTGTAATTAAGGAAATTCTATGATTAGTTGTCGCCTGTAACAAAATTGAAGTAGACACGATATAGAAAATCACTACCATCAGTCAAATCATTAGCCGGGTCGTTAACAGCTGAATTAGTATCAGTTTGGTCTCCCTTGAAAAATTCATTGAGAGATCTTTGTCTGCTCTGTCGCATAAGAATAATGCTCGTGTTATTGATGAGTTCATCAGTGCTTGCAGTATTGAGTAGTTCATCTTCCAACACACGGAAACCACAAGATCCACGACTCTTTTAGACATCAACACAAGCATACACATCCCTTCGATATTAGTATTTCCATAGATCCCATTGCTCTCTTAAATCCATTTATTTCCTGAACAATGTTATAATCAATAAGAAAATTACACTCTCTTAGTGCCAATGAAATCAGAATCAGATTGACACAACACAACCATTCACCGAAAATATCGCAACCCAAAATCAATTAACTAATTAATACACCGAGTCAAAACTCCTACCTCAACTGATACCGACTCAGCCAAATCCGCAAACACCGAGTCAGAATTCCTACCTCAACTGATCTTTCATAGGCATGAACCTGATCAATGTTCTCATTAGAATTTCGCATAACAATTATTTGAAATGAAAATAGCAATATGCTTACACGTCCATTGAACACAACGTCAATACCGTATTTATATAGTAAATCTTCCATAAATCAAACCAACAATGGAAAACAAACATAAGTGTATAAAAGTAACATTTGTACAATTACCAGAACAGTCTTTGGTTGCAGTGTCTTGAGTAAAGATTAAACTTTTTGCAACCTGCAAATATGGAGAGGAAGTTAAATACACAAATCATACTGTCATCAGCAGAGATCACACGTTTTTAGTATTGAGCAAAGCCTACACTTTTCATCGACCAAATTTTAGTAAAGAAGTGCCATTATGAAAATTCATTCTAATTCTTAAGCAGAGGTTTCGAGTCCAAAAAGAGGTGTGGTCCAAATCACCAACTGAATGTAGCAACTTGCATATGGTGCCAGGAAGACCATGCTAATCCAAATCACCCATGTATTGTAATACTACTGTCACCAAAAAAGTTTATTATAGTTGCATTTTACTCTTTATAAGGTTTTCTCTCACCTATGTTCCTGAGGCTATACAATACTTCCTGTTACATATATAGCCTAGATGTTTTTCTAGATTTCGAATAATTATTTGCAAAAACAACAAACAATTATGAGCATATTAGAAGTAATTCAAGTCTTTTAAGGGAAAGGAAATCCTACCCTATTCCAGAGGGAAACAGACATTGAAAAACCTTCATTGCAATAGGCTTGAAAGGTAACAGTGCTAACTCAGGAATCACCATATCCTACAGAAAGTAAATTCATTGATTACTTGTTAATGTAATTCCAAATTTATTAAATATCTTCTAAGCTCAAGTCTTTTGTCTCCGGGACAGAAGTTACAATGAACACAAGTGACACTAAAGCAATGGCCGCAAAAAGGAGAAAAAGGTTATCTGCTCCTAGATACTCCTGCAATGGAAATATTATAGATTGTAAATTTCAAAAGAAATTAGACAAAATTAAACAATCATAACGTCATCTTCAAACTATAAATTATAATCCTTTGCGGCTTCCGTCCTGTTACCCTTCTAAACTAAACCAAAAACTCTCTGCAAAAATAGGACATGAAGTTTAAAATGGTAATACTAAAAGTTGAAATCACACACACATATAAGTTCGGGCCAAGTTTTAAACAAATCTTATAATGAAACAATGAAAAACACAATGAATCCCCATCACTCTCGACCGAATTAGGAACCGCGATAACAGGTGCACCAGCTTCATAAGCCTAACCTGCGCCATACAAACCAAAACATAAAGCTTGCTGCCAGCAAGCACATAACAAATCGAGCACCAAAAAAACCTAAGCTAACAACTCTATATAACTTTACATATGCACATTCACACCTAAACAAAATCAAACTAACAGTTACAAAAATAGGAGATCGTTTTTAAATTATATGTAAACATTGTGACAAAACAGTACAATAGTATTAGTATAACATGATAGTACTGATACCATCTGAGCATTTTCATTATAAAGTATAAACAGATTAGAGTTACTTCCTACCATGTAGCAGTTGTGGAGAAATTTGGTGAAGAAACTCTCTTGGTGCAAGAACAGGAGCAGAAACTGGCATTTACTGCAACTGGAATTGCAGAAGGTGGAACAGTCACAGAACCAACACTCGTCGTCGGAAACCCATTTCCACCACCACCACACTAATCGTCGGTAACCCGTTGATGCCGCTACAGATCTGAATGTTAGCAAGATGAAAAGAACAACAAACTTTGCTGCAGAAACAGAAAGAGAAGGAAGAAACAATCTCCTTTTCCCCGCATCTTCCCCCTTTCCGCGTGAGCCGGCACAATCAAACCTAAAACAATAAATACAAAATCAGAAGAAATTAGAAAAAATAGATGAAACCCTAAAATCACAATCCAATTTATTCGCACACCATAAGTCCATTCTTGGTGTCGTTAATGTCCATAACTTTCTCCCTCGGTCGAGCTATGTAGATTCAGAGCGTTAAAATCGGGAAACGCGGAGGTTGAAGACAGAGGAATGTGGGATATGAAGCTCGGTTAGAGAAATAGCAAAGGTGGAAGATGAAGGTCGGTTACACAAATAGCAAAGAGAGTTTTCTGATGTAATAATGAAATGGAAAAAGTTGTGAGGTTAAGTCTCAAAAAGACTATACTTGTGTTTCCAAGAAAATGAAAAAGTGTTGGATTTGATGAAATGAAAGAAAAGAAAAGGTTGAAGAAAAGGAAACGTGAAGTGAATGAAGTGAGAAAAGGAAGTATGAAGTGAGCAGAACAAAGAAACTCAACCAATGCATCCACGTGGCTGAGACAGAACGCAATGGGTCAGTTCGATCTTTTCCAGAACATTTAACTTTTTTATATTGTAGATTTTGCATCAGTTTTTTTTTAAAATGTAAATTTACTTTTTCACATTAATTTTTTATTTTTTATATTTTTAAATTTACTAAGTTGTATCTTTAGTTAATATTAATTTTAAAATATAATAAAAAAACTTGTAAAGTTTTTAAATTTATAAAATGCAACTATATTATTTAAATATTTAAATAAGTATTGTCTAGATCTGTTCAATCAAGTCTCTACACTGAGCCTCAACTTCAATGGAGATTATGCAGTCTATAAGATTTAGAGAAGTCTCTAGTTTGAGAAAGTATTTTGGGGAAAACATTGACCAAGGAAAAATCTTGAGAAATAGGTTTCACCATATCACTGAACAGGTTCAAAGACGATTGAGGGGTTGGGAGAATCTGTGTTTAAACTTGGGAGAATTACATTGAGTAAATTTGTGTTGAGTTCTATATCTTATTTTATTACGCAATATGCTAAAATCACTACTAATATTTATACTGAGTTGGAAAAATTACGACGGAGATTTATTTACGGAGAAAATAGAACAACCCACAAGTCTTATCTGATAAATTGGAAGATTTGTTGTATGCCTAAGGAATATATGGAATTAGGCATCAAACGAACCCAATTAGATAATGATACTTTTATTTGTTAAATGTTGTGAATTTATTGCCTAACCGTAATGAATTATGGTGTTAGATTTTTATTATTAAATATGGCATGAAGCAAAATATAGTGGAGAATATTAATTAAAAAGCAGCGAACTCCCCGTTGTGCAAATCTATAGCTAAGAATTGAGACAAATTTCACATGGTGTTGAAGTTGGGGATGGAAGAAAGGTCATTTATTCGCTTGACCGTTGGACTTCAACTAAGCAAACTCTTTTCTTTAATTTGGCCCAACTTGATATGATTTTGGATACTACCCTAACAATTGGCAATGTTGTTAATGGGAGAGAAAATGGAACTTGTACTTGCTTCAAAATTGGTTTACGGAAGATATTGTGAATCATATTATGGTCATTCCTCCACCTCTTTCACAAGTTGGTGCATACAAGTTAGGGGTGAGGGGGAAATAGAGATAATGAATATTCTATCAGTGATGCTTATGATTTTTCTTTATGCTTTTTCTATTGTGACAAATACTAGTATTGATTGGAATATCTTTTAGAAGTGGAAAGACCCTCATTTGAACCTGACGTTCACTTGACTTTTGGCACATGAGAGACTTTTGCAAACTATAGACGTAACAAGTGGAACCCGACAATACCTATTGATTGCAGTTGGTGTACGAGCACGAATGAGATTTTGATCCATATGTTGTTGGATTGGTGGGTTAGCTTTATTCCTTCAAACAAAATGACTCGGTTTTATTCCTTTTCTCGTGGAGATTAGATCTTTTACAACCTTAAAGAAGTTATTGCAAAGTTTCATGGAATGCATTAGAAGTTCATCTTTATAACAGCTTGCCAGAAATGGAGAAACAAAAAAATATTTGAGGAGGGGTTTCAGTGTCCTAACAAGCCAACGAAAACAATCATGCATATGGTGAGAGATATCGATAATGGGAACCATGATCAGAAGAATGGTTTGGTGTCAAGAACATAGATCAGACATGTCCAATGACATCATCTTGATAACAATTAAATTAAGCTCAATTATGATGGTACTTATAAAAGCTTTACTTTCGTGACCGGTCTTATTCATAGATTTGTCGGGGAGCTAAGTGAGGGGTTATGCTCGTAAAATTGGTGGAAGTGATGCTCTCACTACTAAAAATGTGTGCTATGTTACATGGTCTGGAGCTAGCTTAGCTAGAGCAATTTATAAATGTAGTGGTCGAGAGTGACTATAAAATCATGATTGATATGGTGAATCAAACGAGTTTGGATGACCAAAATATTTCAACATTAATTCGCAAATCAGAAAAATGACTCAAAAAGATTGGCACATCAAATTCAACCATACTTGGTGTGAAGGCAACTGTTGTGCAGATTAGATAGTCAATTATAGTTTCAATTTGAACAACAATGAACTCATTATTCTTTTATCTCTCCAAAGGAATGAATTGATAACCTTCTGATAGGAAGTTAATCCTATCAAAACTATAATCTAGGGTTTGTAATAGAAAAGGGGAAGAACACTAAAATTAAAGGACTTAAAATAAAAGATAAAAATAACTTTGATTTCTTTGATTGATTTTCACTCTCTCATTAAGAGTACATATATAGTGATGGCAATAGTGGGTAGTAACATAAAAGCCCAAAGATTAAAAGACTAACTAAATAATATCTAAGATAAGCCCAACTAACATAAATTACTTTAAATAACTTAAGCTCAATTTCATACTCTATCATTACCAACCCCTTCAAAAACAACCTTGTCCTCAAGGTTGTAAAACTTTATTGCTGCAATAATTTTCCTGGATCCCACTGTGTCACTAAAAGCATGGCAATGATTGAATTGATGTATTGAATCTTGAAAAACCCAGCCAACCAAAAGAACTTCTTGTCATAGATATGAATCAATGTTATTTCTACATATTGAGCTTGAGGTTTGTGTAAGTCTTCAGTCATAAGCATGTTTAAGATGTATTCACATCTGTTCATATGCACCATAATTGAGATTTTGCTGACTGTAAGGTTCAGAACTTTAAATATTGCTTCATGAGTCTTCTGATCTCTTAAAAGCAATGGAATGTGCCATATGGTGGGAACAACGTAGAGAGTAATTATACTATCCCCAGGAAGTAGACAAAATTGATAGAGTTTCGTCTTTGCATTCTCATCTGGTGCCATTGTGATGCGGCATGACAAGATTTGTGGAGTCAGCCCTTGGTTTCTAAGTCCTCTCACACTATGCTGAGTTGGTTTTGTTTTTTGTTCACCGACAACATTTAAAACAGGAACAAGGCTAACATGAACCAAGCAAACTTTGCTAGCACATCCTCTATATGAAAAATGTCCTAATGCTTGAATAAAATGCATGGACTCAATATCACCTATGGTTCCACCAAATTCTATGACACATATATCAGCTGAACCTTCTTTTCCATGACTTTGTCTTAAATCTAGTAAGTCAAATATGCCAGCATGCCATGGTTCCAAATATGCCAGCAAATGTTGTTGGGATTGTTGGGAAGCAGATGAAGCTTGCAGCACAGGATTTGATACTGCACTAGTCTGAGGTTCTGATTGTTTCTCTGTCTTGGACATTTGGAGTTCTTCCAGTTGCAGCTGAGCTTTCACGATATCTTGTTTGTCTTTGATATTTTGCACCCCTGTTTGCACCTCGAAAAGAATATTCTCCAATAGCCTCAATTTCCCATCAGTGATTCCATGATTATTTACAACTGATACCTTCAAGGAACCACAATTAGCATGCTCTTCCAATTGAGTAAACCAAGTTGAAATAACAGAAGGAAGACACACAATCAATGTAGCATTTGTCTCGATAACACTTCCACGTGTTGCTGCAAGAACACTGAATTTGCTTCCAATAACACTCTTACACTCATAACCAGTAGTGAGAATCAATCCTAAATAAAGATAATCCATAGGAGGATTTGAGTACATGGATGAAAGCACCAATTGATAGGAAGTTAATCCTATCAAAACTATAATCTAGGGTTTGTAATAGAAAAGGGGAAGAACACTAAAATTAAAGGACTTAAAATAAAAGATAAAAATAACTTTGATTTCTTTGATTGATTTTCACTCTCTCATTAAGAGTACATATATAGTGATGGCAATAGTGGGTAGTAACATAAAAGCCCAAAGATTAAAAGACTAACTAAATAATATCTAAGATAAGCCCAACTAACATAAATTACTTTAAATAACTTAAGCTCAATTTCATACTCTATCACCTTCTTAGTTAATGATATATCTAGGGTCACATTCCTTATGCTAGTTACAATTTCTTGCTGTTTCTTTGGACCATTGGGCCAGTTTTTGTATGAAAACATTAAATGTTTGAGTGTAAATGGTTCTAATATAGAAAAGTTTAAATATAACTTTATAAAAGAAGTTAAATGCGTACGGGGTTAAGAAATTTATAACTTTAATGTACTTTTAATCTCTTATTTAAATTAAAATATAATCTTATTTATTTATTTTAAAATTTTAGATTTTTTGTCTTCTATTTAACTTTACAAGTGTGGCATATTTATTTATGGGTTTAAATACGTTTGTAGTCCCAATAAATAATTCAAAATATGGTTTTAGTCCTTATAAAAAATTCCTTTAAATAATGGCTCTTCTTAAGTTTTTCGTCCACACTTTTGATCCCTACCGTCTATTTGGTTTAACAGAAGATGATGTAGCACGCTACGTTGCACGCCACGTCACTCAAAGTCAACACTGCAAAAACACTTGTTAGATTGCGGGGGTTTCAAACCTCCATAAATTTAAAGATTCTTTTTCGTTAATCATATGTTCCCCCTTCTTCTTCATCTTCTCAATTGCGCTTTCTCGAAGAAATATTAATCATAAGTGATTGTTGGAGTGATGAGCAGGGTGAAGGATATGATTATTCAAAAGTTTATTTGCACCTAGTCGATGCATCCTTCGAATTTCTCTTTTTTCTTGTCTTGGTTTACATGTGAACGTGAAACAGAGGCGGAGCCAGAAATTTTATGCATCCTGGGCAAAAACTTTACACCATTGATTATTCATCTGTTTTAATTTTCACACTCTATTTTTACTAATTTTACCCCTGATTTTGTTTAAAAATCGATTATTAAATTGGGAGGAGTACAAAGAAAATAGAGGTTGAGTCGGAGCGCCTGCCCAGGCTAGCTGGGCCTTGGCTCTGCCCCTGACGTGAAATGTTCGACAAAATGCATCAAAAGAATGAAGTTTCATGTGACACAAGTTGGTGAACAAATTATGGTTTTAACCAGATGGTTTTCTTCTTTCTTACAATTTTATGAAGATTTATAGTTTGGCTCATTACCGTCCTTTTAATATGTATTTACCAACTTTAGTTAGAATGATGTAGTGGTTCTAAAAAAATGGAAGAGATAGTTTCCAGATTACATCAGCGAGAAGCAACAATTAAATTAGAGCTCGCATAATTTGTACGATAACAGTAGTCAACCAGGGGCGGAGCCAAGGCCCAGCTAGCCCGGGCAGGCGCCCGGGCTCTATCCCTATTTTGTTTGTACTCTCCCAATTTAATAATCGATTTTTAGACAAAATCAGGGGAAAAATTAGGGGCAAAATTAGTAAAAATAGGGTGTGAAAATTAAAACAGATGAATAATCAATGGTGTAAATTTTTTGCCCAGACTGCCTAAAATTTCTGACTCCGCCACTGTAATCAACAATTATATTGGTTTATGAGAATATCATCTGGCTTGTAGTGTCTCATTAGAAGACTTAAACTTGGGTATGAGCATTCTGCTAAAAATGATGTGGCTTCTTATATGTATTAACATTACCCATTTATTATAAATTAAATATATTATATCAATTAGTGGTTGAAATGATGTGGCTTCTTATATGCATTAACATTACTCATTTATTATAAATAATATTGTATCAATTAGTGGTTGAAATAATGTACATAATTTGACAGTAGAAATTTGGTTATTGGAATAAATATGTATAATACTGTTGTAATTTACTTATCTAATATCATTTGGCTCAATAAGTATTTAGCAAAAACAATCCTCACTAATTATCATTTGGTTCAAACGAGGGGGAGGGAAGGGGAGGGATTTTAATGGAGGGAAGGGGAGGGGAGGGAAGGGGAGGGGTTTTTATTAATTATATGTATGTTTGGTTCAAACGAGGGGAGGGGAGGGGAAGGAAGGGATTTTAGTTAAAAATATGTTTGGTTCACGAGGGGAGGGGAGGGGTTTTATTAATAATTGACATTTTTATCCTTATAATCTTATATAACCGATATGATATTCAAATGTGAAAATTTTATAAATAATTTTTTGGAAATAATATTTGTAATGTTGAGTGATTAAAAATTTATAACTTACCACGTAACGTTAAAAAAATTGAATACACTTGATAAATAGTATAACTTTCGACGCAAAATTATAAATCCGTTGATAATAACTTTTGAATACATAAAATAACTTAATGATATATATATATATATATATATATATATATATATATATATATATAATAAAATAAATGAATGGTTTAAAATTTTATTTTAAAAATATATATAATAGAATACATAATAAAATTAAAAAAATTAATATAAATAAACATAATAATAATAATAATAATAATAATAAAAAATAAAAAACTGTAGTGATTATAATTTTTACTAAATAAAAATAATAATTTAAAGGTAAAGAATAATTATAATGAATTGATATAAGCAATAGAGAAAAATAATAAAAAATAAAGAAGCAGACGAAAGAAAGTAATAATTTTGAAATAATAAAATAAAATTGAGGGTATTTTAGTAAATATATTAATTTATTAAATATTAATAATCACATTCCCTCCCCTCCCCTCCGAATCCCTCCAATTCGGGGGGACGCAAAAAGTGTGATATGGAGGGATTTTGCTCCCCTCCTAATAATTGAACCAAACACATTTTTTTATAAACATTCCCTCCCCTCCCCTCCATTTACCTCGAACCAAACACACAATAATAGAAATGCATCCCAACTAATTCATGGTAAGTATCAATCTATCATAATAAACTGGAACATCAAATGCCAAGTGTACATCAACATGATCAAAAGTATTAGCATACCATTTATCTATTTTTATATAGTTACATAAGCATACCGCCCAAGAAAATGGAATGATTACAAAAACAAAAGTTCATATGGTGTGCATATATACTTTTTTATGTGATTAATACTCTCAAAAATTCAATAATATGTGTATTTCAATTTTTCTACTTTTTTTTCAAAGCAAATTGAAGATTAAAGAAATATATCAATCCTGAAGATTAAGCACTCAATAGCAATCCTGAACTAATTGATGTTAAATAAAATATAGGCTGATAATCATTGTTTCAAATAATGTGAGCTTCTTGTATATAATGATCTCTAGTGTAAGCCCCTAATAAGTGCTAAAACCACTTATCAGGGATTTTATGAAGATTTATGTACCGTTTGATAGTTTTTCCTTTATTTTATAGGTATTGATGTATATCGGAGCCTCGAGGAATAAAGTGCCGAAGGCACGGCTTCTATTTTGCAATTTTGGAGCAATAAAATGAAAATTATGAAAAAGCTCGCTTAGCCAAATTGAAGTGCGCTTTCATAAACACAAAACAGAGAAGAAAAATTTTCTGAGCTCGTTGAGCCAGATTAGCTCGCTTAGCCAACTTAACTCACTTAGCCAGGCCCATTGTACCAGATATTTCTTGACAGCTCGGTGAGCGAGCCAGCGGAATTTTTTTTTATATTCTTTCATTTGTAACATTTTAGGTTAACGGGTCTTGGGGATTTTTGCTCCCAAACTTCATCACTTTGATTTTTAGGTTAGATTAGGTTAGAAAACAACTATGGAGCTTGCATGGATGATTGAAAGTGGATTGATCATCGAACGAAACTGACAAATCGGTAGATTTTCGGTTCATTTCGCTTCCTCTTTGTGTTTTCTCTTATAATTGGGTTTTATGTATGTATTTACTTTGAACTCATGTATATTTGTCGCCCATGGCATTATATAAAACTTGCTTTATGAACCTGTGTTGATTGTTCTCTTAGAATTTTTCTCTGTGCCCGGGATTTGGGTTGCTTTAGCGATAAACTTCTTGAATCCTTATCTAGGATGATTATTTGTTAGTTTCTGAACTTTAGAGATAGGTTTAGAGCTAACATTTATTATGGGTATCTATACTTAATGCTTTTATGTTTGAGCGGCGCGCGAGAAATCGTCGTCGTGAGAATACGGATGTTCTCGCGACTTTGTGTTAGAGATAACCTTGGTTATGAGTTGAACTCGTAGGTGCTCCAAAGATGGAAACTGATGTGAGAGATACGTGATGAAATAGACGAGTATCGTAGGTTGAGTATAACTGGTCAATAAGTTTAAGTTAGTGAGAAGTAGATTGTATGCAATGCTTGATAAATCTTATCTTTCTGAAGAATGAATTCTTTTGTGTTGATATTTACTTTTCTATTTTTATACTTTTTACCCATTCAACCCAAGTTCAAAACCATACAGATCATTGAATAACATTCTAACGACCATCTATGTGGACACGATAATTCCTGGATAAATATTTTCAATTTTTTTGTTGCTTGCCGGCTGCCGCTATGCCGCTTCAACAACCCATTAATGCCAAGATATACCACACTCATTATCGACCTTCCGCGCATAATTGTTACCGGGCTCCTTTACCACAAGAAAAATCACATTCAAACTTCATATAATAAATATTATTATGGTAGCTTTATAACATCTTGTTAAACAACCACTTGAGTTCCATATTGTGCTGAGCAGTTCACTTGATCATCTCCGTATATTTTATCATACTTGTTTGATCAACTAATATCAGCAATAAGAAATATATATCACAATGAGAAAAAGAACACCAAACATTTCTCTTAGGTATTTCATCAAACAACTTCTAAGCATTTTCATGGTTACTAGTCTCAACACATCATTTGCACAAATACAGCATTTTGCTAATAACTTAGCATCTGCCAACTCATTATTCAACCTCAAATTGACAATTTCAATCCTTTGGCAAACTTTCCTTTCTCAATTCAAATCAAATAAGTGAGTGTTTGAGAGAAAGAATACATAATACATTAAATCTACTCTATACTAAATAATACATTAAATCTACTCTACTTCTCTCTTTTCACACTCTTTCTTATCTATTTCTCTCTTTTTATACTCTCTTCACAACCATACACACCCTTAATGTGAAGGGACTAGATGTAGCTCTGAGTTAAGGGGTAGACGACGATAAACTATATGTTAATATAAAGAAAAATATTTCGTAAAAATATCTCACGTATACTAAATGAATTTTAAAATTTTGGGCTTAGTATATCTTTTTGGAGCCTTTATCTTTGAATGATTTGAAAAACATATCTATTTTTTTTTTGTTAATACTGAGTTCGTCTCATGCCATATGAGACAAATTTGAAAAACACTTATATTAAAAGAATGAAGATTTCCCATTCTCCTTAAAGGTTTCTCTATTTTAATTATTTAATAGAATTACTCAAAAAATCCTATGATATTACACTGCCACATTAGCTTTTTTATTTTCTTTCATTTATTTTTAATGACATGGTTTCTATGTATTATATGTTTGGAAATTTCTTTACATACCTCTTCTACTTTCTTGGTCATCTCTGGTGAAAAACCTAAAATACCCCTAATTTCAGAAATGCATTTCCGAAATGCTTTTTTTTTTAAAATTTGTCTTATTTCAAAAATGCACTTCCGAAAACACGAAAAAAAATGTTTTCGGAGATGCATTTCCGAAAACACCCATTTTTTGGGTCTTCGGAGATGCATATCCGAAATATTCCAAGACCAAATTGGTCTTGGAATGTTTCGGATATACACTTCCGAAAGAATTCAACAATTATAAAAAAAATTAAAATCAAGGTGAATCAATACAATTAATAGGTATAAAATCAAGATGAATCAATAAAATCATGGTGAATCAAAATTTTCTAAACAATTTTAAAATTAAAAATTATTTTACTAACTTATATAAATCAAAAACATTTTAATTTCATAAATAAATTTTGAATTATATATAATTAAATATAAAATTTATTCATTAAATAAAATTAAGACAAAATCTTTTTTTAATTTTTTTAAACTAAATAAAAAGTTATAACTCATTTTTAATTATGAATCAGAATAGAAATATATATAAATATATAATAATAATTATTAATTTTATAAGTGAAATATATAAATATATAATATATAAATATATAAATATATAATAATTACTATAAATTAAAACACTCATTTTTTTAATTTTTTTATTTATTATATAAATATATAAATATATTTATAATTAATATATAATAATTATTATATAAATATATAAATATATAATATTTTTTATAAATATATAATAATAATTATAATTATTATATAAATATATAAATATATAAATTAAAACACTCATTTTTTTAATTTTCTTTGTAAATACATAATAATTATTATAAATATATAAATATATAAATAAAAAATTATAACTCATTTTGTAAGTGAAATTATTTTAATTTTTTTAATTAAAATTATTTTAAATTTTAAAATATGAATCAGAATAGAAATAAAAAATTATTATTATTCATAACTCATAAATTATATCAAAATATATAATTATTATTATTCATTACTCATAAATTATATCAAATTTATGATATATGAATTAATTAATATCCTAAAATTAATTTTTGGGATTTTTAATTTTTATTTTTGTTTTTTCAGAGATGCATCTCCGAATTAATCAAAATCTCAATTTTTGAGATTTTTTCGGAAATGCGCTTCCGAAGTCTGGAAAAATTTAGAAAAAAATATATTTTGGAAATACATTTCCGAAGTAGGGGTAAAGTGGGGTTTTTGCTGGGGGTGACCCATAGGAAGGTGGGTAAAGAAAAAACCATATGTTTTCCACTTTATTTAACTGGCCAAGTGTGATGAAGTGTTTTCAAGTTAGTGTTACATCTAAAGCACAAAATGGTAAATGATTTGTCTATGTGTTAGACCTTTATTTTTGTGGGAATGGCTCTATTTACAATTCTCCAAATTAGACTAATTAATTTGTTTAAAAATGTAACACTATAATAATTGTTAGTGTTGTTTTAATAACTGTTCTCTAAACATATTAAGTTTATTATTATAGTTGATGCTTGTGTACATAAGATTATATTTGATATTTTTATTGAATAATAACATATTATATTGAGAGCAATATATTATTTTCATTTTATTTCAATAAAATACGATGCAATGATAAATGAACAAAGTGGTCCTTAAATCACATGGTACTACAAACATATGCTACTTTGATAATTTACATACTTTTGTACACTAATGCTGTAGAAAGGGACAATTGCAAAATGCTTATACTCAACAGGCTGTGTAAAATTTGTCTTGACCACATGGGAATATGTTGAAAAGCTGTTTCATGGTGTGACATTTTGCCATGTTTGATCTAGATTTGGATTTGTCCATGCCATAACTCATGTTGCAGCCTAGAAAGAGAGGCATGTCATGTGATAAAAGAAATGGTCCATAACATGCAAATTATTGATAAGCAATAAGCCATTTTTTAGATGAGCAGCGAAAATGACCTACATTAACCTAAATGTACAATGATCCTACTAAATGCAACAATATCTTGCTCTTGAAATTACACTTTTTGTCTCTAACGGTGGAAAAACGGATTGGTTCGTCGGACATGTTCGTTTTATCTGTTCATTTTTGCGGGATGGATCAAGATTTTAAACTAGCACCTTTTAATATGCTCATTTCATCTCGTCTTATTTTTTTTACATATTTTTGCAAGCGCTGACATTAACATAAAACTTAAAATTTATATACTTAAAAGATAAAATGTCTGCAAATCTACCCTACCCTCGTTATTATGTAAAACAAATCAATGTTTTAGTCTCACACCCTTAATTATGCACGTCCCTCCCTCCCTATCTATTTTTTTTTTTATAGATTTTGTAGACGAATCTAAATGAGGTGGCATGCTATTTACCACCCTAAACATGTCTATTAAAAAAGCATTGAACTTTTTTTAATTTTAAAATATGTATTAACCTTCTTTAAATTTACACATATCAAAAAGAGTTTTTAGTGAAAGTAAAAAGCATGTAGTTACACATGTTTCTATGTAATAAAAAATGAATGTTTAAGAAAATATTAAAAAAGAGTTTAAAGGATGAATTCCAGTAAATAAACTCTATGACCAAAAAACCGTAGTTACACATGTTTTTATGTAATAAAAAAATGAGTGTTAAAAGAAAAGGTTAGAAAAGAATGATCTTTAACATTCTCATGTAAATTTAAAGAAGATTAATGAATATTTATTAAAAATGATCTTTAACATTCTCATGTAAATTTAAAGAAGATTAATGAATATTTATTAAAAAATGAGATGTAGATATTATTTTAAGGGTTAAATATGTTTTTATCCCTTTAAATATAGTGGTTTTTAACTTTAGTCTCTTTAAATATTTTCTTTAAAAAAGGTCCTCTTAAAAATTTTAATTTTAACTTTTGGTCTCTCATGACAAAATTGTAGCAAAACGGTATCTAATTCCGTCGCTAAAACCACCGTTAATTTGTAAAAATCGTCGCTAAATTGCAAGAAGGACCAAAAGTTAAAATTAAAATTTTTAGGAGGATCATTCTTTAAAGAAAATATTTAGAGGGACTAAAGTTAAAAATCGCTATATTTAGAAGGACCAAAAACTTATTTAACCCTTAAATTTTAACAAACCTTGAGAAAATAATCAACAGACAATAAAAATTTAAGATCAATGTTGTATTCAATGAAAATCATCAAACACCTAGATCAATATTAGCCTATATTTCTTCTCAATTAATAAATTAAAGTAAAATATAGTTATTAATATTATGTTTGTCCTTCAAATCTAAACTAATTTTGATGTAAAACAATCTTATGCACTTTTGAAGACCATAAATTCCTACTACCAATATATTGCTAATTTGGTTTTGCAAATTTCAGTTGTTATAAACAAAGGCTAGCTTGTAAGAGTACAAATAGTCTCAATATATGAAAATAGCATCACACACATGACATATCAAACATAGATTTAATCCACAAGATCCATCATTAAACATCATATACATTTACAATATATAAACTTTATTAAACTGATCATAATCCATTTACACATGAAACCCTCCTCATAAACATAGAAATCAAATTTTATATGAAACACAAAGTAAAACCAAAAATAACAAAATCACCACAAATTATAAACAACATGCCAATACCTATTCTTCAACCACTTGAAGCTCTTCCTAAAAGAACCCTTCACCTTCCCTTCCACAGTATACATTTTATAGCTAGCAACTCTTTTCTTCCTTTGAAATTCAGGATCATCACCAAAGCTCCAAGACTTAGAAATTGAAGACCTTGATGAATCACCTTTTCCTTTCTTAAACTTCAAGTCCTTAGGACCAATTTGAGTTTGTGCATAGGAAATACTATAAGACCTAGGTGCTCCATAAGAAATTTGTTTGTTGTAATCCTCCATGGAAATTAAGAAAAGAAGAAGATTGAAGAGATGTATCACTCTTCAAAGGTCAAACCTTTTTTTTCTCTTCTATTTGATAAGAAATGTGATCAAATATTTAAGAGAAAGTGGGGCAGTGTGGGGTGATCTAACAAAGACTTAGGAGCTAGCATAGTTTACTTTGATTTATTTTATTTTATTGTATTTTTCTCATCTAATTACAACTCATCAAATGCTACTATCTCTATTCCTACCTATAAATCTCTCTTTTATTTAAAAATAATTGTCATTGTTTAATTAAAAGATTAATTGAAGAAAAATCTTAGAGTTTCAATACACAAAATAGATTAATTTAATATATATTTTTTTGTCCGAATATACATCTTAATTGTTCTTTACACTTATTTTAATTTTGATTATCCTATTCTTAAAAAATCATAGTAATCTAGAGTTTGTCTAGTAAAGTATGATCAATAATAGTTTCATTTAAGATAAAAATTCATATTTTTTCAATAGTTTATATTTAAGCGAAATTTATTAAGCACTTAAATTTAATTACCGTTTATTCCTTTTTTAAAGAATGTCAAAATGTCAAATGATATTTATAACAAGTGGCGTATGTAGGACAAAATTGAGGAGAATTTGTTTATTTCTTGTATACATGAACATGTGTTCTTTTATTTTTATTTTTATTTTGGAAATGGCAGCTGTCGATGTTATTTTAAGCTTTAGTATTTTGTTAATTGGTAGTAATTTTTATATAATTGGACCATTTTTGCAATTATATAACAGAATTTTTTAATCATCTCATGCATCTCTCACGCACTACCGAATTGACGAAACTGTCCTCGTGCTTCTGTAGATGCATTTCCGAAAGCACCTCTTTTTTTTTGTTTAACTTTTTGTCCTGTGGATGCACTTACGGAAGACTTCCGTAGATGCATCTACCGAATCAGCCCAGACCCAAAAAATTAGAACAACAACATTTTTAACCATAAAAGACTCATGCATTTGATTAATTGATTAATCGGCATTACAACGAAATTTCAAACAGAAAATTAAGAAAACTAAGAGATCTAAGATATTACAACAGTTAAAACAATGTCATCTGATCCATGCATCATTAGAATGCAATTCATGTCGAATTTCACTTTATCCCACCAACGTTCCTTTTCTCCGGTCATAGAAGAGGTTCTTGTTCTAAGTCTTTAGATCCTTCTGAGGACTTCGCCGAATTTGTACTCCCCCTCTAAAAAAGACATGATAGTCCTCTTGAGTTGGTCGAAGGAATGGATATTCCAAAACTTAACCGGCATGGAGGATTTGACAGGAGAGAAAATGACATGCCCTTCCCTTATGCGATATTCTGGTTCAGGATCGAGACGCTTAGATGATGTTCGCCGCCATGATTCTGGCCTTATGCGGGACATTTTTATGTTTGTGTTTAGGGTTTGTGTTTGTGTTTGTGTGTAATACAAACCTAGAAACCCCAAATTTATAGAAGCCTTTGAAGAATATGAACCACACAATCTCTGTCACAGAACGTTCCGTAGATATATCGACAGAAGGGTCATGGATTATACACTACTCGCTCCTATCTCCCCTACTCGCCTTATTATTGCGGTACCATTGATTATACACTTGCCTTATATTTGATATGTTGATGAGTTCCTTCCTTTTCAATGTGACAAGTATATTTTTCGGTTGGACAAAATTCAAGGACATGTCTTTAATAGATGCCTTCTCAACCGGATTGAGCCGACATGCCATAGGATGACCTTGTAATTTTGCGCACAAATCATGGTTATGCAAACCACAAATAACAGAGCATCTCCACTTCATGCTAGCCAACATAAAAACAACGGATTTTAAATGGACACTCGTATTTTCTAGTACTCGTGTCGTCTCTTTTAAAATTCTTTAGAGGAGGATGGTATTTCCCGCTTCTTTCGCACAACATTGTAACAAACAGGTTTCTTCTTGTCGTACCATTATTTGATCTTCCTATTATCACACCAAAACCAAGGTTAGTTGCATTCCTTCGAATCCATGTTAGCATGCTTTCACGATCATCAAAGTCTTGCTTGCTACTAAAGTAACCTCCGACTTCTACCACATTTGCGACTACCCCATCGATACTCGTACATACATAGACTAAAGTTGAAATATTATCGGGATGCACCATACATATTTTGCCAAAATCACACAGAATTACAAAATGCTGGAAAAAAACTGCAGGGATTATTCCGTAGATGCACCTACGAAAGTGTTCTTCCTCAACACGTTCTGTAGATGGATCTACGGAAGCTACGCAACGTTTTTGCAGAAAAAAATCACTGATAATGTGAACAATGTAGTGGTTGAAAGTGATTATTTACCTGAAATTCAGATGCTTCTTGCTCCCTTTAATTTGTTGTACCACAAAATTTGAGTGTTGGAGTGAAATAGGATATTGATGATGTAGGGTTTTTAGGGTGTGGAATATGAAAATTTTGAAGAAATGAAACAATGAGGGAGTGATCATGCTGTTTCAAACTATATCAGACACTTCCGTAGATGCATCTACGGAACAATGTGGCGCTAAGCTATTCCGTAGATGCGCCTATGGAGACACCCCTGAACTGATTTTATGTGCATTTTTTTCTCATATACACTTGTTTATTAAGCTTCCGTAGATGTATCTACGGAAGGAATCAAATTTTTCAAAATATGAGGTGCTTCCGGATGTGCATCTATGAAAATTGAGAAAAAAATAAAATTCCGTGTGGTGCTTAAGAGATCTAGGAGATTGATTGAGAAACTTTCTTATATAATGTAAGTTTAAATAAGTTTTATATATTTAAATTATATTTTATCGAATAAATTGTAGAAAATAATATTATAATAATTAAGCTGATAAAATATATAAGTGGTAGCTACCTAACGTATGTTTATGTGAGTGTTTTAAATTTTAGAGTTTTGAGCTTGATCCTTACTTATACAAAAAAGAATTAATTCGATATTTACGAGTTAGACTTATTACAAGTTTTGTTGTTTAATTAATGGAAATCTGTTGAAAATTATTTTAGTAAATTCTTAAAATAGTATAAAATAGTAATGATTTTCTTTTAAAAATCATTTCAATTATTTTAAATTTTATAGCGTGCTAGGTGGGAAATCATTCTTGTTCACGCAACCGATTTTAAAGTTTTATAGGTTTTAGCTTTTTGACTTTGACAAAATGTTTTCCGGTGATAAGTTGTGATTAATCAAGTTAATATACTAGAATAGGACAAACGTGACAAATAAAAAATCAAGGAAAATCATGCATTATATTTGTTTTCAGGTGGATCTAGAAATATGTTATTTAAAGGTGTTAAAAGTTGCAATTCAATGTTTGTAGAAAAGTTAATATTCAACTATATTGAAGTAGTTAGTCGAAGTAATAGGAGTCAGTTGTACTCGATAGAGTTGAATATAGCATTTAATTGTGTTGGAACAAAATCTGTTCATACTCATTGCGTTTTGATGATAATAAAGTACTTAAAAGCAATAGAATATAGTAACATTTGTTTAAGTGTGCAGGATCATTAAGTTAGTAATTTACTTGGTTCTGACGCAGTTAAAATAGCTTATGAAGAAGAAGTATTTGACAGGTTCTAATGGATCAGAATCTGATTTTCACTTAGAATCGGTGACTCAGCCTCTGATGAGCTGAAAACATAGTACAACACCTCTAGTTTGTACTTTGTATAAAGCATGTCTATCTTGTCTGCCATCAATTTATGGAGAAAGTCAACTAGGGGTTCTAGCTCAAGACTCAAGGCTATTTGACACAATTTCTTTATTCTACTCCAGCATGTCTGTGATCGCCTTACTTGAGAAAGACACAATTGATAAAGAGATTATTCAAAAATTGAAGATCCTAAGTGTACCAACTCCAATGTATCTCTCTTGGAAACTGCTTCTTTAGCAAAGATACTTGTGCAAGTTAGCTTCCAACGTCTCTTTTGTTCCCTCTATATAAGGAGCTGAAGATTAAAAAGAAGATACACCAATATACAACAAGATATCACAACAAAGAACATTAATGGTTTCGTTCTCTAAGCTTTTGCACATAGTTATTGTATTGCACATAGTCTTCAAATTACTTACACTTGTATATCTTAGAAATCTCAAGTAATAAGGTATTTGCTTGTGATGTATTCTTTGTACCTCTGATTGTATATCAAGTACATCTTGTTGTTATTCTAAACATTTTGTTTAGAATCTATAAAGTCTCAGACTGAGTGTTTTAGCAAGAAAGTCTCTAACTAGGTTGCTTGAGAAAGAAAGTCTCAGACTGAGTGTTTGAGCAAGGAAGTCTCTTTCAGGTTTGATTGATTAAGGAAGTCCTAAATTGGTGTGTTTAGGCAACTGAGTCTTGAACTATGAGTTTAGTCAAGGAAGTCTCTTTCAGGTGTGATTGAGCAAGGAAGTCTTGGACTAATATGTCTAAGCAGGTTGTAATCAAGTTCTGATTATATTGAAAATCTCTTGTGGGACAAGGGGACTGAATTACTCTCGTTATAAAGGAACCATGATAATTTATGTGAGTACTTTTACTTGTTGCTTATGTACCTTAAATTATTCGGTTGTTGCTTACTCTTGCTTAGAATCTGAACTTGGTTAGATTCAAAAGCTATTGTTATAAAAAGAAAAAGTTTACCAGATACACAATTCAACCCCCTTCTTATGTATTTTTTCACACTCAATTGACATCATAGCACTGTAGGTTCTTAACACTTAACACTGGTATAGAAAAAGATCCTGAGAAAAATATACTAAATGGCTAGCACTCCTGATTCTAGTAGTCTTGGTACTTCTTGTAGTATTGGTATACCTTATGATTACATTACATCTGAAAAGAACCACTATTAAGCTAAACCACCAGCATTTAGTGGTGATTCCACTCACTTTGAATTGTGGAAGAGCAAAATATACACATACAATATTTGGCTTGATGATGAGCTATGAGACATTCTGGAGGATGGTATTGATATTGAGGTGAATGGTGTGGAAATGGTTGTTGATAAAAAAATTTCACCCAAGATCAAAAGAAAGTGTCCAGAAAACACACATAGTAAGACGTATTCTTGTTGATGTTTAACCTCACTCTGAGTACATAAAAATCATAGATAAGTCTACCGCCAATACTATCTTTGAATCATTATGTACTACCTATGAAGGTAACCAGCAGGTGAAAAAGACTAAGGCCAGCCCATAATCATCTTTTTTGAGGGAGTTGTAATGGTCAATTTATTGTTGAGATCAACAAGTTCTAATCCCAAAAATTCAGCATAAGATGTAGAAATAAATGAACGTGTGGCTCTTAAATCCAATATTACTGCCACTAAATTATCTCCAATTAAACACATACCTTGAATCAAATTAATTGTATATGAATCATTATTTAACTTTCATACTAAATGTGCCTTTAGAGAAATTCTTCTTCTTCTCGTTTCCTTCTCTCTCACAATCCATAATTAACTTTTTTCTTCCCTTTGATTTTATTTGTGGTATTTGAACAAACAATAACAACAACAATATCATGTTGTTTACCAAACGATTGTGTCCATGTTAACACATCATCTCAGGAGGGAAATATTTGTCATTTACAACATACACATACAACAAATAACTCTTTTCACCTCGGACGGGAAATACATTTTACCTCGGCTCAAGTAGCGAGGTAGCGAAGGGCGTCATGGAAAGTTTCTACTTAACACCTTATTTATTAAAAAACCGAGGGGTATAGTTATATATACACATGGGTTCGAACCCCAGGAGCTGCAATTTTGTTATTTTCAAATCTAGCGTATCTTTTATCTCGATTTATTAAAAAAATCGAGGGGTATGATTTTTTTATTGTTACATTATTTGCCCAAAATATTACATTGTTAACCCAATATCACATTGTTATTACAAGTAAAGTAAAAGTAAAATTCCCTATAAGTCAATATAAAAATCAAATTTCCTCAAGATTTAGACTTTAGATCTTTCAATGATTGAATCTTGGGAAGATCTTCTGTTGGATCTGATGAAAAAAAGGTAAGATAAATAATATAAAAAATTAAATCATTTTTTATTCGAATAAATATTTAAGAAAACAAACCTTGAACCCATTAATTTGTTTGCTATTCTAATCCTTCATAGAGAATTTTTCCAAGCGTCCTTAGGTTTCAAGCGCTTCATATGTTTGAATTAGGTTAGATTTTCAATATTCAGCATGCTTTTATAATGGATGTCCCTTAGATTTCACGTGGATCACTAATGGCGGCATCTTGAGCATAATCATTAAATGAACGATAAAGATTTGTTAAGGCCGGTGTATATAGTATAGAAAAAAACACTTAACTATCACCTCAGTCATGACAAATCACATAATGTGCATTTTATTTTTTTAATTATATTGTTTTCACATAATATTAAAAATATATTGTACGCAACGACTCTTCGATGATATCAAGATTTAGATGCTAGAGGTTCTAGATGCTGGAGATCTATTTTCAGGGCCAATGAAAATTTTTATTTTCTGCACTTGAAATTCATCCCAGAGATATGTTCTAGCAGTGGTAAATATTCCCTCTCTTTGGGGCGACTTCATATTATTAAGGATTAGGATAAAATCCTTTTAATGAGTGTTTTTATAGTAAAATATAATTACTATACCCCTCCGTTTAACTACAAAACCAAGATAAATTATCATCTCTTTTAAACTATCACCTTTGTTTTGGATTAAAACCGAGGTGGATAATTATTTTTTAAAAAATATTACATTATTTACACAGAATATTAAGATAAATTGTTTACAACAAATCTTTTCAAAGGTTATGCTCCATTCATTGTGTAAGTTAAAGCTCCATTCTCTACTTAAGTTCCAACTTCTAAAATAATGATGCTTGAATGTCAGAACTTTGCATTCAAATTAACCATATTTTAGTAGTCTGTTTGTTTTAGGAGAGGAAATATACAATAAATCTTTGAAGCAAAATTGATTTTTTGCACTTGCAATCTATTAAATGAGCAACAACAACAAGAACAACAACAACAACAACAACAACAACAACAACAACATCAACACCATTATGTGAGATAGAATGCAAGGGCAGAAAAATGTTTTGTTTTAGATAGAAGAGCATTGAAGATTTTTTGTCTTGCAATCCATCCCTAATAATGATGCATGCGAGTTTGGGAGGCTTCATATAAGAAATGATTAGGTTAAAAGCTTGTTTGAATAGTGTTTTTATAGTGAAATATAATCATTTGATCTCTCGATTATATTGAAAAACTGCATTGTTATTTCATTTAGTTGACACCTATAAACAAATAAAAACACAAACTACAAAAGCTGGGATTCGAGTTCATGATTTTTTCCCTCATTTTTTTTAAACCGAGAGAATATGTTGTTTTTCTTATTATAAAAAAACAAAACATGACACGCCTAGGCATAATACATCTTTTATCTGGCTGAGGTGAAAATTTCGTCATGAAATGTATTATTTGTAGTGGTGATATAAAGAATGAAATACCAATGACAGAGATATTCAATGCCTATTAAATTTTGAACAAGTTAAAAATAAAACATGCAAGTAAAATATACAGCGCCACTGGCGAAGAACTGTGTAAAACTTAACGATGAACCATTTGAACCTGGAGCGCACAAATAAAACATTCTGAATTGAACTACCCGATTTTTCACACTAGGCTAAAAATCCTTAATACCGGAATTTCCCAAAATTTTGAAAATTTTGCGGCATCCCGATTTTTTCAAAAAATAATATAGATTTTCCAAGAAATAACGAATTTTTTTTGAAAAAATACGGTATAATTACACCAAATTTTTTAAAAAATCAGTAAAAATTAACCGTTTCCCAAAAAATACTGCATTTTTTTAAAAATCTGATAAAAACTCATAGAATTTTTAAAATTTCAATAAAAGTGCAAAGTTTTCACCTACTTTTCGTACTGGATTTTTGGACACAACAACCACATATTTTGAATTGAGTTAAAAGGTAGTGCACTGACAGTGTAAAACTATTTTACACTTTCATCCAATAGGGAGTCATGAATGTGTCATGTCATTGAAATTTTTTTTAAATAAAAGAATGTTTTAATTGGATGCATGGTGGTGATTGGTTGACAGTGTAAAAATATTTTACACTGTCAGTGCATGATCCCTTTTCTCTTTTGAATTTTACAATTTTTCCGGAGTAAAAAATGTTGATCAACTGTAATTTTGCGATAGATAAATAATAAAGGCATCTTCGTTAATATAGAAATAAAGGGGGTGTCAGGTATGAGTGAGGCGTATCAGTATAAAATTTCAAAGAATATCCATCATATTTGAAAAGGCCCCTTTGTGATGTTATGGGTTACTAACTACTATATATAAGTGGGTCGGCCCAACTCTTTTCTCCAATTGCGATTGGGAATTGGTATCCACACCCCTTTTAAGCTATACATCCCTCCTCTTTTTTTCTCCAAAATAACCCTTCTCGAAAATATATAATTATGAAACTATGATGAATTCCAAAATTATACTTCTACTTGGACTGAATATTAGGAAGATGCATGTGTTGTTGCATTAGGGTTACACTAAAACAAATAAGCATATATAATTAAGGTTGGACCAATCACATATCGAAACGCATGATAGATAAATTGCATAATCATCACCATTCACTTGCATGCATGTTCCTTAATTAATTCATTGATGTCATTCTGTCATATAAAGTTACCACAATTATTTGCTTACTCTTAATAAAAAATTAAGAGAATAAAGTTAGTCTTCTTTTCATAAAACTAAACTAAGGGAAAGAAGATTAATAAACTAACTATACATTACCTATTGTTACTCCTCCTCATTAAACAATTGCCTAAATTGACTTTTGTTTTGGAGTACTATTTTGATGAGACGGTTTATTTTTTATTTTTTTAATTTAAATTTTTTAATGTGTTTCACATTTTATATATAAAAATTAATAACATAATTTCTACTATAACTTTTTACCACACATCTCTAACAAAATGAGTATTTATTAACCTACTTTCTAATTTCATTAATCAACTTTATTTTATTATTAAAAATTATTTTTAATATCTGAATATTTATTAATCAATTTTATAATTTTATTAACCAACTATTTATTTTTTATTAAAAACTTTGTTTTAGTGCTAAATTATTTTTAATATTTTAGCGTTTATTTACTAACTTGATTATTTAATTAATTAATTTTTTATATTTTATCAACCAACTTTATCACAGTTCATTAAAATATATTTTTTATTTAAAAAGAAAATACTATTTACTATAGAGAAAATGGGTGATGCACTGACAGTGTAAAAAAGTTTTACACTGTCAACCAATCACGACTTTGTTAAGCACCAAGTCATACTTTAAATTTTAAATTACTGATATGATGTGGCAAAATAAAATGTTTCTATTGAATGACAGTGTAAAGATTTTTTACACTGTCAGTGCACTACCTTTTAACTCTTTATTATATGAATACGATCAACAGTGCTGAATATAAATACTAATATAAAAATTAAGTGTAAAAATGACATTATTACTCTTTTGAATTCATACGAAATACATTCAAATACACAACCTCTTATCTTGGTGAATATGTTCTCAAATCTATTCTCACCTAAGAGAACACCTCAAACCATTACCTCTCACCATCGTAAACTTGTCATTAACTCTCCCAAACTATAAAATATCTTTTTTTAAAGCAATATATATTGATTGGAAAATGAAAGTTCTCATGCCAGATTACAAAAGAGGTGGAAAACTTCGAAAAAGAAAATTACCTATCAATTAAAATCTAAACTAACATAAGTAAAACAATTATTTTTATTAAACTTATAGAAATTACAATTGAGTCGAGATTACAATTGAATCGAGTAATTTTTTTTATAAAAAACCACCTCTACATCAACTTTTTACAACACCAAACCACGTCCTAAAATCTCTAGTTACCCCTACCACCATTTCCTTAATAGAGACCCTAAAACAATTATAAAATAACTATAAAGGACAGTAATTTAAAAATGAAGTAGAGTGGGGATACATACATTACAGTAAAACCGCCCCACTTAGCCAATACAGTGAAGCTTGCATGCATTGCACATTACCAAAAGATGTGTGTGCAGCTTCTAGCACATGCTTCTTGATGTACCATGAGTTGGCAATTATCTTTTCTGACCACAAATTAATTAATAACCAATGATAAGAAAGTGAATAAAAAAAACTCATCAATAAAATATAAATATTATTTATTAGAAAAGTAGTAAAGATAAATTTATCATCAATAAAATATAAATTAAGTTGTTTTACATCACCTCGTTTTCTAATTTATACAGAATTAGTAAAGACTAATTTAGTGAAGTAATATAACTTCTTTTTATTATATAACATTAATTATATTTTAAAATTTTGTGACATAAAGATAACACTTTAAGATGTTTTAATACACTCATGTGTTCTAAAAATATTTTAGATATATAACCTAAAAAAGTTGTATATAAATGAAAACATATACCAATTTTATAAAATTATTTTTACTAACAGTTGATTTATTTTCTAATTTTATTAAATACTCCCTCTATTTTAAAATGTGTGTCGTTTTAAAAAATATAATTCTGTTTAAAAAATATATATTATTAATTTAGTTTAAAAAATTATTGATCTATAAATATTAAGAATATATTTACACTAATACATAAATATAAATAAATATCACTTATAGAGATTGTATTTTAGACCTTCACATTACATCTATTTAACTCAACTAACTTAATACTATTAGTCTCTTCAAATATATAAAAATTCTGTTTTAGTCACTTTAATTGTTTTTTTTTTTAATTTTGATTCTTTTAAATATTTTATTATTCATATAAGTTTAGAAAATGCTAATCAGTGCTCTCAAAGGTTAAAACTTTAAAATAGTAAATTTATCTTGATAATCTGCGTATTTAATGACTTAAAAAATGAAATATTAAATTTTTTATAAATTTTTTTTTTTTTTGAAATGCTTAACCATTACCCTGAAAATACTGGTTAGCAAGACCCATATAGTTTTAATTTTTTTAAAAAAAATAGATTGCATATTCCAATTAAAGTTTTTTGAATGGCATGTCATTCCAACATCTTAAATATCATTAATTTAATAAATTAATTTTTACTTTAACATTTCAATTATTAATTTAAAGTTATAAAAAATGAATAAGTTAAATTATTAAATTTATAAGATTTAAAAAAAATGTTATTAAAAGTTGTTGTAATAATAAACTTATAAAAAATTGAATTGTTTTGGGTGTGTTTGATAAAAATAGCGGTTAACTGATAAGCTAATTGGTAGCTTATAGCTTATAGCTGATGGCTTATGACTGATAGTTTATAGCTTATGATTGATGGTTGAGACTGATAACTGATAAGTTAATTGAAGTATTTGATAAAATTAACGGTTCAAATAACTTATAAATGTAAAATAACATAAAATATATTTAATACATAATTATTTAATTTAAAATAAATTATAAAGGATAAAACTAAATTTATTCTAAACTAATAAGAACAAAAAAGAAAGAAAAAATGATAAGCTATAAACTATAAGTTAAAATGCTTTTTAAAATAGCGTCTCAAAAATAATTTATAAGCTAATAAAAAAACCGTTACTAAAGTGATATATATAAAATAAATGAATTTTATAATTAAAGAATGTTGAGTTATTTTGCTATTCTTGTTTTATTATGGCTTCGACTGAGTGATTTTGTTGCCCATTTTCCAACCATGATAAATCCAAAGGAATCAAATCACTCTCACTCCCACTTGGCGATATACATTATTCATCACAGATATAGCATTACAAATCAACCCCAACCACTAAATGTGACAATTCAAGATATACCTTATAAGAGTCATTGTCTTTAATGAAACTGTTGCTATTTTGTCTTTTGCTTCACTCTTTTTTAGTATTTTGTTTTTCAAAATAGATTGGAATAAAATAAATATATGAGTGAAAAGAATTATTAGATTATTTTACCAAGTATTAGCATACTCATTAATATCATGAAGTATAATAATTTGAATAAAATAATATTAATAAGATTGCACAATCTAAAATATTGATATATTGAAAATTGAAATGAATTAAATTATAGTACTAAATGTTAGAAATAAACTATTATTAAAAATTATTTTTATTAGTTAATTATTAGAACTCATTTTGAATGTATAACAAAAGTACTCTCTATCTCTCTCACGTTAAAAACTGTTTTCGTCACTAGATAAATACAAAAATCTCAAAAATATTTTTATGCAATGCAATAGGTTAGAATTTAAGTATGAATTATTAGTACTAGAATAAGAAAAAAATTATGGTTGAATATATATAAATATAAAAGAGATGGGTATTTTTATTGTCTTAAATTTTTAGATAGAGATATAGTATTTATTATGAAGATTTTAAATTCCACATTAATTAAATATAAAAATTTCAAAAAATTTGTATTGAATGACCCCTAGTATTATAGTCAACTTTTTAACAATGAACTTTATTAATAATCCTAATACCACCTCATTTTGGTTTGTCAAAAGAAGCCGAAAATGGAACAGTTATGAAATCTAAAGGATCAACGTGGTACTTGAAAAAGAGATATTGAGATTTATCTTTTTCCTTAATGGCATAAGTGAGGGCTGTCCAAAAAGTGAATAAAGTAGAAGAGCCTGCCCATGGTATAGAAGGAAGATGCTTATCCCTTAATATATATATATATATATATATATATATATATATATATATATATATATATATATATATATATATATATATATATATATATATATATATATATATATATTACTATTAAAAACTTTCTTTTTATTTTTTAGGTTAAATTTATGTCTTTTAGGTTAAATTTATATATCATTACAAAATCTCATATCATGTATGATGAAATGGAGTATCATTTGTATTAATCGAAAAATACAAAAATAAACTGTGAACAAAATTGATAATTTATTTTATATTTTTATAAGAGAAATCAAATATCTTATCATAATTGGTGTTGACGGTGCAAGTGGATGTTTTTTATCCACAAATATTTGCTTTCTCTTTCTGACCAGTATCATATTGTCTATGAAAAAACTTTGAATCAATTAATGCAAGGAGCATATGTAAGAACATCCTTCATGTCCACCAAAAAAGGGTAAGTCAAGAAATCTAATAATCATATGATATATTCGTACATATATTTTTCTTGCCCTTTGTGGTATATATCCCACATCCAATCATAATTAGAAGACAAAACATTAGAAGACAAAAAATAATTGATAGGAAAGATATGGTGAAATAGTATGTACATTATGGTGTTTAGGGGTGAAACAACCTATCTTTTATTGTGATGTTGTTGACTTGAAAAACAAATTTATATAAAAAAAATGATTAAATACAATCGTTTTGTAAAGTATATACAATCATTTTGTAAAGTATATATAATATTGTCTGTGATGAAGAATTACGTTAGCGTTTTTAGCATAAAATACAGTTTAATAATGTCTTATACCGAGGCTTTAATAAGAAAGTATTGTCTAAAAAAGACTACAACAGCGCTTTTAACAAAAAAGTATAGTCTAATGATTTATGTCAAACGTTTTTAAGCAGAAAGTGTTGCCTAATAGTGCCATATGCCAACATATAAACGTTTTGGCTGATTTTCTAAGTTCTCCAACATAACTAATTTTTTTATTTAACTTAATATTTTTTTCTTGATTTTCATTGGGGCCTTGAAATGAAAGCATCGTTATTTTCCTCTCTGCTTTTTTGTTCGGCATGAGGTTGATTGTTATCCTCCCTATTGGTTGGGATATTATCGACATTAGTTTCATTAGTCAAAAGGGTATTTGTCAGAATGTTAGGAGTATTTTTCAAAAAATTATTCAACAAAAATAGGTTGAGTTATGGTCTCATAGGCTGAGTCATTATTGTCATTTCCTTCTTGGTGATATTAATTAATGTCATGTACTTTTAAGTTTCCTAGTTGCTTTTTTAGATTTTCTTAACACTATGCCAAATTTGTCTTTTAGCAACACCCTACGAAAGCGCTTTTAGGAAAAAGCGCTGGTATAGGTTTCGCTAAAAACAAAATAAAAAAACACGCAAAAAAGCGCTCTTATAGGGGGGTTACGAAAGCGCTTTCAAAAAGCGCTCTTATAGGGAGGTTACGAAAGCGCTTTCAAAAAGCGGTGGTAAAGGCATGGGTACGAAAGCGCTTCTCAAAAGCGCTCTTATAGGGGGTTATGAAAGCGCTTTCAAAAGCGCTGCTATAGGGGGTGGGGTACAAGAGCGCTTTTACCCTAAAAAGCGTTGGTATAGCCATGGGTACTAAGGCGCTTTTCAAAAGCGCTTTCATAGCTGTTTCATAATTAAAATTTTTAAAATCAAAATTATTCTACGTTTCATAATCCCTAATCCTCTTTCTCTGCCATCGCTGCCCAGAAACTGCAAACTCAACCTCAAAACCTCAAAACTCCGTCGCTGAAGAAGACGTAGACGAAGAACTTAACCTCAAAACCTTACCTCATCCTCAAAACCGCAGCACTTAACCTCCATAAAAGTACCCTCCACAACCCACGCCCAGAAGACGAAGACGAAGAAGAATTCGAGAACGCTGAAAAAGATACGCTGGAGAAGAATCGCTGAAGAAGAGAAGACGAAGGAGGTACACGATTTAAAGGTTCTTCCATTTTCATGTTGTCTTCATTTACGATTGTATCACTGTGTAACCTGTATGCTCTGATTCTGATTTAATGAAACTTTGGGTTATTTAGGGATTGACTAGGATTAGGGTTTATAGTTCTTGAATGATTGTTGCGGTATTTCTGTTTTTGACATTTGAAAGATTGAACATTGTTGAGAGAAATCGCGAGTGAGAATCCATGATGAGAGAAAGCAATCGAGAGAGATGGTCTTTGCAAATTGTTGTTATTCATATTGATGTTCATATTGATGTTGAACACTAATTGTTGTTCATATTGATGTTCATATTGATGAGAAAAAGCGCTGCCTAAGATTAAAAAAAAAAGCATAAAAAATAAAAAAAACGCAACCTACGAAAGCCCTTTTGGAAAAGCGCTCTTATAGGGGGGCTACCAGAGCGCTTTTTCTGGAAAAAGCGCTCTTATAGGGGGGCTACCAGAGCGCTTTTTCTGGAAAAAGCGCTCTTATAAGGGGGGCTACCAGAGCGCTTTCAAAAGCGTTGTTGTTACCTACGGCAGCGCTTTAAAGCGCTTTATTAGCCCAAAAAAGCGCTTTAAAAGCCCTTTTCCGTAGTAGTAATTAGGTTATTGCACCTGATATTCTTGGTATTATTGATTCTCGTATTGCTCATGCATATTATATATTTTAGTACTCTTATGTTTCTCTGGTTCCTGATTCTCTTGTTGCTCTTGCTCATTAGTATTCTTATATTATCCTTGATTGTTGTTAGTTGTGACCACCTTCGCAGGCTCATTCTTAAATATTTCATTTTCATGATCAAACTTCTTAGAACTATAACTATTATGCCCATTATTTTTACAAGGACTACTAAATACAGGAAGTTTTTTGTACTTTATGTCGATAAAGAAAGCATAACAACTCTTTTCACAATAATACAGTTGTGAATTTGATTTGAGATATCAATATTAATCGAGATTCTAACGAAGTGACTCGTATAGTAGCTTCATCAATACATATATATATATATATATATATATATATATATATATATATATATATATATATATATATATATATATATATATATATATATATATATATATATATATATATGTATATATATATATATATATCCACTGCAGCGGAGAAATGAGTCTTAAACATTAGTGTTCTTGATGTCAATGAGTTTAAAGTCTTTGCTCCATGAAGCTCCATGAAGATAATTTTAGTATGTTGTACTTGTTAAAAGTACAACATGAGACAACCCCTAGTGATTAAGGCTTGTCAGAGGTTTTTAGAGTTTGTTGTAGGGTTTAAAGCTAGCTCATGTAGGAAGATGAGAAGATCTATATATATGGTATTTGCGTAAATGAGATTGGATTTTCTCAACTTCATGATTGAGGTATTTATAAGAGTTTTTGAGCTTGAATTTCAAACCACTAGAAATTAGCAACCACTTCCGAGAGAATGTGTGAGTGGACGGTTAGTCCCTTATCAATTTAGGGGCGTGGTTAATTTTCCTGACTTCTTCTCTACACCATTATGGACTAAGGACACGTCACTTCCCATATTCTACCGCTTCGAACGAGTTATCCAAAAAAAGGACGACATATTTAAGAAAGGGACAATTAATTTAAAAAACAAACTATTAAAACAGCCTTGAGTGAGATGTTACGTCACTTGTCTCCGACGTTACCCTTATGAGCCCTTACGTTACCCTTATCAGCCCTTCATAAATATACTAGATATACTTTTAACTTCAAAATACTTAAACAAATCACATGATAGGATACAATTTTTTTTTTATGGTTTATGACCTAACTTTTTGTCTAAAAATATACTCATAGAATATCTTAGTCTTCACTATTTTTTTTAGGGAACAACTTCTCTACCCATCATAAAAAGATGGGTAGTGTACATTCCACCAATTAAATGACACCATTTAATTTTTATGTATTTAATTATTTATTATATAAAACAATTATTTGATATTTTCAATGTATTTTACACTAAAGATAACCTTACCCACCTTTTCGAGGTGGGTAAATAAGAATTATTATTTTATTTTTTTAAGTAAGAGCATGTAAGAACATCTTTTATGTCGACCAAAAAAGGACAAGTCAAGAAAATCTAATAACTCATATTTTCTATATTGGGAAAGTATTGTCTTGCCTTGTCCCATATCCTATATTATGATTAGAAGACAAAATATTACCAGAAGACAAGAAATAATTGCTATGAAAGATATGGTCAAATGGACTCAGAATATACAACCAATCTTTCGATGTGATCCACATGCATAGACAAAAATGACAATCATTATCGACTGAGTAGTCCCTCCGTCCCACAATGAGTGACTCAGCCCACCATTTCACACAGATTAAGAAAAGTGGTTAAAAATATGAGAGAGAATAATATGTTTACTATAATACCCTTATTATGTATTGGGAATGATGAAAAATGTAATAATTAGAGGGTAGAATTGGAAAAAGTTTATTGGAAATTGAAATGGGTCATTCATTTTAAGACATCATTTTATTCCTAATGGGTCACTCATTGTGGGACGGAGGGAGTATAAAACTTCAATTTCCATAAAAATTGATTTATGGAAGAAAAAAAATTGTATATAAATTAGATATCTTCAGTACGCATAATTGTATAGATTAAATTTTAAATTAAAAATTATTATAATTGACAACAAAATTCTAACAAAACTCAAAAAATTTAATAGCAGTGCATGTTAAAGGTTAAGTTCAAATATAAAACTTTTATTAGGTTGAAAGAGATTCCTACAATTTCAACCAAATGCTCTAAACTTAAAATGAAATAGTAATTTAAATAATTTTTCATAAAATTTTATTTCAAATATTTATCATTTTCAGATTAAAATTTCAAAAATTAAATATTTATATGCAAATCAGTTTTTTTTTTTAAATCATTTTGAAGATATATCTTTTAAAACTATGTAATTTTGATAATCTTAATAATAAATATTTAAATTATCGGGAAAGTATACTATCTCTTAAAGTCTATATTATTGCGGAAAGTACACTCCTTCAAATTTTAAAAAGAGGTAGTTTTGTTTAAATAAATAAAAAGAGGTAGGATGGGTAGAGGTAATCCAATATTGAAAAAATATAATTAGGTGTTATTTTGATAATTTTAAATTAGGATCTTATTGTCATGGCTAAATTTGCAACTAAGAACTAGATGGATTTATAGTGAAATACGAGTCTACTATAAATTTAACAACTTTTAAAAGATATTTTTTTGGATAATTTACTCAATTGGCTATAGTTTTGTGAATATGAAATTTATTATGATGATTTAATATATTTTTATTTTAAAAGTAAATTGTAAATTTTTTACTATTGATGCATTTATGTTATATAAGTATATATATTTATTTTAATCTTATTGTACTCCGAGTAGGCATCAATAAAACTTAATGTACGGCAGCTCTATGACCCATCATTCAAGCGCTCTAAATTTGACAGGGGTATGGGTGCTTGTGGTAGGTTGTGTTGAGATCGGTGAAGTCAGCACACACATGTCACTTATTCTCAACTTTCCTCGCCAATACTATATTAGCTAACCAGGTTGAATATTTTGTCTCCACGATAAACCCGACACTTGACAGCTTGCCTAATTCTTCATCAATGGAGGCTTTATTCTCCTCACCAACTTTCCGCTTTCTTTGTGCCACTAGCTTGGCAGAAGGATTGACGGCAAGGCGATGGCACGCCAATATGGTTTCTATTCCTGGATTGTTATAGGGAGCCCAGGAAAACAAGTCAATGTTTCTACTAAGTTAATTGACCAGCTCGTGTCCTCCTTCCTCGGTAAACGAGTTGCTTATCTTTGTTACCTAGTGGGCCGAAGGGCCTATCCTGAATTTCTTTAGATCCTCCGTGGGCTTGAGATTTTAATTGTCCATGCCCAGTCTGAGATCCCAACTATGATTGTTTGCATTCAGCACTTCAGTGAGAGGAATGGCCCCAAGCATAGGCTTTTCCCTTCCCATTGCCAGGCTTCTCTAGTAACATTCACTGGCGCTTTGCTGGTCTCCTCGAACTGTCCCAACTTGCCCACTAGGTAGCATGTATTTTAGAACCAAGTGTTGGATGGAAATAATCTCCCTTAATGCATTAATGGCGGGTATGTCAAAGGTGATGTTATAAGGCAATAAAGCATCCATTATGAGGTAGTTGACTTCAATCGCCTTGGAATTCGATCCCATGTTGCAGGTTATCTCTAGGGTTATGTGGCCTCCCAATTGCACTGGTTTGCCTAACAATCTTACTAATGAAGCCTAGAACATTTGGATGTTGCTCGGGGTGAGCTGGAGTTTTAGGAAAGTGCTCCAGAATAGGATGTCAGTTGAGCTTCAGGGATCTATCAAGACTCACTTGATATCCCATTTGTCATGTTGCACAGTGGTGAACACAGGGTCGTTATCGTGCAGGAGGATTTCGACGAAGTCACTGCTAGAAAAGGTGATGTTGGCCCTGGTTCTCTCTGGTCAGTATTAGAGAATTATAGGGATATTACATTTGTGATCATCACCTGTTTGACGTATTTAACCATGGAGCATGAGACTTTGTTATCCATTTCAAGGGAAGGTGATTAAAATGGTGATGATGAGAGTGTGGCTGACTAGGTTAATATTATCGGCCCCCACGGTGGGCGTTACTGTACTTGTCAAAAGTACATATTGGGATATTCCCACGCGGGTAGGGATGACCAGATGACTTAGTGTTTTCTGGTGGTGGAGGGCTTGCTCACGGTGGTAAGTAACCCTGTTAAGTGCTGCTTTGGCTATGGAGAGAGCAAGCTCACGTGAGGTGAAAAGCTATGTGTTTATGCGATATTTTGAGTATGTTATGATTTGTCCTTTCCGTTTTAGCAATAAGGTATTTATAGATGCTCTGGGTTAGGGTTTCCTTGGGAACGATAGACACCTACTCAATCAATCATGGACCATTGGATTCCTATTTCTAGGAAGATGTAGATTAACCTGAAGACTCTGACATCCCTCTGATCGAGGAACGTCTTTTCTCACGACTAGACGAGTAGGGGACATTTAAGGCGAGATAGTCCCTAATAATGGGTGGCAGATGGGAGTCACCTCTCATGGATGATTGCAGTCCTCTTTCCCTTACTAAGCATTTTACAAATATATCACTACACTAATAAATTCTGAATATATATAAATATATATATATATATATATATATATATATATATATATATATATATATTTTAATTTTTGGATTTTACAAAGAGGATCATGGGCATTATATAGCCCCAAGAGTAATAGTTTGTTAGAGAAAAAGACTCTAACTAACTAGATTAGCCCAATTAGCTTATTACATAATTAGGTAAAGATAATTACATCATTAGATTGTAACATGACTCAATCATTCACACTTAAAATCGGCAAAATCTCTTTCAAGTGTGAGTTTTCTTCATTCTACATAAGGATTTAACTTTCACTATTCTATTAAGTCGACTCTGAATTTTAAAATTGCTTGTTAGAGAGACCGAGAAAAAAAATAACAACAAGTCAAATACTTTAGAAGGACAAGAACTACCTCAATAAATATTGAAAAATTATATTTTATTTAATCTAAAATTAAAGAGTATCTTAACTAGGAATGTCAATTAGACCATCTCCATGGATACCCGCTCAAATTACCTACGATAAGTAGGATAAAAACCTGCAAAATAGATATGTTTATGGGCATAGATAATATTCAATAAAATAAACGGATGTGAGTGCGGGTATCAGTACCTTAATATTCATCCCGCCACATACTGACATAATATATATTTTATATTTTTATTTTTATTATTATTATTATATTATACATGTTAATTTATCAATTTTATTAAATAAATCACTAATAAATTTGTATACATTTAGTATAAATATTTATTTTTTTCTTAACTCAACAATAATATCTTTAATTTTTTTAATATTATTAAAATATTAAAATAATATAATAAATTATAATTGATCGATTATTTTTATTAAAAATGTAAATAAAAAACTATAAGTATGAAATACTTAGTTACTCATTGGAAATTGGTACGAGTATAGACAGAATATAAACATTAATGTGTTCACGTGAATATAAACTTGAAATTTTTTTTCAAAATACGAATATGAGATTGATAGCTATATTATCTTAGTCATTGTCAGCCGTGTGTCTCTATTTTATTTCTCACTCTTTTAAATATCCACTCTGTTTTTTCTTAAATAATTTTTTGGCCCCCGTAAATTAACGAGTTTTTGCTTAAATAATTTTCTGGTCCTTTTAAGTTAGCGAATTTTTACATTTAATCCCCAATTTTTTTTAGGTCCAAGTCACTATATGTCTATTTCTTGATGGTGTTAGTCCCTAACGTTAAAATTATGTTACAAAAACGGCTATGTGACTAACAGTGCTGATGTGACAAATTTTTTTATTTTCTATTTTATTTTTGATATATTCCGTGTAAGCTACACGCTAACGTGGCAAACTTTTTTTATTTTGGTCGCTAAAATCTTAAAATATAAAAATTGAAAAGTGGACCCATGCACTTTACAATAACAAGGCCAAACTTTTCTTATACATTGGGCCAAATTTTCATCTTGTTTAAATAACTACAATACAATAGTAATATATATACATCTATGTTACCAAAATAGTTTATTAAATAGTTTAATTTTTTTATATCACTAAATAGTTTATTAATTAATAAAATAATTTATTAATTAGTTTATTTTATTAAATAGTAAAAATTACATAAATGATGTTAATATTTTATTACTATTTAATAAAATAGTTGAAATAAAAAATATTTCATAAATTATTAATATTCAATAAACTATTTAATATTTCAATTATTAATATTAAATAAACTATGTAATATTTTAATTATAAAATATTTTATAAACAATTTTTTTTTTTTTTGAATCAAGGGATATATTATTAATTCAAAAAACAGTCTAATTACAAGGTGATCCAAGATCCAACCATCCAAAATAACCACCAATACAAGTTAACACATTAAGGTAGCTATTTGCTTTCTTAATTTGGGTGAATACCACCCTCTATATATCACTTTCTCTATGATTCTATTAGCAATATCTATACTATTGCTTCTATGTGTATTTCCTCTAAAAATTATATCATTCCTATAGTGCCACACTTCATAAACTGTCTCGGCTAGAGCAATCTTTAGGACTCTAAACCGCCACCCTTTCTTACCAATCATACGAATGAGCCAGTCAATCTCCATGGACCAAGGTTGAGGATCGTGTTTAATGCCCAGCCAGTGGAGTACATGATTCCAGATCCCCTTCGCAACACTGCAGCCAAACATAAGGTGATCATGAGTCTCATCATCAGCATTACACAAACTGCACACACGATCAGTGATGAAGCCCAGTTTTCTCAGTCTATCCTTCGTGCTTAATCTTCCATGGCATGCCATCCAAGTGAGGGTGATAGCTCTAGGTCTCGCACAGTTATCCTGAATTAAGTAACGCCAAGGCACCCTGTCAGCCTCCATCATCTTGACATACACACTATGCATACAAAATTTCCTCTTTTGAATCATGAGATCCCATGTAGGCTGCAAATTAGGAAGCTGCTCTCTCAATCTCAGAATTTTCTTTATCACCCATGAGCAGCTATTCCTAATATCCACCTCCATTAATGTTTCCTTCTTTAGGTAATGAGTATGCACCCATTTGACCCACAGGTTATCAGCCTTTAAACTCAGATTCCACAAGCATTTCAACAGAGCTACATCATTCCAAAGAGAAAGGTTAAAAATGTTCATACCTCCCATGTTCTTTGGCTTGCAGACTGACTCCCAAGCAATGGGACTTTTCTTGCTGACAATTGCTTTCCCAGTCCAAACAAAGCTTCTACAAATCCCATCTATCTTCCTTATGACTGTCTTTGGAAGGGGAAGACAATGCATCCAAAATTGTGCAATAGCAGTGGTAGTGGTTCTGACAAGCTGGATTCTACCTGCCATACTCAAAAGTCTAGAGGACCAGTGATTCACCTTAGCCAGAATTTTGTCAATGAGTGGAAGATAGTGTTTTATATTCAGTTTTCTTGTGGTTAGAGGAACTCCTAGATATCTGAATGGGAGCTTCCCTTCTTCAAAGGATGTGAGTGCAGTAATTCTCCTCTTTGTATGATCATCCACTCCACCAAAGAACACTTTACATTTCCTTGGATTCACAATCAGCCCAGTTGTGTCAGCAAAAGTATGCAAGCTATTCATCATTATTTCCACAGAATCAAACTCTCCCCTACAAAACATGAGCACATCATCTGCAAATGAGAGATGTGTGATCCCCAATTTTTTACACTTTGGATGGTGCTTGAAATTTGGATCCTTTTGCATTTTGGTCATCAATCTGTTCAGGTACTCCATCATTACCACAAAGAGGAGTGGAGATATGGGGTCTCCTTGCCTCACTCCTCTTTTTGCCTGCATCTCAGTGGTTAGGCTGCCATTGACCCTGAATCTATAAGTGACTGTCCTCACCACAATCATAAGCCAGTTGACAAACCTACAAGGTATTCCCAATTCTTTCAAAACAGTTTCCAAGGCATGCCAGTCAACCATGTCATAGGCCTTTTGAAGGTCTAATTGTATCATTGCCCTTGGAGCTCCACCTTTTCTACTATAGCCTTTGATCAATTCATAAGCTAGCATGATATGATGATGAATAATCTGTCCAGGGATGAAAGCTGCTTGTGATAGGTGGATAACACTTTTTAACACTTTGCCAAGCCTATTTGTGAGAATCTTTGAGATGATTTTGTAAAAGGTTGTGCAGCCTGCAATAGGCCTATAATCTTTGATATTCCTTGCCTCTTTGGTCTTTGGCACCAGTGTAACCACAGTTTGATTAAATGGCAAGAAAAGTCTCTCATGTTCAAAGAACTCCTGCACTGCCATAACCACATCTGCCTTGATGATATGCCAACATGATTTGAAGAACTTAGCTCCATAGCCATCCACACCAGGAGACTTCAAATCACCAATACCTTTTAGGGCATTCTCAATCTCAGTAATTGTAACCTTATTTACAAGGCTCTCTCTCTGATCCTGATCAAGTTGGCTACCAGCTCTGAGTGCTTCAATGTCCACCTGGTGGAGTCCTGTGTTTTCCTTCCCCATAAGATTCTGATAGAAACCATGGACCTCCTGAGTAATATCCTCTTGAGTAGTGAGGATAGCACCATCCTCTCTTTGAACAGTATTTATTCTTTGGGCACCCTGTTTGGCTTTAAGGCAGGCATGGAAATAAGCATTATTTCCATCTCCTAGCCTTATCCAGTCAATTTTAGTCCTTTGCTGAAGCATAGTTTCCTCCATCTCATTCCAATAAAGAACTTCTTCAGTCCTGCTCTTGACCAAGGCAATAGTGGTGGGATCCATATTGTGGTTTCTAAGCTGCTCATAGGCCTGGTCCAGCAAATCTCTAGCCTTAATCTTGTTATTCTGAATATCATTAGTGTGCTTCTGCAGCTTCAGTAGCTCAGGTTTCAACCTCTCCAATTTGAACCAAAGTTTCTGCATAGGAGGGCCCCTAGCAGGCAGATTCCAGCTTCTTTCCACACAATCAGCATAGCCTCTAGTTTCAACCCAGCAATTATTGAATCTAAATTGTTTCTTACCCCTAGGTTCTGTAGGCATTTGCAGGTACAAGATTGCATGATCTGAGACATGAGGGGGAAGGATGGTAAGTGTAGCTTGATGGTAAGTGTGGAACCAGTCAGCATTAGCCAATAGCCTATCAATCCGAGAGTAGATGGGGTTATTAGCTTGCTTATTTGTCCATGTGTAAAATTCACCTTTGCTATCCATTTCTCCTAGCCCTGTGTTCTCCACCATGACATGAAGATCATCATATTCTGATTCAGTTACTATATTACCACCAACTCTATCTTGGCTTGACATCACATTATTAAAATCACCAACAGTACACCAAGGTCCAGTTTGACTCTTATGAATATCCTCAAGATCCTTCCACAGTTTCTTTCTTTGTGCCAAATCATTATGTGCATAAATGGCAGTCAACCAATAGTTAAAACTTCCATCAAGAGCATATACACCACAATGTATAAACTGGCTCGAGCTACTAACATACCTCACACTTACTTTGTTAGGATTCCATTCAACCCACAATCTACCATTACCATGATGACTATAGTTGTCAATGTAGTCTCCTTTGAATCCTAGTTTATTTCGTATCATAGATGCTTTATTCTCCTTTACTCTAGTTTCAATAAGTACAATGATATCAGGCTGTAGCTTTAGGAGATGGGAGCTAACCTCCCTAAGCTTACCAGCTTTGTTCAGCCCCCTTATGTTCCAAGCAGCTAACATGGGCCTCTATCAAAAGGATTTTGGGAGCCATTCAAAGCTTCCAAAGCTCCAAAACCATTAACACTCTGAACACTATCAGCAAGAGTAGCTTGAATGACCTTACCTCTATCTCTAGCTGCTTTACTCACGGGTGTCCATAGCCCTTCATCTTCCTCTTGTTTCTTTGAATTATCATGTTCAGCTGGTTTGTCACTTGTCACTGGTCGTGTAATCTCTGGTTGTCTTTGTCCTGGCATGTCAGCTTCACTCTTTTTCTTCTTTGGTTGCCAGACCTTTTGTTGTACATTTGTATCACATTGGTGTCCTATCTTCTGGCATCGCTCACAGAATTTAGGTCGCCACTCATACTCAATAGCCTGCTTTCTTTTTCTACCTTCATTATCAGTGATGGTAATTTCATCAAGCAGCTTCTGTGTGATATCAATTTCGACCAGAATTCTAGCATATGACACTCTCAACTTGTGAGTAGTACACTCATCAGTAACCAATGGTATACCAATAGCGCTACCTATCTTGTTCAAGCTTGTTGCTCCCCATAGATGCAGTGGCAGTTGTGGTAATTTGATCCATATAGGGAGAGTGCGAAGCAGGTCCGTCTTGAGGTTGAAATCAGGCCTCCATTCTCTCAACAACATCGGAATGTTGCGAATAGTATATGGACCTCGCATAAGCACTGCATCCATATCATCATGTGTCTTGAAACGAAGGATAAAATATCCATCATCATGGTAGAAGAGATCTGGTAATTGGATGAAGTTCCATGCCTTCATCATGAAACTCTTCAGTGCGTGCATACTCAGATCCTCTCCTAACATATACAAGATCAAAGCATTCTCCCAAAACCGTAATTCCGATTCAACATCAGCTTCATCAATGACGATGTCAACTTCTCCATTCACAATGGTTGGTGGAACATACGCCATGGCTCTTCCCTTCGCCGGGTTACGATTACCGCTAATGACATCAATCCACAGTTTTCTTGGTTCTTCATTCCCCTTCTTTTCTGGTTTCAATTTGTTGATTTCATCTTCTTTTCTTGAGGTATCTCGAATAGTCGCTTCTGGTTCGTTTGCAGGTTCAGTTGCAGGTTCTTCTGTATCCTTCACCGGTGGCGCCGCCGGTGTTAGGGGGGTAACAGTCGCCGGAGACACCCGTTTTGGTGGCCGTCCCCGAGTTCTCCGAGACCCCGATGGCATTGCAAACGATCTATTAATATTTTATAAACAATTAATACTTTATAAACTATTTAATATTTCAATTATTTAATGTGAAATCCTTAATTAGGGACTATTAATATTTTATAAACTATTTAATAAACTAAATAATTTATTTATGATTGAAACTAAATAAACTATTTAATAAACTAAATAATTTATTTATGATTTAAACTAAATAAACTAAATAATTATTTAATAAACTAAATATTTGAATATTATTTAATAAACTAAATTTTATTTCATATTATTTATACTATTTAATATTTATTTTATAATATATTTTAATTTTAATTTAATTAATATTTCATTTATTTAATATTTTTACTATTAATATTTTAGCTATTAAATAATTTAATTGCTATTAATATTTCTATTAGTATTAAATAATTATTTTATATTATTTCAACTATTTAATATTTGAACTATTAATATTTTAACTAAAATTTTAAATAATAAAATTAAATATAAGTAAATAATAATTAAAATATTTAGTTAACTAATTATTTAATAATTAAAATATTAAATCACATTATTTATTTTAACTATTTAATATTTAAAGTAATTAGTTTATTTTTAATTAATTTATTAATATTTAAAATAATTAGTTTATTAATGATTGATTTAAACAAAACTTATATAAAAGACAATTTACTATTAGTTCAATAAATATTTTTTGGGACTATCTATTTTATATATATATATATATATATATATATATATATATATATATATATATATATATATATATATATATATATATATATATTGATCGTACCTGATCAGAAGAATCGTCAAGGCGCAATGTCTGGCTTGAAGAGCAAGATGGGGGGGGTACCTGCAAGGTTCTCCGATGCTTAAGTCAGTAGCTATCAGAGAATGAGGTTTAGAGTTAAGAATAGAATACCTGACCCTCTAGTGAAAGAGGGTATTTATAGCCCCCAGCGCTGGGCCAAGGTTCCCTAATTGGGCCAAATCCAACTGGAGGCCCACGTGCTAGGGAACTGCCAGAACGTCCCATGCTAGGGCTGAGTCAGCAGGAGACTCACGTTCTGGATGCACATAGCGTAAGGTTCGGAGATGGTTGACCGAATCCTCCGCTGGGACGTGACGCATGGTCTTCGTGCGTGGATAACTCCTTGACGGTTATCTAGTAAGTGGGCCCAAAGGTTTGGGCCTGCTCGGCCAGGGTCTTCGCGACGGGCAGCCCCTATCTGTTGTCCAGTAATTGGGCCCAATGAAAGTGGGCCTGCTCGGCTGGTAATCAAGGGTTGGGCCTGCTCGGCCCAGACCAGAACAGGAGCCCCCCAAGTCATTAGCCTAATAAGGGTGATGACTTTAACGAGGAGGTTTAGCCGAGCACGGGCAACGGTTCCAAATCATGGGCTCCTCGAGGGCTTAGGTCGGTTGCCAGTTGTCTTTGGTGATTGACAGGTGTCAGTTGTACAGGCTGTAATCATTATTGCGCCGTTTCTAGGGATGAAAGTAGACGGCGTCTTTTGGAGTTCTCAAGATCTTTGGGGCGCGTGGCAGCTTTTCGTGGAGGGAGCCGTCTTTGGGGTGTAGGCAATGATGGCGTCTCCTAGGCTGCCTAGGCCATCATGACACCCTTTGGCCTCCTTTCCCTATATAAGGAGTGAGGAGGTCACTCATTTAGCACTTAACATTTCCCAAGCCTTCAAGATCCGCTCACTGCTCTCCTCCTCGTCTCGTTCATATCTTCTTCGCTTTCTCCAAGTAAGTTCTTCGTCTCCTTCATGTTTTTATTTAAGTTTTATGTATTAGTTTTGAGTGAGGCGAGCATGATTGATGAGCGTGGCGAGAAAGGTTTATTAATTAGCCGAGTAAACCTAGAAGATAACCGATTTTCTCGTGCGTTTGCCGAGTGAGTTTTGAGTGAACGGAGCTAGAACGTTTGAATGAGACGTCCAGTTTTTAGGATTACTAGAGAGTAGTATGAAGGCCACGAGCAGTGGAGGTTGCACGTCTCGGTGAGGGCATGAGTTTGCCGACCTCCGCTGCGTGCGGCGTATATGCTCTGAGGACACTTTAGCTCGTCGGCCATTTGACGATTGGGGGAGTTTTCCTCGTCCCTTTTCCTCGCCCTTTCACTTGACTTGCGGTGGAAGGGTGGATTTGACCAGTCGAATTCACGGTTTCCTCTGCTTTTCAGGTAAATGGCCGACGAGAACAAGGACGATGTCGTCTTCGACATTTCAGATGGGGAGGAAGCTGTTGGCGCACAAGAGGACGCTCCCGTCGTAGAGACCTCCCCTAGGGCACTTGAAGAGTGGGTGGCCGTTGCTCCGAGGATGATTGCATCGCGCTTCACGAGTCATCCCAAGGAAGCCTTTAACGTCATCGAGGACCTTGACCAAGACGAGGAACCTTCTTGGGGCGCCTTTGTGCCCAAATCTCACCAGAGGATCTGCTCGCAATTTCCCGGCCCCCGTTTCGCAATGTATGAGTTCGTCTTTAAGGAGGCTGGTCTCCGTCTCCCCTTCACTCATTTGCAACGGAGTGTCTTCAGTTGGTTGCGCCTCTGCCCGTCTCAGCTTCATCCCAACGCTTTAGCGTTCTTAAGGGCCTTTGAGATCGTGTGCGGGTACTTGGAGGTCGAAGCGACTCTGCCCCTTTTCTTCAGAATTTTTCATTTGCAGAGGTTGCGTGATCGGGACGGCAAGTGGAGTTGGGTGTCGTTTAAGCAGCCGAAGAAGCTGTTCGCCATTTACCAGGACTCTGTCAAGCATTTTAAGAGTCGGTATTTTATAATTAAGCCGCTCACTCCTGATGCCGAGAATCATTTGTTCGAGGAGCGCGAGTATATTGAGGATGGGGTGAGGAGAGTGGGCCCAGCTGCTCGGTTCCCGTTAGAGTGGCAACCTGACCATTTTGAGCGTGGGACTGACTATTACATCTTCCGGGACGAGGATCTCAATGAGCGCGATACAGGGGGGTATCAGCGGCTCGCTTCTTTTATGGACGGGTTTAGACCGGCAATATGTACATATCCCAACGGGGATCCCCTGTTCGAGGAGGATGGAGGCCCTATGCTGGAGCCTCGGCACATCAACACCAAAGCTGTCCTCGAGTGCGGAAGTTACGGGGACGCTATAATTTTGTTAGGTGAGATAACTATTATTTGTTCAAACAACACCTTTTTGGTTCTAACTCTTTGTTTTGCAGGAAAAATGGCCGACTTGCACGACAAAGTTACGAAGATGCGGGCCAAGAACAAGGGGGCCGCCAAAGTGTCTGGGAAACGATCGCGGGTCGAGGAGGTCAAGGTGGCTGCCGCGAGTGTCCCTGACAGCGGCTCTCCTTCGTCAGTCGGGACGACCTCGCGTGGTTCTCCAGCCGGAAAGAAACAAAAGAATGACGGGACCGGGGATCTTCGTCCTCTTATTATTGACAACCCCTCCGAGGAGGACATAGTGCTGCCTTCTTGTACTCTGCATAGGGGAATCTTCTCAAAGAAAAATGTTCTCCTCGAGCGCGAGGAGGTGAGGCACATCGTCAGGCGGGACAGGGCGGCTCGAGACAAGGATTTGTCCGAGGACCTCGAAGGGATGATGAGGGTGGCCGCCTTGGCCTTGGCTCTTAATGCTCAGAAAGTCTGTCCTCAGAAGGACTACGATGCTCTCCAGATCAAGTACGATGAGCTGGAGCACGAGTTCGAACAGTACAAGGACAAGTATGAGGTCCAGAGCGGCATAGTGGAGGATCTCGTTAAAGAGCGTAACAAGGTTGCGAACTTGGAGGCCGAGGGAAAAAGGCTCCGCGAGAGAATTGCTGAGTTGGAGAGGGCTCATCTCCCTGCTGCCGAGGAAGATGAGGACGAGAAAGCCTTGGTGACGCGTTCTCAGCTTCTGGGCAAGGTGAAGGAGCTGGAGATCGACTGTGTCGCTACCTTGGGGGTCGGTTTTAAAGCTGCGGTGGATCAGCTGAAAGTCCTCAACCCGCGTCTAGTGACGAAGGGCATTGGCCCATACCATAAGGTCGTGGACGGGCGAATTGAACCAAACCCGGAGTTCGAGGACTGGGAAGATGAGGAGGAACCCCAGGGCGAGGACGACGGTGCCGAGGACGAAGATGGCGATGTTTGACCAGTCTTTTATTATTGTGGCCTGCGTGCCGATGTTTTATGGCCTGTGTGCCAATATTTTGTGGCCTGCGTGCCAAGGTAGCTAGTTGGGCGATGCCCGGATAATTTTTGTAATATTTGGATATCTCCGGCCAATTTGGTCAGTTTTTAATATTCCGTTTTATGCTCTAATGGTTATTTGCGCTTATCTGATGTATGCTTTGTGTTTATGCTCGAATTATGTTTGTGCTCAACCGAGGTTTATGGCCCGGGCGTGTGGGGAACGGTCCGGGTGCGCAGAGCAGGTGTGCGCTATAAGCGAGCTCGAGGTCGCGGTCGGGGCCAGGTGCTCGCGGCGTGAACGATCCCATCGCGAGCTGGGGTTCTGCCGTGCAGGTACTTCCGCGGAGGGTCTGCGTGTAAGGCCCGCCGCGTAGTCGGCTTTGCCTCCTAGTAGGGTTATCCGACTGAAGCTGTCGTGGAGCATACGCGCTTGTACCATGGCGCGAGTCCTCGCCCAGCTTTTCCTCGTGTTCGTCACGAGCGGCCGGGTAGCGTTAGGTTGTTTCTAACTGTAGTAGCGTCTGAGTTTTTCAGCATTCCAAGGTCGAGCTAGTTTTTCGCCGAGAAGGTTCTCGAGGTAATATGCACCGTTTCCGGTTTTATCGTACACTCGGTACGGACCCTCCCAGTTTGGGGCTAGTTTGCCTTCGCGTGAATCTTTCATGTTCCTACGGAGCACTAAGTCTCCGACTTCGAAGGGGCGCTTGATAACTTTGGTGTCATGTCTTAACGCTATTTGTTGTTTCAATTTCGCTTCTCGCAGGGAGGATCCTGTTCGGATCTCCTCGACCATGTCGAGCTCTTCTCTCATGGCTTCATCGTTGAGTTCTTCCTCGAGAGGTGACTCAGTCCGACGAGACGGTTCTCGGATCTCCACGGGGATCACGGCTTCTGTGCCATAGGTTAGCCTGAATGGTGTTTCGCCCGTGGTTGAATGTAGGGTCGTCCTGTATGCCCAGAGGACGCTGTGTAGCTCTTCGACCCAAGCTTTTTTCGCTTCGCCCAGCCTTCTCTTCAACCCACGGAGGATGACCAGGTTGGCGGCTTCGGCCTGTCCGTTGGTTTGGGGGTGCTCGACTGAAGTGAAGTGCTGCTTTGTCCCGAGTTTGGCCACGAATTCCTGGAATTTTCTGTCCGTGAACTGGGTGCCGTTGTCGGTTATTATCGCCTGTGGTACCCCGAATCGAGCGAGTATGTTCCTCTTGTAAAATCGGAGTACGTTTTGGGATGTGATTTTAGCGAGCGCTTCAGCTTCTATCCATTTTGTGAAGTAATCTACAGCGACCACCAGGTATTTGTTTTGGTAGGAGCCGACCGAGAAGGGTCCGAGGAGGTCCATTCCCCACGTAGAGAAAGGCCAAGGTGAGGAGAGAGATTTGAGCTCGTTCGGTGGTGTCAGGTGCATGTCGGCGTGACGCTGGCATTTGTCGCATTTCTTGACGTACTCTTTGGAGTCCTGCTGCATGGTCGGCCAATAATAGCCGGCTCTGAGGGCTTTCCTAGCTAGTGACCGTCCACCGAGGTGCTGGCCGTTGATTCCATCATGGAGTTCCTGGAGTACCTCTAGTGCTTGCGAGGCATCGATGCATTTAAGGAGGGGGATGGAGAAACCTCGTCGGTATAGCTTGTTTTCGAGTGTAGTGTATGAGCACGCTCGTCTCTTAATTGTTGAGGCTTCTTTCGCGTCGGCGGGGAGCTCGTCTTTTGTGAGGAAGTTGTACACTGGGGTCATCCAGCATTGGTCGTCCCCGATGGCGAATATCTGTGGAGCTCGCGCGTTTTCGCCTACACTCGGCCTGGGCAGAATTTCTTGGATAACCGATTTGTTTCCCCCTTTCTTTCTCGTGCTCGCCAGTTTGGACAGTATGTCGGCGCGCGAGTTGTGTTCTCGGGGGATATGCTCGACTTCCGCTTGGGCGAATTTTTTCATCTTATCTTTGACGAGCGCAAGATATTCGGCGAGTACGTCGTTTTTGGCTTGGTATTCGCCGCTGATATGAGATGCGACGAGTTGGGAATCAGTGTAGATCTTGACCTCTCGTGCCCCTATGTCCTCGGCGAGTATCAGTCCCGCGAGGAGGGCTTCATACTCGGCCTGGTTGTTCGACGTGTTGAAGGAGAGGACTAAAGATACTTCTATGATAAGACCTTCGCCGTTTTCCAAGATAATGCCTGCCCCGCTGCCCGAGCTGCTTGAGGCGCCATCTACGTAGATGGTCCACTTGTCTTTAGTTGCGTTGGGTGAGTCGGCGATAGGGGTCATTTCGGCTACGAAGTCCGCCAGCGCCTGAGCTTTTAACGCCTTCCTGCTCTCATACTGTACGTCGAATTCCGAAAGCTCGAGGGACCATCTTAACATTCTGCCGGCCATGTCTGGTCGGCTGAGGAGTTGTTTGATGGGTTGATCCGTCCGAACGAAGATTGTGTGAGCGAGGAAGTAGTATCGTAGCCTCCTGGCCGCTATTACTAGGGCCATGGCGACTTTCTCGATCTGTTGGTATCGTACCTCGGGTCTCTGTAGGGCTTTGCTGGTAAAATACACAGGTTTTTGCCCGTCTACGGTTTTCGGATCAAAGCCGCGCTGACTGCCTCGCTTGAGACGGCCAGGTAAAGGTACAGAGGCTCGTTGTCGTCGGGTCGAGAAAGGACAGGCGGCGTAGAAAGTACTTGTTTGAGGTGTGCTAGTGCTTGCTCGCACTCCTCGGACCACTCAAAGGCTGCTTCTTTGCGTAGCAGTTTAAAGAAAGGGAGGGCGTGCTGGGCGGATTTCGCGACGAAACGTGATAGCGCAGTGAGCATCCCGTTTAATACTTGGATGGATTTTTTATTGTTGGGAGTAGGGAGCTCGGAGAACGCTCGGCATTTATCCGGGTTGGTTTCTATTCCCCGTTCGGTCAGATAGAAACCGAGGAATTTTCCTGCTCGAACGCCGAAGGTGCATTTCTCCGGATTGAAGCGCATCTTGCAGGATCTGGCCCGCTCGAATACGCGCTCGAGATGGGAGGTGTGGTCGGTGTCCCCTCGAGACTTGACGATCATATCGTCCATGTACACCTCGAGGGTGTTGCCGATCTCCCCTCGGAACACTTTGTTCATCATCCGTTGATACGTGGAGCCCGCGTTTTTGAGGCCGAAGGGCATTACGTTGTAGTAGTAATTGCCCGACTCGGTCATGAACGCCGTGTACTACTTGTCGCTCCTCGCCATCGGGATCTGGTTGTAACCTGAATAAGCATCCATAAAAGATAATAATTTATAGCCGGCCGAGTTGTCGACCGGTCTATCAATGTTTGGTAACGGATAGGCGTCTTTTGGACATGCCCGGTTAACATCAGTATAATCAACACACATTCTCCATTTTCCATTAGATTTCTTAACAAGTACAACGTTTGAGAGCCAAGTTGAATACTTGGCCTCGGAAATAAAATTTGCCTCTAAGAGGTCTTTTACAGCTTTCTCGGCAGCCTCCGCTTTTTCGGGAGACTGCCGACGCCTACGTTGAACTACGACCTTTGCGGCTGGATCGATGGAGAGGTGGTGGCAGGCGACCTCAGGGTCGAGTCTGGGCATTTCCGCGGCGCTCCAGGCGAACAGATCAGCATTGGCTCGAAGGCAGGCTATGAGCTGCTTCCTCGGAAGGTCTGGGATCCCTTTACCGATTTTCACTGCTTTGTTAGGGTTTTCGCCCAAGGGGACCAGCTCGAAATCTCCGTCCGGAACTGGTCGGAAGGGGTGAGGCGACTTCGACCTCGACTCTTCCCCAGTCTTTTGTTCTTCTTCTGCAAACCGGGCGTCCAGGTCGACTGAGCTGACGTTGGTTGTCTGGTGCTGGTCTCCTCGAGGATGCTTGTCTTCGGCCCTTGGCTTTTTGTTGGAGCTGGTCGGCGGAGCGATCAGTTCTAATCCTTTGACGGAGGCGTCGAAGATTCTTCTGGCTGCTTCAATATCGGCGTTGATGGTGGCCACTCGTCCGGTCCTCGTGTAGAACTTCATTTTCAGGTGGACAGTGGAGGGTACGGCGGTCAGTTCGGCCAGAGTGGGGCGTCCGATGATGCAGTTGTACAGGGTTTTGCAGTCGATCACCAAGAACCTGGTTTTGACTTGCCTGGAAGCCTCCCCTTCTCCGAAGGTGACAATCAGCTCGACGTAACCCCATGGTTTGGTGGTAGCTCCGTTGAAGCCTTGAAGGTCTGAACCCACGTAGGGAGTGAGATGTGAGTCGTCCAGCTGGAGTGTCCGGAAGAGATGGGAGTACATGATGTCGACCGAGCTGCCTTCATCGACTAGGACCCGTCGAACATCGAAGTTCGCCATTCTTGCTCGGACGAGCAGAGGAATTGTGGCGTTTGGAGCTCCGCCGGGTAGTTCTTCCAGGTAGAAGGTGATTGGTTCATATTTCCCTCGGAACTTTCTCAGTGTGGGGCCGAGGTCTGCGTTGGCGCTGAGTAGCTCATCGAACTTTCTCTTCACTGAACTGATGGTGAGGGAGCCCGGATCTCCGCCGTTGGAGACGACCATGGCGAATGGGAATCCTTCCCATTTGCTGAGTGCGGCAGGTGCCCCGACCGATGGTATGAAATCTTCAGGTCGGGTCACTGACAGGGCTACTTGTAGGGGCCTGTTGTCCGGCGAATTCCCTTCGTCAGAGTTTCTGTGGTCGTCCCTTCGGGAAGGTTCCCCTTTCTGTGTGTATTTTGAAAGGCGACCTTCCTTGATCAGTGTTTCAATAGCGTTCTTGATGTGAATGCAATCCTCGGTCATATGTCCATGGCTCCTGTGGTATTTGCAGTACTTGGACTTGTCGGTTCCTGGCCTCGCGGGGTTTGACTTCGGGGGTCTGATGTTCGACTTTTTGAAGTCAGTGTTTTGGCATTCGGCTAGGATCCTTTCCCGTGAGGCGTTCAGCGGGGTATATTCGTTGAAACGACCAGAAGGTCCCCGGCGTTCTTTGATGTCGAGAGACCTGTCGTCTTTCCTTCTCTCGTGCCCGCGCCTCGAAGTTGAGGGCTCATGGTTTGAACTGCGAGCGGCGCCGTTGTCCCGTGACGCTCTCGTGGTCGCAGCCTCTGCTTCCTCATATCTGATGAAGGCCTGAGCCTTGCGAAGGAGGGCGTTCATGAGGTGGACCTCCTCAATCTTGATGGCCTTTTTGAAGTCGCTTCCGGGGAGGAGCCCTCGTTCGAGTAGGTACCTCTTCATGTAGTCCGCGGTCTGCACTTGGACAGCTTCTTTGTTGAACCTGTCGAGGTAGTCTCTCAAAGATTCGTTGGTACCTTGGATTACTGCCTCAAGATTTGCTTCTGATTTCGGTTGCCGACGAGACGCGGTGAAGTGGCTTAGGAAAAGATCCTTTAGTTCAGTCCAGGAGTGGATGGAGTTAGGGGGCAGATTCCTGTACCAATTCATCGCGCCTTTCCTTAGTGTGGTCGGAAAGATGCGGCATTTGATGGATCCTCGTACCACATGGTAGTCCATGACAGCTTCGATGCTCCTTATGTGGTCATCGGGGTCGGTGGTCCCGTCATAGTGGTCCAAGGCTGGTGGTTTTTCCATCCCCCGGGGAAGATGAACACGCCGGATTTGCTCGGACAAGGGACTGCGGAAATCCTCTTCGTCGCTGGGTTCAGGGGAGTTTGAATGTCTGCCCCGCTGGGGCTTAGTGTGTGCTTTGCCCGAGATTTTGCGGTTGTCTTTTGGAGAATGCTCGCGGACTTTCTGCACGGCTTTGGAGGGGCCTCGGTGCCCCTTCTCGGGTGAGAGACTCTTGGCTTCAGTGGTTTCAGGTTTCTGATTCTTCCGAGTCTTTCGAGGTGGAGAGCGGGAATAAGACCGTTGGCGCCGGTTTCTTCTCGAGGGGGAGCGAGACCTAGATGGACTGCGCTTGCGACTTCTCCTCGGAGGGGACCGCGAAGAGGAATAGGAACGTGACCGATGGCGTCTCCGTTGAGGGGAGCGATATCGTCGCTTCCTTTCCAGGTCGTGGATGCGGTCTCCCTGTTGGCGGATGAGGCGGTTGGTCTTCTGCAGCTCTTTGAGTAGGAGAATGGCAGTCGGATCAGCGCCCTCGAGAATGTTGATCTGTTCCTCCTCGTCCGGGCTACGGCTTCTTCGTCTGCCAGAGGTGTGGGTGAACGAGGAAGCAGGTTGCCCGTCTCGGGTATCAGTTTCATTCACCACTTGGAGCTGATCTGGTTCAGTCTGGGGCCGGGTCTGCCCGTCTTCCCCGTTCTGAACTTGTCCTTCAGGATGGGTTTGTTCGACGTTCTGGACTTGTTGAAGGCCGTGCACATGTTGAATGTGCTGAATCTGTTGCCTCTGTCCGGCAAAAGCACGTTCCTGCCGACGGCGGTCCGTCAGTTCGCGGCTGGAATCTTCAATCAGTTGTTCCAGGACAAAGGGGTTAGGACTAGGTGTGTTGTTGTTGGCCATGACGATGGTGAAAAGTTATGCTTTGATCTTTGTTAAAGAAGGGGGAGCAAGGTTCCCACAGACGGCGCCACTGATCGTACCTGATCAGAAGAATCGTCAAGGCGCAATGTCTGACTTGAAGAGCAAGATGGGGGGGTACCTGCAAGGTTCTCCGATGCTTAAGTCAGTAGCTATCAGAGAATGAGGTTTAGAGTTAAGAATAGAATACCTGACCCTCTAGTGAAAGAGGGTATTTATAGCCCCCAGCGCTGGGCCAAGGTTCCCTAATTGGGCCAAATCCAACTGGAGGCCCACGTGCTAGGGAACTGCCAGAACGTCCCATGCTAGGGCTGAGTCAGCAGGAGACTCACGTTCTGGATGCACATAGCGTAGGGTTCGGAGATGGTTGACCGAATCCTCCGCTGGGACGTGACGCGTGGTCTTCGTGCGTGGATAACTCCTTGACGGTTATCTAGTAAGTGGGCCCAAAGGTTTGGGCCTGCTCGGCCAGGGTCTTCGCGACGGGCAGCCCCTATCTGTTGTCCAGTAATTGGGCCCAAGGAAAGTGGGCCTGCTCGGCTGGTAATCAAGGGTTGGCCTGCTCGGCCCATACCAGAACATATATATATATATATATATATATATATATATATATATATATATATATATATATGCATTGCAAATATTTAACTAAGAGAAAGTGGCTTAGTGTAAAGACATGTATCCTATAAGTAAGAAGGGTTCAAACCTTCTTCGAAACAAGATTTTGAAAATTTTAGCGTTTAACATTAAACACTCAAATAATTAAATAATAAATAAATTTACGTAGAATATATCAAAAATAAAAAATATGTCAAGTCAACACCGTTAGCCATATAGATATTTTTGTAACAAAATTTTAACGTCAGACACCGACAAAATAAAATAAAATATAGAAACTCAAACCTAAAAAAAAATTAAAAATTAAATGCAAAAACTCATTAACTTACATAGAAAACTAAAAAAAATGAGATATACTTAAAAAAAAATCAAAATTAAAATGAAAAATTCTTAACTTACATGAACCCCCGAAAATTATTTAAGTCGTTTCTTTTTAAATAATGAAAAAGGACGATTTGTCTCGTTGGAACTTTGACATCTAAGGATATTTACTTTGCATCAATAATGTTGTAAATTAATACTAATATAATATAGTAAAGCATAAAGCAACTATACTTTATTAGTCAAAAACATAAATAAATGTAGTACTTTAAACTGCTTTAACGCCGCATTAGATCTCTGTGTTTAAGTGTCTCTGTTGATTAGTCATTGGCTAATTAGTTCGTAAGCATAATTTTTCCTACTTAATTAAAAATGGGAAACCTGCCATTGTAGTTCATCGTGTCGGGCTACAATTCGGTCGAAAAATGAAGCATATTATGTCAAATGTGTGATATTAAAATAAAATAAAACATCATGGATGTATATTCTTCAAGATCAACAATGATAATGCTGCACTAATTAGTTTAATGTGACATTATAATTCATAACAAAAACCTTCCTTTTATTTTGAAAAAAATAGGAGAATTGGTTTTCAAATTTTCAGAGGTTAATTGCAATGTTTCAAAAACCAGATTGAATCGTTCGGTTAAACCAGATTAACTTTGAACCATAGTTTAATTCGGCTCTGTTTAGATCAACAAATTGTTAGGTTTATAAAATTGGAATAAAACTGTTTCAACTGCAAAAAATTGAAATAATCACAGAATTAGGATCGGTATTGCTAAATCAAATGGTTTAAAAAATCAAAATTAATTTTTATGTTTACCTTCTCTTGTTTTTTTTGTTTAGAACTAAAAAATTAACTATAACAAACAGATAAAATTATAGAAGGAGAACAAATAATGTAGTGTTTGTGGACATGGGGTAGTGATGTTGATCTTAAAAGAGATGAGAAAAATTATTTTGACGAAGAATTCAAAATTAAAGAAACGACGCTTTTGTACTAGTGTTGAATCACATTTTGTGAGTTAAAGAATTAAGAAAATATATATAATATTATGCCTTAATTAGTTTTTTGATTTTTTTTTATTGAGTCTAACATTCATTCTTCTTCTTTTCTTTTGTAAGATTGTTTATAATATTTATTTGAAAATTTTATTTTATAAATTATGATATAAAATACTTTCTCTCTGATTCTTTTTATAAGACACACTTCACTTTTTTAGATTTATCAAATAATTAATGTACCTAATCAGTATTATAGATCAAATATATTAATTATTCAATGAATCTAAAAATATGAAATGTCTCTTATAAAAAGGATCGGAGAGAGTAATTTATTAGGATGTTTAATAATATATTTTTTAATTTTTTTAGTTTAAATTTAATATGCGGTTTAACTACATTTAACATGTTTGAACCAATTGAACCTTAACTCGAACGTTCTGTTAGTTCATTTTATGGTTAGGTTTTTAAAATATTGGTTAATTAAAGTCATAATAAACCTCAAAATTCAACGCAAACAAACCTTTTTATTCACTGACTTCTTGATTTTTTTTATAAAATAAAATAAAATAAAGAAAATATATATTTTAATCTCAAAATGAAGTTGTAAAACTTAATTTAACTTTTGTATAAATAATTATTGTGTAAAAAATAGGTTAAATGATTTTTTTTATGTTTTGTTTTAATAATATTTTAAGTTTTTTTTAAAAATTTTAAATGGATCTTTTAAGTCATTAAATTGGTCTTTTATTTTTGCCTATATTATTTTATCAATGTTGTAAATGTTTGGCGACTAAAAAAACATCATTTTGAAATTTAAAAAAAAAATTAAAAGAAATTATTAATGCAAAATATAAAGAACGATGAGATTCATTTGACAAAATAAAATAAAACAACTTAATTTCTGACTATTTTACAATTTGTTTGATCCGTGAAGGATTATTAGTAGTTTGATAGAAGGAAAAAATATTTTAAAAAATGATGAATGTTTTTTTTTATAAAATTACGTAAAAGTTTTAAATACAATTTAGATCTCTTGGATTATATGATAAAGATATATTATGGTTTAATTGCGGGTTCAAGTTCATCCATGAAAATTCAAATAATCCAAAAACACTAATATACAAGGCTTCTAACCATTTCCGCATGAGTTTGCTCTAACACCGTAACAACCTTAAAAACCTCTGACAATCCTACATCACAAGGAGTTGCCATGTATTATACTTTTAGCAAGTACAGTCGACGTCCACTGTGAGATCCAGTAAAACTGACTTAGGCCTTCATCACAACACTCTATTAGACTGATATCCTCGTGTCTAACTCCTCTATGAATCATGATGAACAAAAAGGTAGTAACTTTGGCCAATACCGAGTCTAGCACGGATGAGGATGCCATGGTGGAAATACGTGCTGATATGGACAAATTACTACGCTAAAATCAAACTTTAAAGGATAATGTCTTCCGCATCCAATAACGCCATGAAGAGGTTGACCCTTTAGAAGAGACTGAAACCCTAAACCCTCAACCACTCTTTGATGAGATGTGGGAGACATCGTTGCCAGAGAACTTTAAGCCACCTTTGTTGGCTAAGTTTGATGGGTGCAACGATCTATATGAGCATGTCACCTTCATCAACAAACAGATAGTAACTATTGGAGTCTTTGATTCCTTATAAGGTAAATTTCTCTCTGTCACCTTCAAAGATGCAGTGATAAAATGGTACATAGACCTGTCATAGTTCTTGATCATCAGCTACAAGGACCTGGTGAAGAAATTGGTCTATCAATTTACGGCAAAGAGACACAAAAAGTTGTCTTCCACTAGCCCTTTTTAACCTTTGCCAATGTCCTTTTAAACCTTTGGGAGAATATCTCACCCACTTCAACGAGGCGACTATCAAAGTCATTCATCTCAACTAAGAAAATTTTGTGGCAGCATTCTAAAATGGGCCGAGTGCATGACATTTTAATAAATCTCTCGCCCAGAGGCCAACAGTTTCCTTGGCAAGGGTAAATAAAATGAGAAGAAAGCAACACCAAAAAGAAGGCAAGACATGTCAAAGAGCATACAACTAGTAACTCACAAAAAATCCACTACACCTGACCCGCAAATCTTTACACGGGCGATAAGGGAGTTTTAGAATTTAAGACCACTTTCTCTCAAAAGGAAGCAACATGCATCCATCCACGTGAAAATGACCATGTGATAATAATGATAAGGTGCGAAAATTGGAAGATTAAAATAGTGTTGGTTGATCAAGGAAAAGTTACTTTGGTGGGATTCTCAAGCGAGAAAGTGCAGGTGAAAAGTTATATTACTCTAAGGACCACATTTGGTGCTGACAAGAACTCTAGACTAATCAAGGTAAGATATTTGGTTATAAACGCATCTTCCTCATATAACATGATTATATGGAATCCTGATTTCAACCAGCTCAGGGCGCCCTATTTACGTTGTTTCTATGAAAGAAATATTCACTCCTAAATAGGTGAATTAAGGTTACTCAGAGGGATCAAAATATCTCTAGAAAGTATTACGTAGAGAGCCCGAAGTTAAAGAAGACTATGGCCATGGTCCACGCCCAACAATTTAACTCCCAGTGAGTGAATGTTGTAGAAGTGAAATTGGTGGTCAAGCCACTGGGTGTAACTCTCGAAATTGAGGATCTCTCCACCTGCCATGAGGGTATGAAAATGGCAATAGACGACACTTATTTGAAATTGATAAGTATTTTAGGCATCATTCTTTATTTTGTGCTTTTCCCATGCATTGGAAATAAGGCACGTGGATTTTTAATAAGCGCCTCACATTCTCTTATAAATTTTGGAAGGCTAGTGCTTTATTTTGCGTGAACTAAGGTTGGAAGGGAAACCTTATCTAAATTTCTCATGAAGGTGATAATGTCTGGTGGATCCTCGTGAAGGAGTGCTTGTCGCCTATAGAGGTGATTACACATGTCAGATCCTTATGAAGGAGTCATTGCCGCCCATATAAGTGATCACATATGTTTGATTTCATAGAGGAATCCTTATCACCCATTAAGGCAATCATACATGTTAGATTCTTATTAAGGAATCCTTGACGCCCTTTGAGACAATCATGTTAGAACAAAAATTGTTCTGATCAATATTCTTAGTTTTGATGATAACAATGTATATAAATTTTGTATAAGACAATGTGGTACTCTAATCCTATGCATTTTCCATTTAAGGAAATATATAAAGAGTATGCACAATTCAGCGCAAGAAGCACTGACTCAGAAGGTTCAAGTATGCAACATCAGAACATGCTCTCGCAAGACATCAGAAGATGGTCAAGCAAAATCAGAACATGGTCTATTGAAGCATCAGAAGAACTTGAGTTCAGAAGCAGAAGCACTGAAGTTCTTATGGTATCACGCTAGAAGCATTTCAAAGTCAGAAGACAAGAAGTTGCTCTGCACCAAGCTGAATGACTCTGATATTCAAACGTTGTATCTACAAAGATCAGATCAGAAGCAAGTACAAGATGACAGGCTACGCTGACTGACAAAAGGAACGTTAGAAGCTATTAAAGGCAAAGTCAGTTAAAGCAGGAAAAGCAAGGCTCGAGGTAGTTGACAAAAGAGTGAAACATTAAATGCAATGTTGTACGGATCACGCAACGCATTAAATGCTCCCAACGGTCATCTTCTCAAAACGCCTATAAATAGATGTTCTGATGAGAAGCTGAATACACAACTCTTGCGCAAAAATACAGAAACGCTGTCAAACTCAAAAGCTCTCAAACTTCATCTTCAACCTCACTTCATTTGTAATATCTTAGTGAGATTTAAGCTTAGAACTTAAGAGAAATATCACAGTTGTGATTATAGCTTTTTAAGAAGCATTGTAATACTCTTGTAAGAATTTGTTTTACATTAATTTGTAAAAGGTTCCTAGAGTGATCAAGGTGTGATCAGAATACTCTAGAAGACTTAGAGGGTATCTAAGTGGAAAACCATTGTAATCAAGGTTGATTAGTGGATTAAATCCTCAGGTGAGTTAAATCACTCTAAGGGGGTGGACTGGAGTAGTTTCGTTAACAACGAACCAGGATAAAAATCATTGTGCAATTGTTTTTATCTTAAGAGTTTTTAAAGTCACACTTATTCAAACCCCCTCTTTCTAAGTGTTTTTCTATCCTTCAAATCACATATGTTGGATCCTCGTGGAGGAATCCTTTCCACCCAAGTGGTGACATTATCATCCAAATATGTGAGTCATCATCCTACAATACCAAAATAAGGCTAAAACTTGTTCAAAAAATATTCTTAGATAGAGCAGACAAAACTAAACAAGGGCTTGCAAGCCCACCATCTGATTAATCCCAAAGGGATGAAAATATAAAGGAAACTCCTAAGGGAGTAGTTCATCATTATACAAAAACCCCTCAGTGCATAATCTAAATACGCCTCTAAAGGAATGATTACAAAATAAGCCACAAAAGGCCAAAAAGAAACGACAAAAACCTCTAGCTCACTAGCTCGCCTTTGGAATCGTTTATTGCTTAGAAATACCCTCTTGGTGAGTTGCATCCTCTTAGGGAGATTTTTCCATTTCTATATTTTTCCCTTGGCCTTAATTTGGGTGTCATCACCAGTAGAGGTGACACATTTTTCAGAGGGTGAAATCTCTTCTTCCTCCGCCAATTGGTTGTCATGAACCACCTTTAAAAAGTCCATTTGGCTCAAATCCTCCCGAGGATAGAGGAATGTGACTTGTTCTTTTCCCATTCAAAATAACAGTCAGAGGTATCCATTAGGTCATCCTTAAGTGCAGACAAATCCTCCCCTATTTTCTCCTTTGAGAAAAGGGCGTCCTTAAGGGATTCCTTTTGTTTTTGCTTTGAAGTTGAAATATCACGAGCCTTTGACTCCACTTTCTCAAATTTAGCTACCCGGACCTCTTTATATTTATTTAAAGCATGCATTATTGCTTGATCTTTGGTGAGATTCCCTTGGGTTTCAACAACCTTTGACTTCAGCTCATTCACAATCTAGGCGTGCTTCTCTCGGTCAACGTGCTCTATCAGCAAGACCTTTTGCAAGTGGTTCTCCTTTAGGTCGGACAAATTGTGAGGTATCTTGTTGGATATATCCTTATAGTCTTCATGGAAAATAAAGCGAGAACTAGTGAATTTATGGCATCAAATGTGGGATCATTCCAGGTGGAGGATTAAAGAGGTGGATTGTTTCTTGAGGGATATGAATGCTCTCCAGCCTCGTCTGCATGAGGGAAATAGATTTCCTTATCCTTTATAGAAGAGGAGGAGCCCACATCTTGTTTTTGGATTTTAAGTCGCGGAGCTCAAGGGGGAGAGTCTCCGTCAACTTGCCTTTTAGACCCTTTCTTGATCAAGCTGTCTAGACGACTATAAGGGTTATCTGCTCCCATGCGCTCAACCTTTTCTTGGTCACATGCTCCCTTATTTCAGCCAAAGGGATTTTTGATGTTTTCTCTACAAAACATGAAGGGAAATATAAGCAACCCGAACGGAAAAAAAACCATAAATAAGGGCCATTACACATCAAAATTACTTATATATTTGTTTATGTCGCTACCATCCCTTTAATTTAAGATGATCATGGTACAAGAACTCATGAGATAGAATTTATCCAAAATTTAAACCACCTTTGTCTCATCAGGTGTGAGGTAGTAAAAGTCATACCTAGTGATTACCATTGTATTGCCTATCTATGCTAGAGGTAAGCAAAGAGTACCATTTATCCCCGTAGTGACCATAAAGGTATCATCTTTCCCTCTAACTCTCACAAACTTATCTTTTCACAAACTTATCTTTTCAATTTTTGTAATTAATGAAAAAAATGAACTATAACCCCTAGGTCACAAATAACCCCCACCTGACTTTTGGGCATTTCCCTCAACTAACGATTAAGGATTCATCCTATTGTCACCTCGAAGCTTACCCTAGGCCACACTTAAGAAACTTTCCATAGGTACACTTGAGGGACTCACCTCAAATGTGCTTGTGGGACTCACCCTAGTTACACTTAAGGGACTCGCCTCAGATATGCCTAAAGGACTCGTCCAAATGAGAAGGCGATTAGGCTAAATCACTTCCCCTTTCCAAGCCCTCGTGGTTGAGAGACCAGGTATTGGTATACTTTTTAAAGGTCCATAAGAGGCGACATAGGAAATTCTCTAAGGAGATATAACGTATGAAAGATAATCACATATGAAATATTTAATCTCAAACATTTATGTTTAAATCAAAAGGCTAATAATTATTCCTACAATTCTCACATAAAAATAGCATTATCACTTAATTTTTATATATATATATATATATATATATATATATATATATATATATATATATATATATATATATATATATATATAATTGGCCACTTGTCTTAAATTACTATTTACTTTCAAGGGCCTTGTGAGTTTTTTAAGGAATACAACTAATCTTTTACAGAGGCTTCAAGACATGATTGGGGAGTCAACATATTTAGAATTACAAGATGCTTTGGAATTAAACTTTTCAGTATACAGTAACTGGGAAATGGACGATGAATTTAAACAGTATAATATGAACTCAGGAGAACATGCTTGGGAAATGGACGATGAATTTACTAAGAGACAGAAATTGATGAGAGGATTCTTCTGATGAAAGAGATAGTTCAACAGATTTAAATTAATTAAATTAAAAATTAAAAGAATTTAAGTTTTAAGATTCAATCTCTAATAAAAATGAGAAAATGGGTGATGCACTAACAGTGTAAAAATCTTTTACACTGTCAACCAATCACGACCATGTATCCTACCAAGTCATACTGTTATTTTTAAATTACTGAGATGACATGGCAGAATGATATATTCTCATTGGATGACAGTGTAAAACTTTTTTACACTATCAGTGCATCACCATTAAACTCAATAAAAATATAAATATAATACTCCTCAATTTCTAATAATTTATTATTAAAAAATGAGAGGTTTCATTCCCGTGAGATTGTGACTATGGTTGTATTTATGACTACTAATTAATTAGTAGAATTGTTGAGAGGAGAGTGTCATGACCAAGGTTCAACATTAAACACTTTTTCAAACATTATAAATATATACTATATTTTATTTTTACAGTCTTATAAAAAAGTTTCTCCTAACAATTGTTATTTAAATATATTCTGTCAACAAATTTATTCATCATTGTTAAATACTACATAAATAATATTATATTAAAAAACTAAAAATAAAAAATAAAATATTTATAAGAATTAGATATTTACATGAATGTAAATTTTTAATCACTATAACTCTATTATTAAACTTCATTTTTAGTTTGATAGAGTTTAAAATTTAATGTTGACCAAATTTGTGAACAGAAAACATTTTAGAATTATTGTTTGAATGAAAAATTTAAAAATATTAAAAATAAAAAATGATATTTTTATAGAGACTTAAAATTTATACATACTTTTTTTTAAAATAAATAAAAAATGAATATTCTCTAAGCATAATTGTATGACAGGATAGAACTATATTGGATGTATATACTTTTTTTTCTTATTTTTTAATTTCTCTATTCCCCATAACTTGTATAATAAATTAAGAAAGAGCAATGGAAGAGAAACCCCACATTTATTCCTTCCATACTTTATATACATGATGCAATCTTTTGGGCTCTATATATACCCTTGTATCCCCCTTCATCTCCTCAGACAACAACAAGTTTCTCATTTGTTCCATACATAAGAAACACTTAGCTTCAATGTTGTAGAATTTAGAGAGGTCATCTAAAGACTCGAGATCGCAGTTGATCAATAATGCATCTATGGTTCGATTGAGGGTAAGGGAGGTGACAGAAGAGAGTGAGCACACATGGTACTTTCTTATATGATGTTTCGTATTTGAAGCTATGCGTGCTCACTTTCTATCTGTCACCCCATCACCATCTTTTTTTTCTTTCTATATACTGTTTTGTTTTCTGTCCCTTCTTATAATAGAAAAACACTTAAGATTTTTTTTTCTGTATGAGGCACATTTGTGAGTCTAGATGCAGAATCTATTTTCATAATTATGGAGGTTGACTCTTATAATTAATTGATGAATTTTCATCATAGTTATACTTTAAGTCAACCAAGCTACTGTTCAGTTTTAGTGATCTCATTTTTAATATATGAAATAGTTTATTTTTAGCATTTTTTTCTTATACTTTGTAATGACATTTTTGACATATTTGATTAAGTTTATTTGAAAAATTATATATAAAAATATGATCCTTAAATTTGTACAATTGATTATGAATTCATATACCAAACTATATATAATATTAGGGTTTGGATTTTCTTTTTTCTTTTTTTGTAGACACTTTCAGAATTGTTGTTACAAATATTTTTGCAGGCTCCAGCTGAAGCTTCAATGGTGTGGGAATTAAGAGGGTTGTTATGGTCAATTCATCAAGTTATTTATCACTTGTTAAAAATTGTAATGTAAAGGTAAATATGAAATACAGTGAGCTACATCCTATGGTAACATGTGCATGCAGTTTGGAGCTATTATTGGTCATAGAAAATGAAGATATATTTGTTATAAAGGATTCATTTTAGTCTTTTAATTAATAGGAAAAATGGAATAAAATGTTTCAGTTTGAGTGCAGAGAAAGTGAGTGTTGGTAGAGTGGTCCTTGTTTTCATTTCTCAGTGGTATAGTGGAAGAGATAAATTTAATTGGTTTAATTGATTTGTTGAATTAAAGTAACATTTCAAGAAATGCTTCTGAATGCAGTGTTTGATGAGAAAAAATGAAACAAGAGATGAAGAATTTGAAGGAATGAGGAGAAGAAGAAGAAGAATGGAGATGTTAGATTCAACTAAGAGCGGAAAAATATTTTTTCCTTTAATTAATTTATATTTGTCATTCAAAAGAAATTATTTGTTTTTTTAATAAATTTATTAATTTGTGAGTCTTATTAATTTGTTTACAGCAATACAATATGAAAAATAGAAAGAAATATTATGATTACATATTGAACTTTAAATTAATTAATTATATTTATTTAATTCAAGTAGTAAATATTGTAAATATCAGTTCAGTTTTTCATCCACCATAATTAATTTAAGTGTTATGTTTAAAAATTTATTTTAATTTTGGATAAACAAATGTTAGTATATTACTCATTGTTCCATAAACAATAATTGAAAGCTAAATTTACTCCTAAATATAAACTCTCGCTAACCAGTTGTGTCCAAGCATTTGTTTAAAAATAAAAAATAAAAAAAGATTTTAATGTACTCAAATTCAAAATATTGATGGAAAAGAAAAAGAAGATAAATTCAAAACAATTACTCTCAATCCCCTCTATTTCCCACAACAAAACATTATTTAGGCCGCATAAAGCAAAAATTTAAAAAAAAACAAACAAAAATATTAAACAATCATGAGTTTTAATTAAAATGTTCAGCAAAATGAATTATTATTTCGAATAAAAAATATTATTTTAGAAAGACAAATGATCCTCTCTGTCACTATATTAAAGCCCATTTTGACTTATCCAACAACAACTATTTAATCTTAATGAATTTATCACTTTTTTTTATTCTGAAAAATGGTTTTTTTTTTTTTAATTAATTTATCAAACTTTTATTAGTGTAAACACTTGGCTTAAAACACTTTTATTTTAAATTTTAATCAAAATTAAATTTGAGTCCTTCACTTCTAAAACCATTTTTTTTATTTTTTTATTTTTTCATTTTGAAATTTCCATCCCTAGCCATTTTTTATAATGCAATAAACTTTTAGATGATTTTAAAGTAAGACTATATTTAGCTTTTGCAAAATCAAGCTTTTCAAATTCAACAATAATATAAGATGATGATAATGAGTAGCACCCCCAAAGTAGGGAGCAACTCAATGAAATATGAAAATACAGCTTCAATTAAAACACAGAATTTGTAACACCATTACAGGATGGGATGCTACAAATAACTTCTACCAATGAGCTTAAATGGAATGGAATGTGAAGTACTACAATGAATTAACATGGAAAAATCATTCTACTACTCATTTTGTATTGTAACAAAAATCAACAAAACACCTTGCATTAGTTCTTCAAGCTAGAGTACAAAATTTGATTTCAATCTTTGCAAAAGAGCAAGATGTTTAATGCTGCACTAGGAAGATCATCCTTTAAGTCATTCTCCACAAACCAATTATCAATAATGCTTCTCGATGTTTCCGTCGAATTTCCAGTAGTAGGCCACCTGTCTACTAATCTAAACCCGAATTGCGCAGCAGCTGATAGCAATGTTGGTTCGTCAACACGGCGAAAGATATGGCAAAGAATAAGTGCAGGAACATTATCGTCTTTGTTACTTTCACTGCAAGCAATAAGTTCTTTTGCAGTTGCAAACAAAGGCAATATGGCTTCGTGAACATACGTAACATCGGTGCCAATGATGACATCGAACCCTCCGTTACTCAATTTCTGTATGCTTTCTATGTGATCTTTGTTTCCCCATTTGAGTTTTTTCGTAGTTAGTTTAGTCAGAAGTGGCGATTCGATATTCGATGCAACGTTTTTGGCTAATAAGTCAAGTGCGAAATCATCTCCGTCAGTAGCAACTACTTGATCGGAGTGTCTAGAAGCAATCATAGAGCAGATTCCGCCACTGCCGCACCCTAACTCCAAGACCCTTTTTCCTGCAACAATGTTGGGATTTTCGGCAAGGACGGAAGCCATTAATTGGGCCGATTCCCACAGCATCAAACCAGTTGATTTGCAGGTGTGTTGGTACTCTTTTGAGAGTAAGTTAATCTTGAAATTCCAGCCTCTAAGTTTGATCTCAATAATCTCATACTCGTCGGAAGGCAAGACGCCAAACATGTCAGCCGCAACTCCCTCGGACATGTCAATAACAGCGTCGGTTAAACTATCATAATTATTTTGATCGATTTCCGTGCCAATATTGTTATCACTATCAAGATGATTGGCCTCCGCTTCTTTACTAGCAGAAGAGACGGAACCATCTGAAACACGAAAAACACCTTGGATCCAACGCCTGAAACCACCAAACAACGAAGAAAAATAAAAAAGACAACTCATAAAGCTATAATCTCATGATTCATCGAACAAAAACGGACTTGAAGTACAAAGTATTACCGTTTCATTATCAACTCCCTTGAGCGGTTCTCAACTTCTTTGCAGCATACGTCAAGTTCGTGAACATCAAAACCATTTTCTTCGAATAAATTTGTCAAGAACTCATTTGAAAAATAGTAAGCGCGCTGAATACAAAACAAAAAGGAGTATTACATTAGAAAACAAGAAACTCACATGTGAACTAAGATATTATGGACAAAACTGAAAACTTACAGTGCCGTCGCCTCTAACATAAAAGTTATCGCTTATCTTTTGATCCTTGCCGGAGAATCTCTCCTATATCACATAAAAATCATTATACAAATCATGATCTGGATAATAATCGAGAACTTGTCTGCTTTCTAGTAGAAGAGTTAAAAAGAAAAGATATGATAAAATCAACCTGAGCAAGGTCACCGGTAGCATAGTCACGCAGCAGCACATATCCATTTGGCTGTAAACGAAGAAAGGGTATTATTATCATCACACATGAACAAGTTATCTAGCAAGGTTTGAGAAAAAATTATTACGAATTCACAGTACTAAATGTAACGATTTCTTACCTTGATAACTTTTCTAATATTCTGCAAAACTAGAGGCATCTTTTCCGGAGACACTGCAGATAACATAAATATCTGCTTACCATGTCAGGTAATTAACTAAGAGTCATAAGTAATATTCAATAATAGTAAAACAGAAGTTATTTGAAATATGGCAAGAAAGTTATCTATTCATAACTAACACTATAGATTGAAAGTGTGTCTGTTGTCTGAATGTGTCAGTATCGTGTATGTGTTTGTGTCAGTGCTTCGTAGAACATGATAGTCTCAAACATACTAAAGTAATGCGATCACATAATCATTCTACATAAACTGTAAACATAAGCTATAAGCTATATCTGTCATGCAGAATTTCAGATACCATTGTAACGATATCAACAGAAGATGGACTGATCTCTTTGCATAGATCATCAGCTGTCAAATCAGAGACAAAAGCGTGGACATGGGATTCCTTATAGTCTTCATGCGCCTGCAATAAGGAACGTGAATTTGTTCTAATTAGATCTATGTAAACAAAAACAAGAATAGATCAAGATTGAATCAAAAAGCATACGGCCAAGTCAAGTCACTATGCAACATATACAACAAGCAGATGATGATATGACAGAGAGTTTAAGTTTAGATAAAGCAGGTTTTCAACCTTAACCAATTCAACAGCTCGTGGTGAGAAATCACATGCATAAACGAAAGCATCTGGATATGAAGCGATCACAGGAAAGATGGTATTTCCAGCTCCACAACCAACCTGTTCAATAAACAACGCTTATCGTTACTTATATCATAATGTTTGGATAAACAACTTAATTAAGCGTTTATAACATAAGCCCTTATGATATTAACACAAGATAAAATAAGTCAAACCGTTTTCATGTAAACTATTTTATAGACTATCCCAGAGAGCTCAACGAAATAAGCTAAAAACAATAGTTGTTCTCATAAAATCTCCCAAAAAGTCACGAATGTTTATGTAGTCAGATAAGCTCAAATAAGTCAAACTGATCAGACTAATCATATATATGATAAAGTTATAAGTTCTACACCATAGAGGCGAAAGAGCATAGCATGAGCAAATATACTACCTCCAAAATCACTTTCTTCCCTCCTCCCTGAAATTAAAGATTACTTAACTCATTAGCACATTGAAAAAACATAAATCAACTTAAAAATTAAGCTATTATTCATTCAACTCACTGAAAAGTAATCACCCCACTCCTTATCCAGGTAATGTCTGTCTTTGAAAAACTGAGGAAAAGTATCATCACTATAGTCAAATTACAAGTACTAGCAAATAAATCAAACTAAAAAATAGGTTACAAAACACAAACCTTGTCCTTGTGGCGCTTGTAGAAAACATCCCAATTTCGCTTAGCATCTTTTTCATACTTTTCTGCAACCCAAAAGCAAAAAGATTAAATTTTTATTCAGGAATTCATTGAGAAGCAAGAGCGTGAGAAAGAAAGAAATACCTCTCCAAAAGGGGGAGACCCCAGAATTTGGTTTGGGGTAAATTTGCAACCTTTGAGTTTGAAGTGGTAGATTTGAATCCCCTGATGCCATTGCCGTGAAATCAAACATTTGTGTGAGACACTGCAGGGTTTGTCTTTCTAAGATCTAATACTATGTTTTTGTTTATTTATTATTTATTTATTAATAATTTTTAATGATATTTAAAATTGTATATAGGTATGTATAAATTGCAATAATAATTTTGTGATTAACATTTTTATAAATTAATCTTATTTTATAGGTTGTGATTGCTAGGTTAAGAATGGTATTAGTTTATTTAATATCAAAAACAAAAATGTTACTAGCTCCGTTTTTATTATAAATCGTTTTGGACTTTTCACACTCACACATATTAAAAAAAATAATAACTCTAATATGAAAATGAAAAATCAAGAAAGTTTTTATAAAATTGTCTCTTTAATCACATGTGAAAGATAAATTTACATAATAGAAAGAAGAGATAATAATAAATATTTAAGGAGAAAAAAATTATATATAATATAAGAAATGTTGAGAGAGAGAAGCTCTCTCATCTCTAAACTTAGGGTTTCCCTCTTTTGATGGGTGTCACCCCTCCTCTTGTAGGGGTTCCTCCTCCCTCATTGGAGCTATTCATCACCATTATGGTGGTAATTTCCTGGTTTCTCCCCCACTGTAAGTTTCTCCTCCTCTTTTTTCATTCCTTTGAAACCCTCGTCCATGTTAGATCCACACATATTTCTTCCTCAACCTCCATCAAACTCCTCCCCCTGTCCGCCATCAATCATCAATCGCTTGCAACCCCAAAATGTTATCGACATGGAAAACGACCCCCACCAGAGCCACCGCCACCACCGGAAGAAAAGGAAGCTCGGAGTTTATGTGTGTGTGTTCATGTAATAGTTTACTTTATTGTGCTTGTTTTGTTGTGGGTTCTATTTTTTATTTTTTTGCTTGATTTATTTTGTTGGGTGTGTTGTTATAACGTTTAGGTTGTTTTAAGTTTGTGTTCAAGGTATTTGATGAAATGCCTCAAAGAAACTTAGATGAAGGAAATATGTTTTTGAGTAAGAATCTTATTAGGGATGTGGCAGATAAAACTCCTCTTTTCAGTCAACAATTGTTTCATCCACAAGTTGTGAGTTTAATCAATATTGTGAACCTAGATAATCGATTTGAGCGTGATAAAGCTAGTGTCAAAGCTAAAAATATGGTCTGTAATTGGATAGATTTAAAGATTGGGGTTCCAAAACTCACTTGTCTCTTGCGGAAGAATTTTACTTGGTTGATTGGATTAAAGTTTTGGATTGGTACCTTCCTTTTGGTTTCTAACCTCTCAAAACTTTTTGATGTCCATAATTTGTTAGTTTTAATTATTGGTGTTGTTAATGTGTGGATGGAAAATGCCCTAACACATTTTCTTTCTCTATGTTTGTACTCTCTCTTTTTCATCTAATGAATGAGATTGTTTTCTATCAAAATAATAATAATAATAATAATAATAATAATAATAATAATAAATATTTAAAAATATAATAGGAAAAATATTATTAATTATTCATTGAAATTATAAATCGACTTATATTAAAATACAAATATTTTTTCCAAAGCGAGTTATAATAAAAAATTAGAATTTAAAAATTAGTCAATAATTTAAATAATAGTTTTCAAGTGTGATTTTTTTCTTGTTTAAAGTGATTTCGTCAAAAAAATAAAATACCTTAATTTTAAAATGTTTCACAAGGTTCGTGGAATAATTTTCGCTCCAACAAAATTCAAAGCTAAAATCACTGTTTAATTCACTTTTGCAAAAATTTCTCCTGACATAATTACTTTATTTTCAACTCACTTTATTTAGAATCAATTTTACAAAATTCGTTCACTCATAATCAATTTTTTTCATGACAGAATCACACGCTTAGCATGGTTTTGCTAGTTTAGTATATTTCCACGAACCTTTTTTACAGTCTAACGAACATTTTTTACAGCCTAACGGAAAATTTTAAAAGCTAATACCCAAACCAAATATGAGGTACAAGGTTTTGGACCGGTTCTTTATCAAGCAAATAGAAGCTGGTATTGGAGTCTCCTAATCAAGGTTTCTCTTTAACTTGAGAGCATTTCCATGTAACAATCCCAAACAAACACTTCCATTCTCCATATACCCGTATATGGTATATCAATAGATTACAATCATTTCCTTTGTTTCTATTGCTACAACAACCAATCAGTTTCACATTGTAACAAAAATTGTGAGTTCAAGACTAACTTCTATAAACATGATGTGAACAAACATAAATTGTACAAATTATAACAAAAATTATGAGTTCATGACTACCTTCTATAGACATGATGTGGGCAAATACTTTTTTTTTTTTTTTTGAATTATGTGGGCAAATACTTAAGTTGTACAAATTGTAACAAAAATTGTGAGTTCATAGCTTCTATAGACATGATGTGGGCAAATACTTAAATTGTATACACATATACATTTGCCTAGAATCCACCTTCAGCCTCATTCCTCACACACATAATGCAACCCACCAAGTCATGTTAACAGTACATAATTTTTTTTGAAAACATGATATTTTAGTTTACATTACTTAACTTGCTTCTCGTGATCTTTGAGACCCGTGTATACATTCATACATTTCATACATACACAAGATATTTTTCAGTAAACAAAGAGAGCAAAGATCCAAAGAAATGACACCAACTAAAAACTACTCAGTGACTTACTTTTTAACACATTAGGTCGATACCTTGTGAATAGGGAAGGGTATCCCCTAGCCATATAATAAAAAACCTTACAAACAGACTTCATATTTATTATTTAAATAGATGTTATTTAACTAAATTCATAAAAAAATCTAACCTAGAGCAAACTCACATTAATATTCTAATCTGTATTTTTTTGCCTTTCGTTCTCAAAAATAAGATTATACATCTAACAAGGATAGAGGCATCAAAGAGATGCGTATCATCATCAATAGGAACAGAGAAGACTTCTAACAATAATCTAACTTGAGCTATCCTAATGATTTCTATGATTCAAAGGACAAACCTTGAAAAGGAACTCCGACCAATTTTAAGGCAGATTGAAATCAAATTTATGAAACAACTGCTTCTGCTATAGGTTTGGATGCTATGCCATTCTCCAATTGTCCATTCTAAAAATCAGGACAATTGGAAAGGAAAAGAATTGTTTCAACAACTCCTAATAATATTTGCGATGTTCATGCCAATCTCTTTCTTGGTTTGTTCGCACACAGGACTATCTCCAATGTACATGTCAAAGAAAGCCCCTACAAGTTTTAGGACATTGAACCTGTTCAGTTTGATACTCTAGAGTTTATAAGAGAAATAGAGGAATTCAAATAATACATAAGTTTGAGTATGACTTACGACACATATCTTTGCTTTGGACACTTCCAACGTAACTGCCACCAACTGTACAGTTAAAAAGTAATAATATCAGAATATTTTCAGTTGTGAACACTTTCTCATTTCTCAATAATATACATGATTACATGATATACCGATACAGACAAAGAATACTACAAAGAAATATGCATGCCTTCAATAATATCACAGAGAATGCAGATCAATTTAATGCCAGTAAAAAACATTACTTACTTTCAGTAATCAGACGCCCATTAACTGTTCGTTTAAATTCAATTACTGTTCCCTGCAACATTGCAGTACAGCTAATGTAACTATATGAACATGATTAATTATTTAGTATTATTACAAGAAACATGTTCGAAGATTAATTACCAATGGTATCGGGATATTCTCCGTAAAGTATGAACCAAATGTCCAAAGGCAATCAAAGTCAGCAGATGGATTTGTCTAACCAAAAGTTGGGAAAAGAAAGTAAGAACTAATAATCCAGTTTAAAAGCGTTGAAAAACGATTTTTCAAGAGGTAAAGTACCTTAGCTAGTCGAGCTCTAAGTGATTTCTCAAAAGCACTGGAATGAAGAGAAAAAGATATATCAGTTTCCTACAGGCAATTTTAAATTTTAATTTTATAAATCAAATATATATGCCAAACATCTCTAAGCCAAGGCTGCAAATCAAATGCATATGCCAAACATCTCTATGCCAAGGCTGCAAATCAAATGTATATGCCAAACATCTCTAGCCAAGGCTGCAGCATGGCATTAGAAAAGCAGGTCATAGAGTACTGCGTCAGAATGAGGGCATTGCTTCTAATAGGCTCAGGGAGTGGGAAGGTGCATGTCGGTAAGAAAAAAATGAGAAAGGGAAGAGAATATGGAGTAGTCAAGTTAGTTAGTAGGGCAGAACGTGGTTATAAGGACTGAGGGGAATAATGGATGGTCAATTATGCATTTTGTGAACTCTTAGAAAGAGAAATTCCTTTCTCTTGGAAGCGGTTGCTCTGGTTTAGTGTCTGTTGTTAGGAGCCTAGGCTCTGCATTTCCTTCAATTTCTAATACATTCTCATTCTGTTGTTCACTCAAACTCTATCAGCTGGCCTACTCTTTACGTCCTCAATTTTGACGTTAATGTTCCGAATTCTGAAATATCGGTTCTAAAAATTAGACAAATCTAAACCAAAGTATTCCAAGGTAATGTTTGAAAACTAAATACTAGCATACTCAAGATTTTTTTCTAGATAAAATAAAGTTTATCAAATTATAAGGAATAGAGCACAGCCAGAAAAGGGTAAAAAAAAAATATAAATTTAAAAATCAAAGAAAAATTTATGTAACTTGAAAAAAAATGTACTATTTCACGCTGTTAATTTTAATGCCTTTGCAATTTACGACAAGGAAAGGGTAAAATATAAATATAGAATCAATGAAACATTTATGTAACTTGAGAATAAAAACACTTACTTTTTCACGCTGTTAATTTTCATCCCTTTGCAATTTACGACGAGCCTAACAGTCATACTGATATCTTCCCTGCATAAGTAAAAACCCCAAAAGTTCCATCAAAAAGTTCATCAATCTCACTAGACATTATTTAGCCAAGTCCTGCTTGTGGATATTTAATCATTAATTCAACCCTATTTTTTATAACACCTAGGAATTTTCATAAAAATCCACAAAGTTATCTCGTGTATTTTTTATAATACTGCATATGATCGGGTATCACCACCAAGAAAAACACTTGCATTAAATAATAATTTAGGCATGACACATAAATATAATAGCATAAGATGTTTGAAACCTGAGAAGATCTTGGTAGAAATCACTATGGTCATTCAGTTCATCTGCAGAAATTGATGCATATTTTGGGCCCAACTTCTCACAGAGGGAGTTTGGATGAACATCTGTTAAATAACAACCAAGAGTGACTCAATGAAAAGGAGAACTTATGCTAACATTACACAAACAAGAATCTATAATGTTTCTTTTTCTCTTCAAAAGATATAGATATTCAAGTATAGAGAAAAACTTACAAAATCCAAAAGCATAGATCTTCAACGACTTAATTTTAACGATTGTCATGGTTCTAGATCCCGTTCCAACAAGGACCTGATGCAAATTTAAATGATTAATTATGTGAAAACAAACGTAAGTATTGGAAATTTCAAACACATGATGTAGTAATAAGCAGATGAATATAATTAAATAAGATATGAAAAACTAATACTATTAGTTACCAAATAACCACATGTTATGCCAGAAATTATTCTCTTCCTGCCTATTAAGTAATAACTATATTGTAACTCATTTCTCAGTAGCTATTTAGTATGAATGGTTGAGTTTGTTTATCTGGTAATTAGTTAGCCGGTGACTAGTTACATGATTATGAATTTGTTAGCTCTCTTCTAATATATAAGTCATTTTGAGACTCAGTAAACTTCAGTTCCTTCTCAAATCATTGTTCACTCTATTTCTGTCCACAATACCATCTTTTCCAAAACATGGTATTACCTGTATCTTCTCTCTTTTCTTCTTTACGTATATTTTTCTTTTCTAAATTTTCACTGTTCCTTTTCTTATAAAATCAATCAAATAATTACCTTCACTTTCTTTATCTCTCATTTCAATGTTTTCACTCCAACACACTAGCTAAACAAATTCTTAATCAACAATGTATTTGATAAGCAGAAATAACCAATAGGCAGCAAGCAAACAAACAAGAACCTAGCAAAAGTATCTAACTAAAACTCAAAACTAGTGTGGAAAGGGCTAGAAGAGCCAGAAAAGAAAAACAGTAAAATAGATATTAACCTCCGAGTCAGAGCGGGAATTCTGCTCTCCAGTTGATAAATTATCCAGAACCACAGGAAATTCAATGCCAGTTTTAGCCTCCACGGTAGAGTTTGCTAGGTTCAACTCGGAAATTGATAGGCGAGGACATCCTCGGCGTTCAACGTCCTTAGGCACTTGGTCCATGCCCCCATGCGTTTGTACATCATCAGTATCCTGCAATGGCCCAGACAGTAGATTTGATGACCTAGAAGCAAAATTAAAACACAATAAGAAAAAGGAAAAACATGTGATCACATTTCACCATCATAACAATCCTAACAATATTTCAAAAATCAAACTATAATAATAATATTAGTTTATGTGACATACAAGTTTTGAATTGGCGGCACCAATGCCGCGGCAATCGACAAAACAGGATACGATTGAATCCTTTTAGCTTCTCTCCAAAACAACTTAACCACAAAACTCGAAACCTTCCCCAAACTCACACGTTCAGAGGATTTCTTTTTCGATTTAAAACCAAAAGGAAACCCAAACCCAGCCACATTATTACCAATCACAGGCTTAACCCTCATATTCATATTCACATTACCAGAACCGCCTCCAAATCGAAGAGAACCACCGCACGCGCTCGATCCAGCGCCGGAAACCCAAAACAAGACCGCGCCGGCGAATTTGGAAACGCGGCCAAAGGTCTCTTCGATTGCGGAAGTTCCTGGAACGTAGAAAGTTGTAGAGTTTTGTAAAAAGGATTGTAGGAAATTGTTGAGGAATGGTTGTAATGGGAATAGGTCAGGATCTGAATCCATCCATGGTAACCAATCGTTCTTCATTTGAGAGTTCTTGTAATTCGTATGGTTGATTCGATTGGAATGAAATGGGGGAGAAAGCGAGAGGGAATGGAAAGAACAAAAGGGAAGGGAAGGGAATATTCGTTGGGTGTGATTAATGGAAGGGAAAAGCGCGGTGGAATTAAAAGCGATTTTATATAGATGTGAAAATGAAATGAAAAAGCACGTTTGGTAATTACTTCTAGTACCAAGGAAGGAGGACTTGGATTCAATGGTCGCTACCGGCCACATGGGTTTGACTGTATCTCAGAATAAAATAAATAAAGTGGCGTAATGCTTTCATACACTGTTCTTTGTTGGAGAGGCGTACAAGGGTTGGATACACTTGACTAGAAGCCAAAACATTCAATACAATAGTGTTATTACAAATAAAACACTCAATACAACAGTGTTATTACAAATTTATATAGATGTTGATTTGATGAATATTTTAAATATTAATTAATTAAGTTTATGATAATGTTATGTATCTTTTATTTATTATATTTTTTAAAAAAAATTAAAATTATAATATTAAAATACGGGCAGGGTGTTGAAAGTATATTGGAGTACTTTTTAATTATCGTTTTCACAAGGATTGATGAAATATTACCGCCATTCTATAGTTTATAGTGTCGTGAGCTAGAGTTTGGGTTTTGATTTATCAAAGTTCATTCACAAGTTTTTAGTAGCAAAGAGTAAATTTGGAAGGTTCTAAAGATGTAAAAACGTATCAAGACTTGATTTCGTCAACCTAATTTGTATGTTTCCCAATAATCATGCATATGAACTCATTACAAATCAATATTATCACATATTGTTCGTCTATACCGTCCGAGCCCGAAATGATATAGCAAGTTTTGTCGTATTCTTCAACCAACGATTTCTCAACCGATCAAACAACACAAATAACATTTATAAACTGTTAGGTGCCAAAATGTAGTTATTTTCTGTTTGTAAATAGTGGCACTTATCGATACTTTTTGTTAATACCGTTTGAATAATTCCCCGTTTTTGTGTATATTTGTATCGTTTGTGTTTTGTTACGTTTTCGTGTAAATATATATACCGTTTGATAGTTTTGTTGTCTTTTTGTAGGTATTTATGCGTGTTCGATGCTTTGTGGAATAAAGTGTTGAAGACACGGCGGCGAGCACGCGATTTTACCAATTCATCGGCGGATAACGCTCAAAACAAATATGAGAAAAATCATCAGTTTCATTGATATTTATTCATTTTTAGATAGAGCATGGAATAAGTTTTCCAACGCTTCAAACCGGGCGCAAATCGGAGTTACGGTTCTCAAGATATGGCCAAAATAAGATTTCATTTTTCTGTTGAGCGGGCTTGACCGCGCTAAGCGCGGTCTGGGAGCATTTTTGACAAGTTTGGCAGAAAGTTTGGCGCTTAGCACGGGTTTTTGGCGCTAAGCGCGGTCTGGCGGTTTAAGACCAATAAAAAACAGCCCGCTTAGCGCGGTGGGCGCGCTTAGCGCGGTGGGTGCGCTTAGCGCGGTCTGCGACTTCAGTTTTTGTATATATGTTGTAAAATCATATTTTTTAGGTTTTTTATCATCTCTTCTTGACAAGTTGAGCTCTGATCCATTTTTGGTAGTTTAGAGCTTGAGGAAACACCATTGGATGCTACACCATGTGGATTGATCATGGATCTGTCTCGATTCCATTGTACCGATGAGATCTTTCCGATTCATCTTCTCTCTTCCCTTTGTTTCATTCCAATGGTGGGTGTTGTATGTATATTTCTACTCTTATTGTATGTATATTTGTGGATCTTGGGATCGTTTATATATTTGCTTTACAAATCATCATTGTTGTTGTTCTTGATCTTTTTGCTTAAATGCTCTGGATTTGTGGTGTTGTAGACATGGGCATCATAGATCTTGATTAGGAATGATAACTGTTAGTTTCTGGATTGCAGACATGGATTTAGGGCTAACAATCATAGTGGGTATCGAGTTTAATGCCTCCGTGTTGTTTGTGTCGGTGGAGAAATCGCTGATGTGAATAGTGTGGTTGAGCTTTCGTCGGTGTTGCAGACATGGGCACCGATGTGGCGTCTCGATTGATGCCCAGTGATGTTGATGCGTATTGTGAGTGTCGAGCGATAGATCTTCGGATTTAAGTATTAGACGGGTAGAACGAAATACAATTCCATAACTCTTTCTCTTAGACTATTGAGAATGTTTATCTGCTTTTATTTACTTTTCCCGCATTTACCTTTCCGCACCCCAAATCATGAAACATAGAACGCGAGATAGTCGAACAGCAGTTTTTCTCAACCAATCTCTGTGGACACGATAATTCCCGGATAAATATTTCCAAATCTTTTGTTGCTTGCCGCTTTACCGCTTCAACAAAATGGCGCCGTTGCTGGGGATTGGTTTTGAGATTAATCGCATTGCGATGGTTTTGTGTTTTAAGTTTCGTAAATATGTCCATAGCGTATATTTTGTGCATATTCCCATACTTGTGTGTTTTTGTATATTTATACATGTTTATGTGTTCATACTTGTACATGTTTGTGTGTTTGATTTTGTTCCTCTTTACTTTTGCTATTTAGCAAGGTGAAGTTGGCTAAACAAATTGAACTCGAATAGTTCGTAAATTCTAAATCTTCATTTTTCAATTTGTTTAGCCAATTAAGGATTTTGTAAATATTGTGTTTTATGTATATTTGTGTTTTTACACATACTTGTATATACTTTTGCTTTTGATTTGTTTGTTAAGTGTTTGGTCAGGTCGCTTTCTTTATGTTGCGTTTGAGGCGAAAGCATTGACTTGTTGCGAGGAAGTCACTTGCCATTCGCGAGACAATAAAAGGCGCCGAGCTAACGACGTAAAACAAACGCTTGTTGGGAGGCACCCCAACGCTTTTATTTTTCTGTTTTTCTGTAAATGAGTAGTGTAGGTGGTAAGTGGAGGTTGCATTGGAAATTCTGGTTTTCTGGTTTTTCTGGTGTAGCGCGCTCACCGCGCTTAGCGCGGCCTGGGAGTTTCGGCCAGTGAACTCTTTTTAATTGTTCACTTGGCTCGCCTTTTTTCCCACTTCCACCAAGGCCTTATAGTGTAGTAATTATTAGTAATATGTGTTAATTTATTTTGTTGTTGTTTAGACTCAAATTTTGGCTCGATTACTTGAAGTCGCATTTGGTAATTCTTCAATTTTGATTGATTCAACATGCCAATTGTGCGGTAATGATTGTTCGAATTTGTACATAGCAAGGTACTCGTTTATCGCTTTCTATAGCATAACATGTTTAGGAGACTTTTCATTTGTACAATTTTCATATTATTTACTCTTTTTGCATAACTTGTTCATGACTTGAATCACATTAGTTTCCCCTTTTTACCATAAATGTGAGGTGGCTTTCTATTGTGTACATATGAGAGTGACCAACATTTCTTGTTTTAACTGGATATTATTATGTTTAATCTTTCGTTTGTATTGATTTTGTGAATGCACGAAAGTGATCAAGGCACTTGTTTGATTTTGAGCGCAACTACCATAGCCAAATATCAATTCACCTTGTGAGTGTGTGACCATTAGTAACCCCCTTTGAGCCTTTTTGTCAATATCCATATTGTTTTTGCTTAATTCTTGTCTATGAGCGTTTGGTTTTCATTTGTGTGTGGATGTTGATTCTTTGTTTTCTTGAACCCTCAACTATGATTTATAGTTTGAATTTTTACCTTGCCTTAGAAAGTAGGGAGTATTCTTATTATGATGATAGTTGTATTCAAGTTGGGGAGAGGATGCTTGCTTACTTATATTGTGGTTGGTGTGAGGTTGTGAAAAGAAAAAAGAAAAAAGAAAAAAAATTGTGAAAAAGAAAGAAAAGAAAAAGAAAGAAAAAAGAAAAAAAAATGGAAAAAGAAAAGAACAAAAAGAGTTTGGAATAAGATTTGTGTTAATACGTATTGTGTTTGGTGTGAAACATGTGAGGAAGAAAAAGTTTGATTGAAATTATATTGTTTGAAACTTTGTGGAAGTAATTACTCCCTTAGGTTTAGGCAAGTTTTTGTTTCGGTTAGCTTTAGGACTTATCACTTGTTTGTTAACCAAGCCACATTACAACCTTTAAAGCCCTTGTGATTCGTGCCGTTGCGTTTTCGATACTATTTTTGGATGAACGCATAATTTTGTCTATTGTTTGCAAGTTTGTCGGGTGTGTGTCAAAGTCCTCACCTTTCGGTGTTTTTCATCTACCGATGAATTTTTGCTAGGCGTGATTCGTGATTTAGCTTGTTTTGTTTTAGAATGTTTTGTATGATTTTTGTACTTCGGATTCGTTTCTTTTTCATGTTGTCGTTGTAGGATTGTGGTAAGTATTTACTTTGTTGGTACGTTTTTGTTTGAACCGTACAATTGTTTCGTTTTTCTAAACTTTGTTGATTCTTGATTCTTTGGATTTTTACTTTTTGCGATTTGAGTGTTTGGCCTTGCTTGAGGACAAACAAATTCAAGTTGGGGAGAGTTGTTAAGTGCCAAAATGTAGTTATTTTGTGTTTGTAAATAGTGGCACTTATCGATACTTTTTGTTAATACCGTTTGAATAATTCCCCGTTTTTGTGTATATTTGTATCGTTTGTGTTTTGTTACGTTTTCGTGTAAATATATATACCGTTTGATAGTTTTGTTGTCTTTTTGTAGGTATTTATGCGTGTTCGACGCTTTGAGGAATACAGTGTTGAAGACACGGCGGCGAGCACGCGATTTTACCAATTCATCGGCGGATAACGCTCAAAACAAATATGAGAAAAATCATCAGTTTCATTGATATTATTCATTTTTAGATAGAGCATAGAATAAGCTTTCCAACGCTTCAAACCGGGCGCAAATCGGAGTTACGGTTCTTAAGATATGGCCAAAACAAGATTTCATTTTTCTGTTGAGCGGGCTAAGCGGGCTTGACCGCGCTAAGCGCGGTCTGGGAGCATTTTTGACAAGTTTGGCGCTTAGCGCGGGTTTTTGGGGCTAAGCGCGGTCTGGCGGTTTAAGACCAATAAAAAACAGCCCGCTTAGCGCGGTGGGCGCGCTTAGCGCGGTCTACGACTTCAGTTTTTGTATATATGTTGTAAAATCAGGTTTTTTAGGTTTTTTTATCATCTCTTCTTGACAAGTTGAGCTCTGATCCATTTTTGGTAGTTTAGAGCTTGAGGAAACACCATTGGATGCTACACCATGTGGATTGATCATGGATCTGTCTCGATTCCATTGAACCGATGAGATCTTTCCGGTTCATCTTCTCTCTTCCCTTTGTTTCATTCCAATGGTGGGTGTTGTATGTATATTTCTACTCTTATTGTATGTATATTTGTGGATCTTGGGATCGTTTATATATTTGCTTTACAAATCATCATTGTTGTTGTTCTTGATCTTTTTGCTTAAATGCTCTGGATTTGTGGTGTTGCAGACATGGGCATCATATATCTTGATTAGGAATGATAACTGTTAGTTTCTGGATTGCAGACATGGATTTAGGGCTAACAATCATGGTGGGTATCGAGTTTAATGCCTCCGTGTTGTTTGTGTCGGTGGAGAAATCGCTGATGTGAATAGTGTGGTTGAGCTTTCGTCGGTGTTGCAGACATGGGCACCGATGTGGCGTCTCGATTGATGCCCAGTGATGTTGATGCGTATTGTGAGTGTCGAGCGATAGATCTTCGGATTTAAGTATTAGATGGGTAGAACGAAATACAATTCCATAACTCTTTCTCTTAGACTATTGAGAATGTTTATCTGCTTTTATTTACTTTTCCCGCATTTACCTTTCCGCACCCCAAATCATGAAACATAGAACGCGAGATAGTCGAACTGCAGTTTTTCTCAACCAATCTCTGTGGACACGATAATTCCCGGATAAATATTTCCAAATCTTTTGTTGCTTGCCGCTTTACCGCTTCAACATAAACCGATACAAAGTGACTATCAAACACTAATTCCATGTCAAGACTTAGTCTTTGATAGATGTTAAAGTTAGGTCAAAATACAAACGTTGTATTTCACAAACATTTAAACAATATATATCAAAGATAAGCAAATATTACCATCTATATTGATTAATAACTTGTTCATACACAATAATCAAAAGGAAAACATGCAAAGGAAAGGAAGATTACATCTTGTCTTGATACAAAAGAGGATTTAGATACTCATCACCATGGTAGCTTGCACAAAAAGTAAGATACAAAGATTAGCAAGCATCAGTCTTCAAAGGATCAAATATTCAAGCTTTTAATCTTTGTTTTTAAGTAAGAAATGGATGAAAACAGAATTTCTATGAGCTAGGTCGGTTTAGAGCAAAGGAAAATGGATTGGATCCTCACAAAATATCTAAAAAGTGCTTTTAAACAAGTTTAAAAAGTGCAATCTTGCTAAGCAAGCACGCGAGAAAAAATAAATTCAACTCAGTGGACCGCGCTAAGCGGAGGGGGTACAAAAAAGGGCCATAACACGTTGGAATTTGCGCTAAGCCAGCTTGACAGCAAAAATCTTCATTATTCGGACTTTTCAATGGTTCAAAGCCTCCTTTAAGCTTCATCCATGTTCCAATAAATGCCAAAAGTCGTGAATCCTACAAATTTAAGCACAAAAGTTCGATGCTCACATATTTACATACTAAAACACAAACTTACTATATTTAAGCTACTTTTAATGTAAACTTAAATAAATACTAGAGTTTTGAGTTATTAAGAACCATAAAATCATCCACAATTATATACACAAATTGGTCCCTAACAACTCTCCCCTACTTAAAACATTGTTTGTCCTCAATTAAAAAGCAATAAAAAACTTCAAGGAACAAACAACTTCCACAAACCCAAAAGATTAAATAGCCAACTTAAAGAACAAATGGATGGTTCAAATTCCAAAAATACAAAAAGATCAAAGCTTACCATTACTATAACAATACCATGCTCAAGAAGCGAGTCCTATACACAAATTTTATGTCAAAAATTCCTAAGGCAAAACAAGTTCAAGAATGAATCACAAGTTACACACTTCTCTTGTAAGAGAACAAAATTAAGGAACCTAACACTCACACAACAATGACGCCAACATCCAGAATTAATTATGCAATCATCTAAGCAACTTATATTAAAAATCATAGAGGCATGAATCACAAAGGACTTTTAGGGTTGTAGCTTGGCTTGGTTAACAAGGAAGTGCCATTTCTCAAGGCCATTGAAACAAATGTGTCAAAACCTAAGAGAGCATTCAATTCTTTTCAATATTAACACAACCTTACCCACCAAATTCATTCTTTTCTTGCTTAAGAGGCTAACCCTTTTCAAATTATAAGCAAACTTGTTATTGTTATTCATAAAGCTATTTGCTTTCATTCTTCTTCCCGTTTATTTTTTTATATTTTTCAACCGCTTGAGCAACTTACTTATTATTCTTTCTCTTTATTTTAATTTTTTTCTTTTCTCCCCAACTTGAATGTTATCATCATATAATTAGAATGCTCTCTAAACTAAGGCAAAAAGGAAATCAATCCCAACCATATTTCATGGTAAACGGTTCAAGGTTTAAAGAAAATCATCAAGATCCACTTGTTGAGTCAATAACTTGTTTTGAGCAAGTATTGCATCATTAGTACCTAACTCAATGATTCCAAGTTTTCTTTGTGAAGCACTTCGGTTGTGTTGTCCTTAATGATAGTTGAGAGCCATTCTATCAATAATAGGTATTGCTTATTCCGCACTCTTCGACATCAAAGAACCACCCGCGGTAGCAACCAAAAGATTTTTAGGTTGTGGTTGAAGAGCATGCCTAAAGATATGGATTTGTGTAAGCTCATCAAAACCATGACCTTTGCATTTCCTTACCATTGACTTGAACCTCTACCAAGCTTCATTGAGTATATCACTTTGCCCTTGAGAGAAAACAGAAATAGAAGCTTTCGCTTCCATGAACCTATTGTGTGGAAAGAATCGGTCAAAAATTTCTCCTCCAATTCATTCCAATTTGTCATGATGTTATTGGATTGATCAAGATACCACTCCTTTGCTTTTTCTATCAAAGAATGAGGAAATAGTCTCTTGAACACTTGTTCATATGCTGCTTCTGGAGCACCGATTGTTCCAAAAAATATCATAGAACTTAGTGAGATGAGTGTAAGGATCTTCGTGATCAATCCCTGTGAAGGGATTTGCATACAACAAATGAAGTAACCCCATTTTCATCTCGGAGTTTCTTCTATTGTTTTGATCTCGTGCAATCTGAGCATTCAACCGAGGACTATTAGTACAAGGCCCTCTAACCGGTGGAACTGGTGGTGGTATTTCTGCCATCTCTTCCTCAACCATGTGTTGAATCGGAGTTGAAGAAGTATAAGCTTCCCTTTGTAACCTTCTTTACTTAGTTAGTTGTCTTTGTCTTCGGGTTTTACTATTAAGTCTACGAGCAGTCCTTTCAATCTCAGGATCAAAAAGGAGTTGATCTGCATGTACACTTCCTCGCATAAACTGATTTCTAAAAAGCTAACCAAGCAAATTAAAAAAAAAATAAGGAATAAGATTTGAGATATAAGAGCTTAATAATAAAACTCAAATCAGAATAAACTATTGCAATGCTTGCAATATCTAAACAGCAATCCCCGACAACAACGCTATTTTATTGAAAGTATATTGGAGTACTTTTTAATTATCGTTTCCACATGGATTGATGAGATATTATCGTCGTTCTATAGTTTATATTGTCGTGAGCTAGAGTTTACTTTGGGTTTTGATTTGTCAAAGTTCATTCATAAGTTTTTAGTAGTAAAGAGTAAATTCAGAAGGTTTTAAGGATGTAAAAACGTATCGAGACTTGATTTCATCAACCTAATTTGTATGTCTCCCAATAATCTTTCATATGAACTCATTACTAATCAATATTATCATGTATCGTTCGTCTATACTGTCCGTGTCCGAAATGGTATAACAAGTTTTACCGTATTGTTCAACCAACGATTGCTCAACCGATCAAACAACACAAATAACATTTATAAACCGATACAAAGTGACTATCAAACACTAATTCCAAGTCTAGACTTAGTCTTTGATAGATGATAAAGTTAGGCAAGATACAAAAGTTGTATTTCACAAACATTTAAACCATATATATCCAAGATAAGCAAATATTACCATCTATATTGATTAATAACTTGTTCATACACAATAATCAAAAGAAAAACATACAAAGGAAAGGAAGATTACATCTTGTCTTGATACAAAAGAGGATTTAGCTACTCATCACCATGGTAGCTTGCACAAGAAGTAAGATATAAAGATTAGAAAGCATCAGTCTTCAAAGGATCAAAGATTCAAGCTTTTAATCTTTGTTTTTAAGTAAGAAATGGATGTAAACGAAATTTCTATGAGCTAGGTCGATTTAGAGCAAAGGAAAATGGATTGGATCCTCACAAAATATCTAAAAAAAGCTTTAAACAAGTTTAGAAAGTGAAATCTCGCTAAGTGAGCACATGAGAAAAAATAAATTCAACTCAGTGGACCGCGCTAAGCGAGAATAAGCTCGTTAAGCGAGCCCAATAGTCCAAGTTACTGCCAAGGGGTACAAAAAAGGGCCATAGCGCGTTGTAATTTGCGTTAAGCGAGCTTGACAACAAAATTCTTCATTTTTCTGACTTTTCAATGATTCAAAGCCTCCTTTAAACTTCATCCATGTTCCACTAAATGCCAAAAGTCATGAATCCTACAAATTTAAGCACAAAAGTTAGATACTCACATATTTACATACTAAAATAAAAACTTACTATATTTAAGCTTATTTTAATGTAAACTTGAATAAATACTAGAGTTTGAGTTGTTAAGAACCACAAAATCATCCACAATTATATACACAAATTGGTCCCTAACACCGGGTTGGCCCATCAGGCTTTACGGGCCTTTGGAAAATAGACCGGGCTCATTTTATATAACCCACTAAACAATTGGGTCGGGTCGGCCAGCCAACTCATTTAAACATTTTGGCCCATCAGGTCGGGCTGACCCATTTGACAGCTCTACTAATATGTATGGACCTAATCACCTGAAATATCCTTATTGACTTTCTTGATCGAGGTTGACACTATCACTATGATTAAAATATGTATGAAAGAAACTAATGAATGTGAAAACAAAACAAGCAACTAAGCTCAAATGATGATTGTCTTTGAAGCCCTAGAAAATGGGAACAAAAACAAGAGGAGAAGGTTGAACTTCGGGACTTAAAAGAAGTAATGGTCAAACATGCACGATTAGTGCAATAAACAAAAATGTTCTGAAATTTATCCAACGCTTAAACCAACAACGCTTTTAGAGAACAACGATAAAGGAAGAATAAATACTCTTTTCACAAATCATTGACAGCCGAAAAGATAAAATAACGTTATGAAGACCCTTTATACCCCACTCGAGCTTAAGGATCCTGCAACCATCCTACACCACAAATGGTTGAGATCTCTTTGGAAATGGTTCAAAAAGCACATGAGTACTCTAAAGAAGGAGAAACATCATTACTCAATGTGAGACTACATTTTGTTAGAGAAATAATCGAGCGTGGAGAAATCCAAGTGCTGAAAGATGGCTAGGCCTCATTGTGTTTGAATTTGTAACAACTTGTTTTTTTGGTTGAATTTTTCTAATTTTAGATTCAATGATTAATGATTAATGTATTATTGAAATAAAAATAATTATAAATGTGATAAAAATTTAATTATGCCACATAATCTCTACCATGTCATCAATTTAGTTACCTCATCATAAAAAATGGGACTCAAATGAAGTGAGGTATTACAATTCCAAAAAAAAAAAAAAAAAACTGAAATGAGAAGATCAATAAATCTGATTTTAAAATGAAGTGATCAATACTCAGAAAAATTAAAAGTAAAGATATCAAAATTACAATTAAACCTTTGATTTTTGTATATATGAATCTATAGGTTGACTTATTAAATAAAAAAAATAAAAAAATTGAAAAAATTATAACTATTTTGTTTTGTCTACTTATTCAAATAGTAAAAGAAATATTAGTTTTGTTCAGCTATAAAATATTTAAATGATATAATGAAATGTATGTTTCATTCGTTTTCAATTTGCTCAATTGGTTTTAAATTATGCTAGAGATAACTTAATTTTCTAAAATTGTTATCCTTCTAAGAATTTCCTTGTCATTCTATATAAGATGAGCTTGTAAGTTATAACCGATGTATATATGCGTCTGAATTTTCTTTTTACTCTTGTATTTGCAGGTAGTGCTGGAAATGAGTCGAGTCGAGTCGAACTCGCCTCAGCTCAGTTCGACTCATTAAGAATTGACCGAGTTCGAGTTCGAGTTCATGACGAACTTCTTTTTCAGCTCAAACTCGACTCGTTAAGAATGAGCTGAGTTTTAGTTCGAGTTCGAGTTTATCACGAACTTTTTTTCAGCTCAAACTCGACTTGTTAGAAATTCACAAAGATCTTGATTCAACTCGTTAGGTTCAACTCGCTTATTTCACGAACTTAAAAATTATTTTTTAAAGTATATATATATATATATATATATATATATATATATATATATATATATATATATATATATATATATATATATATGGAATTTTAAATAAAATAAAAGTTATAAGATTGGAATTTATACGATGTTAATTTTTTTTGTATAATTATTTGTAAAAATATTTTGCTCACTTGAGAATATAAATTATCAATTAAAACCGTTAGATTAAAATAAAATACGATACTAAGATGTAGAGCAATTCTTTAAACCTACTCTTAAAAGACAATATAATATATCTCATATATAATCGAGTTGACTCATGAACCTAACGAGTCGATCTATGTATAGTTCAAGTTCAGCTCATTTAGCTAACGAGCTTTGATTTTAGCTCATACTCAGCTCATTTGGTTCATGAACCTAGTTCAACGATTTAATTTTCGAATCGAGTTTCAACTATTTTCGAGTTAGTTTGGTTCATTGCCAGCCCTATTTGCAGGTTGTGATAGTGAACTGATGGCATGAGATGAAGCATGGATGTTGTATGTGATACTTGTAACTTTTTTGGTTTTTATTGTGTGGGAACCCCTTGTACCAAAATGATTCTCTGACGTAATTCCAAAAAGAAAATGTGATACAATCTCAAATTCTAATAAGAGCAGATGTGCAAGAGCAACTATATGAGAAGAGGCTAACTCCATTAAATTAGGATACTGATTGATGACAGATGCAGGCAAAACGTTCATGGTTTTTAAAATCCACTTAAATCTAAACGGATCTCTTATGTCCCATATCTGTCGATCATAAACCAAATGGCCTCAAATAAGGGGCAAAGACTGAGCATGAGAAACATTATGAAACAAATTCTTCATTAAATTAGTGCTAAGAAAGTATATGACCTTGGAGCGATTTCTCCTAATAGAAATAAAAAACAAATCCCATTATTCATTGAAAATTCAATCATAAAAAAAAACAATGAAGCTTCATCCAAACACAAATGTGCATAATGTATACTTACAAAAATAATAACTACTTAAGCATATGAATAAAATAATAAAATATATAATCTAGACCAAATAAATTAATCATGAAATACTCTGTGTAAATAAAACATATCAGCAAAAAAAAACTCGATTTACATTTGTGTAAAAAATAATATAATCTTTTAAGAGAAAAAACTCAAAATGAGAGACGATATGAACTACTCAGTGTAAATAAAAACAACATATCAACAAGAAAAACTCAAGCTTTTAAAAAAAACAAAAAAAAAGGGAAAAATTGGGGACAATATGAAATACTAAGTGTAAATAAACAACATACTAACAAGCAAAACTCAAGTGTTTAAAATGGGGGACGATATGAAATACTAAATGTAAATAAACAACATATCAAATAGAAAAACTCAAGCTTTTAAAAATGGGGGAAGATATTAGGGGCGGTATGAAATACTCAATACAAACAAAAAAATCTCAAGCTTTTAAAAAATGATGGACGATATGAAATACTCCGTATAAATAAACAACATACCGACAAGAAAAACTCATGCTTTTAAAAATGGGGGACGATATAAAATACTCAATACCAACAAGAAAAACTCAAACTTTAAAAATGGGGGACGATATGAAATAATCAGTGTAATTAAATAACATACCAAGAAGAAAAACTCAAACTTTTAAAAATGGGGGACGATAGGAAATACTCAATTTAAATAAACAACATCCCAACAAGAATATCAAGTTTTTGAAAATGGGGGACGATATGAAATACTCAATACTAACAAGAAACTCAGGCTTTTGAAAATGGGGATGATACGAAATGTAAATAAACAACAAACCAATAAGAAAAACTCAAGCTTTTTAAAATGGGTGACGATATTAAACACTTAATACCAACAAGAAAAACTCAAGCTTTTAAAAATAGGGGACGATATAAAATACTCAATACCAACAAGAAAAACTCAAGCTTTTAAAAATGGGTGATGATATTAAATACTTAGTGTAAATTAACAACATATATCAACAAGAAAAACTCAAGCTTTTAAAAAAACAATAAAAACCTCACGATGGGGATGATATGAAATACTAACTGTAAAAATATTAACTAGAAAAATCACGCATTGAAACACCAAAATAAAACTCACGCTTTAAAAAAACTGTAAAAAACTCACAATGGGGAACGATCTAAGTGTCTTATTTTCATAATAGAACATATCCTAGAGGACCTAGTTGCAGTAAAAAAATAGGTTGAATTTGTAAACCATTGCTCACACCATAAATGTTTGATTAAGTGAGAACATTTTGAGCTCCAAATCCATTTTGGTATCATTGAGCTGCCTCTAGCTTGCGATCATGATCTATTAAAAGTAAGAGATGCACAAAACGAGGCTCTATTCTTTCCATTGCAGTAAAGAACAGAGAGAGGAGTGTGAGAAAAACATATAAAAAGAGATAAGAGTGTGTGAGATCGTAGGTCGAGAGAAGGAATTTTTAACTCATACTCCTACCATTATCTCTCTACCCTACAATTTTTTAAAACATCCAAATTCTACCATTTTCTTACTCCTAACAAGATTTACAATTTTTTATAATATTCCAATTCTACCTTTTTTAAAATACTTACTAAAATTTTCCGGTATGCAAACTGAGATCTATTTTAGTAATAGCTTGATCTTGGTTAACCAATTGTTGATCTGTTGGAGAATGGAACATGCATAATTGGTCAGAAGTTTATTATCTTTTAAAAAACTATTAAAACTAAACATATAATAAATATTAGTGATATATAATTAATCAATATCAAATCTAAACTTATGGAGTATTAGGATCTTGGGCAGAATCTCTTATTTCTCATAATTGTCTTTTCAAACTGGGACGGAGGAATATAATTTGTCTCATGACAAATCCTTCTCGTCTTCCATGGCCAAAAGAGGTAAACTCTTCTCTCAAAACCTGTGTCCCAAAAGTATTACGATGAAAGTTTGAGGCATTCCTAGCCCTTTGATGTGAAACTAATATGATCAAATGTGCTAGAGCAACTATACGAGAAGAAGCTAACTCCATTAAATTAGGATACAGATTGATAACAAATGCAGAAAAAACGTTCATAGTTTGAAAAATCCACTCAAATCCAGATGATCTTTTATGTCCCATACCCACTCAAATCCAAATGATCTCTTATGTCCCATACTTGCCAATCATAAACAAATTGGCCTCGAATGTTGGGGCAGAGGCTGTACATGGGATACATTATGAAACAAATTCTCCATTAAATTAGTGCTAAGAAAGAATATGGCCTTGGAGCGATTTCTCATAATAGAGATAAAAAAACAGATCGCATATATGCATTGAAAATTCAATCATACAAAAAAAATTGTGAAGCTTCATCCAAACACAAATGTGTATAAGGTATATTTAAAAAATATGTTACAGATCAAACAACTAAAAAACACAAATGTGCATAATATATATTTTAAAAAATTAATTTCTTAAGCAAATGAATAAAATAACAAAATATATAAGCTAAACCGAACAAATTAATCATGAAATACTCCATGTAAATAAAAATATCAACAAGAAAAACTCGATTTACTTTTGTGTAAAAAAAGACAAGCTTTTAAGAGAAAAAACTCACAATGGGGTACAATAAGAACTATTCAGTGTAAAAAAAACAACATATCAACAAAAAAAACTCAAGATTTAAAAAAAACAATAAAAAACGGACGATGGGGGACTATATGAAATACTCAGTGTAAATAAACAACATACCAACAAAAAAAAACTCAAGCTTTTAAAAATGGGTGCGGTATTAAATACTGAATACAAACAAAAAAACACAAACTTTTAAAAATTCGGGACGATATGAAACACTCAGTGTAAATAAACAACATACAAACAAGAAAAACTCAAGTTTTTAAAAATGGGGGCGATATGAAATACTCAATTTTTAACAAGAAAAACACAAGCTTTTAAAAATGAGGAACCATATAAAATACTCAGTGTAAATAAATAACATACCAACAAGAAAAACTCAAGCTTTTAAAAAATGGGGGACGATATGAAATATTTAGTGTAAACATATTAACTAGAAAAACTCATGCTTTGAAACAACAATAAAAAAGTTACGCTTTTAAGAAAACAGTAAAAAACTCACGATTGGGGACGATCTGAGTCTCTTATTTCCATAATAGGACATATTCCTAGAGGACTTAGTTGCAGAAAAATAGGTTAAATATGCAACCCATTGCTCACACAAGAAATGTTTGATTGAGTGAGAAGATTTTAAGCTCCAAATGCATTTTGGTACCATTGCGCTGCCTCTCGCGTGCGACCATGATCTATCAGAAGTAAGAGATGCACATAATTAGGCTTTATTCTTTCTATTGCAGAAAAGAATAAAGAGAGGAGTATGAGTAAAACGTATAAAAAGAGAGAGGAACGTGTGAGATCGTAGGTCGAGAGAAGAAATTTTTAACTCATACTCCTACCATTATCTCTTTACCCTACAATTTTTAAAATATTCCAATTCTACCATTTTCTTTCTCCTAACAAGATTTCAATTTTTTATAATATTCCAATTCTACCCTTTTTAAAATACTCGATAACATTTTCTAGTATACAAATCGAGATCTATTTCAGTATCAAATAGAATTGCTCCAACATCTTGAGCTTGGTTAACCAATTGTAGGTATGTTGGAGAATGGAATATGCATAATTGGTCTGAAGTTTCTTGTCTGTTAAAAACTAATAGAACTAAACATATAAATATTATTGAAATATAATTAATCAATATCAAATCTAAACCGGCTGAGTATTCGCACCTTGGACAAAATCTCTTATTTCAAAGTTGTCTTTTCAAACCGGGACAGAGGAATATAATTCTTCCAATGACAAATCATTCTCGTCTTCCATGGCTAAAAGAGGTAAACTCTTATCCCAAAACCTTTTCCTAAAAGTATCACGATAAAAGTTGGAGGCATTCCTAGCCCTTTGATGTGGAACTAATAAGAGCATATGTGCAAAAGCAACTATATGAGAAGAAGCTAACACCATAAAATTAGGATACTGATGGATGACAAATGCAGGCAAAACATTCATGGTTTGCAAAATCCACCTAGATCCAAATGGATTTCTTATGTCTCATACCTGTCGATCGTAAACAATTAGCCTCAATCACCGGGGCAGAGGCTGAACATGGGAAATATTATGAAACAAATTCTCCATTAAATTAGTGTTAAGAAAGTATATATCCTTAGAGCAATTTCTCCTAATAGAGATAAAAAAAATTGCATAATGCTTTGAAAATTTAATCATACAAAAAAAACTATGAAACTTCAACCAAATACAAATGTGCATAATGTATACTTAAAAAAAATTTCTAACATATTAAACGGCTAAAAAACACAAATGTGCCTAATGTATATTTTAAAAAAGAACTAATTACTTAAGCAGATGAATAAACTATATAATATAGACCGAACAAATTAATCATGAAATACTCTGTGTAAATAAAACATATCAGCAAGAAAAACTCGGTTTACTTTTGTGTAAAAAAAGACAAGATTTTAAGAAAAAAAACTCACAATGGGGGACGATATGAACTACTCGATGTAAAAAAAAACAACATATCAACAAAAAAACTCAAGCTTTAAAAAAACGGACGATGGGGGACGATATGAAATACTCGGTGTAAATAATAACATACCAACAAGAAAAACCCAAGCTTTTAAAATGGGGGACGATATGAAATACTAAGTGTAAAAAAACAACATATCAAACAGAAAAAATCAAGCTTTTAAAAATGGGGAAGATATTATGGGCGATGTGAATTACTCAATACAAACAAGAAAAACTCAAGCTTTTAAAAATGAGGGACGACATGAAATACTCGGTGTAAAAAAACAAAATACAAACAAGAAAAACTAAGTTTTTAAAAATGGGGACGATATGAAATACTCAATTACCAATAAGAAAAACTCAAGCTTTTAAAAATGGGGAACGATAAAACATACCTAAAGTAAATAAATAACTTACCAAAAAGAAAAAATCAAGCTTTTTAAAAATGGGGGAGGATATGAAATACTTAGTGTAAACATATTAACTAGAAAATCTCATGTTTTGAAACAACAATATAAAAGTCACGCTTTTATAAAAATAGTAAAAACTCGCGATGGGGGACGATCTGAGTCTCTTATTTCCATAATAGGACATATCCATGGAGGACTTAGTTGCACTAAAAAATAGGTTGAATATGCAAGCCAATGGTCACACCAGAAATGTTTGATTGAGTGGAAAGATTTTGAACTCCAAATGCATTTTGGAACCATTGAGCTGCCTCTCGCGTCCGACCATAATCTATCAGGAGTAAGAAATGCACAAAATTAGGCTTTATTATTTCTATTGCAGTAAAGAATAAAGAGAGGAGTATGAGAAAAACGTATAAAAAGAGAGAGGAGTGTGTGAGATCGTAGGTCGAGAGAAGGAATTTTTAACTCATACTCCTACCATTATCTCTTTACCCTACATTTTTTTAAAATATTCCAACTCTACCATTTTTCTACTCCTAACAAGATTTCAAAATTTTTAATATTCCAATTCTACCATTTTTAAAATTCTCACTAGCATTTTCTGGTATGCAAATCGAGGTCTATTTCATTATCTAATAGAATTATTCCAGCATCTTGATCTTGGTTAACCAATTGTTGGTTTGTTGGAGAATGGAACATGCATAATTGGTTGGAAGTTTCTTGTTTGTTAAAAAACTATTAAAACTAAACATATAAATATGATTGAAATATAATAAATCAATATCAAATCAAACTTACGGAGTATTCAGACCTTGGATAGAATCTCTTATTTCATAGTTGTCTTTTCAAATCGGGACAGAGGACGATGACAAATCATTCTCGTCTTTCATGACCAAATGAGGTAAACTCTTCTCCCAAAACCTTTTTCCTAAAATCACTATGAGAAAAGTTGGAGGCAATCCTAGCCCTTTGATGTGGAATTAACCAGAGTTGATGTGCAAGAGCGACTATATGAGAAGAAGCTAACACCATTAAATTAGGGTACTGATGGATGACTAATGCAGGTAAAATGTTCATGGTTTGCAAAATCCACTTAAATCCAAATGGATCTCTTATGTCTAATACATGCCGATCGTAAACCAATTGGCCTCGAATCACGGGCAGAGGCTGAGCATGGGAAACATTATGAATCAAATTCTCCATTAAATTAGTGCTAAGAAAGTATATATCCTTGGAGCGATTTCTCCTAATAGAGATAAAAAACAAAACGCATTATGCATTGAAAATTCAGTCATACGAAAAAAAAGTGAAGCTTCATCCAAACCCAAATGTGCATAATGTATACTTAAAAAACTTTCTAACAAATCAAACGGTTAAACAACACAAATGTGCATAATGTATATTTTTAAAAAAATATTAATTACTTAAGCAGATGAATAAAATATATAATCTAGACCGAGTAAATTAATCACGAAAAACTGTGTAAATAAAACAAATTAGCAATAAAAACTCGATTTACTTTTGTGTAAAAAAAGACAAGATTTTAAGAAAAAAAACTCACGATGGGAGACGATATGAACTCAAGTTTATTAAAACGAGGGATAGTATTAAATACTCAATACCAAAAAGAAAAACTCAAGCTCTTAAAAATGGGGAACAATATAAAATACTAAAGGTAAATAAATAAAATACCAAGAAGAAAAACTAAAGCTTTTAAAAACTGGGGACGATATGAAATACTGAGTGTAAATAAACAAAATACCAACAAGACAAACTCAACAACCAGAAAAACTCTAGCTTTTGAAAATGGAGGATGATACGAAATACTCAGTGTAAATAAGCAACATACCAACAAAAAAATCTCAAGATTTTTAAAATGGGGAAGATATTAAACACTTAATACCAACAAGAAAAACTCAAGCTTTTAAAAATAGGTGACAATATAAGATACTAAATTCCAACAAGAAAAACCCAGGCTTTTAAAAATGGGAAACGATATTAAATGCTTAGTGTAAATAAACAACATATATCAACAATAAAAATCAAGCTTTTAAAAAACAATAAAACCTCACGATGTGGACGATATAAAATACTCAGTGAAAACATATTAACTAGAAAAACTCACGCTTTGAAACAACAATAAAAAAGTCAATCTTTTAAAAAAACAGTAAAAAACTCACGATGGAGGACGATCTGAGTCTCTTATTTCCATTATAAGACATATCGTATGGAGGACCTAGTTGCATGAAAATAAAATAGGTTGAATATACAACCCATTGCTCACACCATAAATGTTTGTTTGATTGAGGGATTACTAGCCCTTTGATGTGGAACTAATAAGAGCAGATGTGCAAGATCAACTATACGAGAAGAAGGTAACTGCATTAAATTAGGATACTGATTGATGACTAATGCAGGTAAAATGTTCATGGTTTACAAAAGCCACATAAATTCAAATGGATCTCTTATGTCCCATATATGCCGATTATAAACTAATTGGCCTCGAATCTGTGGCATAGGATGGACATGGGATATTTTATGAAACAAATTCTCCATTAAATTAGTGCTAAGAAAGTATAAGACCTCAGGGTGGTTTCTCCTAATGGATATATGCATTGAAAATTTAATCATACAAACAAAATGTGAAGCTTCATCCAAACACAAATGTGCATAATGTATATTTTAACAATATCTAAAAAATCAAACAGATATAAATTACAAATGTCCATAATGTATATATTTTAAAAAAATTAATTACTTAAGCATATGAATTAAATAATAAAATATATAATCTAGACTGAATAAATTAATCATGAAATACTCTGAGTAAATAAAACATATCACCAAGAAAACTCGACTTACTTTTGTGTAAAAAAAAGAGACAAGCTTTAAAGAAAAAAATCACAATTGCGAATGATATGAACTACTTAGTGTAAATAAAAACAACATATCAAATAGAAAAACTCAAACTTTAAAAAAAAAACAAAAAAAAAAACGGAAAATTGAGGACGATATGAAATACTAAGTGTAAATAAACAACATACTAACAAGCAAAACTCAAGCGTTTAAAATGGTGTACGATATGAAATACTAAAGGTAGAAAAACAACATATCAAATAGAAAAACTCAAGCTTTAAAAATGGGGAACAATATGAAATACTCGGTGTAAATAAATCACATATCAACAAGAACAACACAAGCTTTTAAAAATGGGGGACAATATTAAATACTCAATACCAACAAGAAAAACTCAATCTTTTTAAAATGGGTGACGATGTTAAATACTAAGTGTAAATAAACAACATTTATTAACCAGAAAAACTCAAGCTTTAAAAAAACAATAAAAACCTCATGATGTCGATGATATTAAATACTCAGTGAAAACATACTAACTAGAAAACTCACGCCTTGAAACAACAATAAAAGTCACACTTTTAAAAAATAATAAGAAACTCCAATGGGGGACGATCGGAGTCTTTTATTTCCATTATAGGACATATCTTGAGGAACTAGTTGCAGAAAAATAAAATATATTGAATATGCAATCCATTGCTCACACCACTAATATTTGATTGAAGGTTCTATTCTTTCCATTGCAGTAAAGAATAAACAGAGGAGTATGAGAAAAACGTATAAAATGAGAGAGGAGTATGTGAGAGTAGATCGAGAGAAGGAATTTTTAACTCATACTCGTACCATTATCTCTCTATCCTACAATTTTTTTAAAATATTTCAATAATACCATTTTCTTACTCCTAACAAGATTTTAAATTTTTTTATAATATTCCAATTCTACTCTTTTTAAAATACTCACTAAAATTTTCTGGTATGCAAATCGAGATCTATTTCAGTATCTAATAGAATTGCTCTAACAGCTTAAGTTTGGTTAACCAATAGTTAATCTATTAGAGAATACAACATGCATAATTGGTCAGAAGTTTTTTTGTCTTTTAAAGAATTATTGAAATATAATTAATCAATATCAAATCTACAAATCTAAACTTACAGACTATCGAGACATTGGACAAAATCTCTTATTTCTGATAGTTATCTTTTCAAACCGGGACGGAGGAATATAATTCTTCTGATGACAAATCCTTCTCGTCTTCCATGGCCAAAAAAGTTAAACTCTTATCCCAAAAGCTTTCTCCCAAAGGCATTATGATAAAATTTTGAGGCATTCCTAGCCCTTTGATGTGACACTAATAAGAGTTTGATGTGAAAGAGCAATTATACGAGAAGAACTAACTCCATTAAATTAGGATACTGATTCATGACAAATGAAGGCAAAACCTTCAGGTTTACAAAATCCACTTAAATCCAAATGGATCTCTTATGCCCCATACATGTCGATCATAAACCAATTGGCCTCGAATCTGGGTAGAGGCTAGACATAGGTTACATTATGAAACAAATTTTCCATTAAATTAGTGCTAAGAAAGTATAAGGCCTCGTAACGGTTTCTCCCAATAGAGATAAAAAACAGATCGCATATATGCATTGAAAATTCAATCATACAAAAAAATCGTGAAGCTTCATCCAAACACAAATGTGCAAAATGTATATTAAAAAATATCTAACAGATGAAACAGATAAAAAACAAAAATGTGCATAATGCATATTTTTTTAAAAAATTAATTACTTAAGCATTAGAAGAAAACAATAAAATATATAATCTTAACCGAATAAATTAATTATGAAATATTTTGAGTAAATAAAACAAATCAGCAAGATAAACTCGATTTACTTTTGTGTAAAAAAAGACAAGCTTTTAAGCAAAAAAAAACTCACAATTGCGGACGATATTAACTACTCAGTTTAAATAAAAACAACATATCAACAAGAAAAACTCAAGCTTTAAAAAAAACAAAAAAAAAAACGGAAAATTGGGGACAATATGAAATACTAAGTGTAATTAAACAACATACTAACAAGCAAAACTCAAGAGTTTAAAATGGGGACGATATGGAATACTAAAGGTAAAAAAACAACATATCAAATAGAAAAACTCAAGCTTTTAAAAATGGGGAAAGATATTAGGGGCGATGTGAAATACTCGATACAAACAAGAAAAACTCAAGCTTTTAAAAATTAGGAACAATATGAAATACTCATTGTAAATAAATAACATATCAACAAGAATACCTCAAGCTTTTAAAAATGGGGGACGATATTAAATACTTAATGCCAACTAGAAAAACTCAATCTTTTATATGAAACTCAGTGTAAATAAATAACATATCAAAATGAACAACTCAAGCTTTTAAAAATGGGGACGATATTAAATACTTAATGCCAACAAAAAAAACTCAATCTTTTAAAAATGGGTGAAGATATTAAATACTCAGTATAAATAAACAACATATATCAACAAGAAAAACTCATGCTCTATAAAACCTCACGATGGGGACGATATGAAATACATATATTAACTAGAAAACTCAGGCTTTGAAACAACAATAAAAAAGCCACACTTTTAAAAAACAGTAAAAGACTCCTATAGGGGACGATTTGAGTCTCTTTGCAGAAAAGTAAAATAGGTTGAATATGCAACTCATTGCCCACACCAGAAATGTTTGATAATGTAAGAAGATTTTGAGCTTCAAATGCATTTTGGTACCATTGACCTGCCTCTCGTGTGCGACCATGATCTATCAAAAATAAGAGATGCGCATAATAAGAATAATAGGACGATTTGAGTCTCTTTGCAGAAAATGAAAATAGGTTGAATATGCAACTCATTGCTCACACCAGAAATGTTTGATTATGTGAGAAGATTTTGAGTTTCAAATGCATTTTGGTACCATTGACCTGACTCTCGTGTGCGACCATGATCTATCAAAAGTAAGAGATGCACATAATAAGGATCTATTCTTTTCATTGCAGTAAAGAATAAAGGGAGGAGTATGAGAGAAACGTATAAAATGAGAGAGGAGTATGTGAAAGTAGGCCGGGGAGAAGGAATTTTTAACTCATACTCTAACCATTATTTCTCTACCATACAATGTTTTAAAAATTTTTAATTCTACCATTTTCTTACTCTTAACAAAATTTCAATTTTTTTTTATAATATTCCAGTTCTATCATTTTTAAAATACTCACTAAACTTTTTTGGTATGCAAATCGATATATATTTCCGTATCTAACAAATTGCTCCAGCGGCTTAAGCTAGGTTAACCAATTGTTGATCTGTTGGAGAATGGAACATGTATCACTGGTCCGTAGTTTCCTGTCTATTAAAAAACTATTAAATCTAAACATATACATTTTATTGAAATATAATTAATCACTATCGAATCTAAACTTACAGAGTACTGGGACCTTGAACAAAATCTATTATTTCTCATAGTTGTCTTTTCAAACCGGGACGGAGGAATATAATTCTTCTGATGATAAATCATTTTCGTCTTCCGCGGCCAAAAGAGATAAACTCTTCCCCCAATACCTCTCTCCCAAAAGCATTATGATAAAAGTCTGAGTCATTCCATCCCTTTGATGTGGAACTAATAAGAGGAGATGTGCAAAAACAATTGTACGAGATGAAGCTAACTGCATTAAATTAGGATACTGATCAATGACAAATGAAGGCAAAATGTTTATGGTTTGCAAAATCCTCTTAAATCTAAATGGATCTCTTATGTCCCATACATGTCGATCATAAACCAATTAGCCTCGAATCTGGGGCAGAGGCTGGACATGGGAAACATAATGAAACAAATTCTCCATTAAATTAGTGCTAAGAAAGTATAAGGCCTTGGAGCGGTTTCTCATAATAGAGATAAAAAACAGATTACTTATATGCATTGAAAATTCAATCATAACAAAAAATTGTGAAGCTTCATCCAAACTCAAATGTGCAAAATGTATATTTAAAAAATATCAAACAGATCAAACGGATAAAAAAAATTGTGCATAATGCATTTTTTTTAAAATTAATTACTTAAGAATATGAATAAAACAATAAAATATATAATCTAGACCGAATAAATAAATCATGAAATACTCTGAGTAAATAAAACACATCAGCAAGAAAAACTCGACTTACTTTTGTGTATTAAAAATACAAGCTTTTAAGAAAAAAATCACAATTGCGAATGATATGAACTACTTAGTGTAAATAAAAACAAAATATCAACAAGAAAAACTCAAACTTTAAAAAAACAAAAAAAAAACGGAAAATTGAGAACGATATGAAATACTAAGTGTAAATAAACAACATACTGACAATCAAAACTCAAGTGTTTAAAATGGGAGACGATATGAAATACTAATTGTAAAAAAAAAACATATCAAATAGAAAAACTCAAGCTTTTAAAAATGGGGAACAATATGAAATAGTCAGTGTAAATAAATAACATATCAACAACAACAACTCAAGCTTTTAAAAGTTGGGGACAATATCAAATACTCAATAACAACAAGAAAAACTCAATCTTTTTAAAATGGGTGACGATGTTAAATACTAAACAACATTTATTAACCAGAAAAACTCAAACTTAAAAAAAAAAAACCTCACAATGGAGACGATATTAAATACTCAGTGAAAACATATTAACTAGAAAACTCACGCTTTGAAACAACAATAAAAAAGTCACGCTTTTCAAAAATAATAAAAAAAACTACAATGGGGACGATCTGAGTCTCTTAATTCCACTATAGGACCTATTCTTGAGGAACTAGTTGCAGAAAAATAAAATATATTGAATATGCAATCCATTGCTCACACTACTAATGTTTGATTGAGTGAGAAGATTTTGAGTTCCAAATGTATTTTGGTACCATTGAAACCGAATGAAACTCTATTCTTTCCATTGCACTAAAGAATAAATAGAGGACTATGAGAAAAACGTATAAAATGAGAAAGGAGTATGTGAGAGTAGATCGAGAGAAGGAATTTTTAACTAATACTCCTACCATTATCTCTCTACCCTACTATTTTTTTTAAATATTCCAATTCTACCATTTTCTTACTCCTAACAAGATTTTAAGTTTTTTATAATATTCCAATTCTATTCTTTTAAATTACTCACTAAAATTTCCTGGTATACAAATTGAGATCTATTTCAGTATCTAATAGAATTGCTTAAGCTTGGTTAACCAATAGTTGATCTGAACATGCATAATTGGTCGGAAGTTTTTTGTCTCTTAAAAATTATTGAAATATAGTTAATCAATATCAAATCTACAAATCTAAACTTACGGAGTATTGGGACCTTGGACAAAATCTCTTATTTTTTATAGTAGTCTTTTCAAACCGGGACGGAGGAATATAATTCTTCTGATGACAAATCCTTCTCGTCTTCCATGGCCAAAAAAGGTAAAGTGATTGATGAAATTTAACTGCATTAAATTAGGATACTGATTGATGACAAATGAAGGCAAAACGTTAATGGTTTACAAAATCCACTCAAATCCAAATGGATCGTTAATGGTTTACAAATTCCACTTAAATCCAATTGGTCTCGAATCTGGAGCAGAGGCTGGACATGGGATACATTATAAAAAAAATCTCCATTAAATTAGTGCTAAGAAAGTATAAGGCTTAGGGTGGTTTCTCCTAATGGAGAAAAAAAACATATCGCATATATGCATTGAAAATTCAATCATACAAAAAAATCGTGAAGCTTCATCCTAACACAAATGTGCAAAATGTATACTAAAAAATATCTAACCGATCAAACGGATAAAATACAAAAATGCGCATAATGCATGTTTTTTTAAAAATTAATTACTTAAGCATTTGAATAAAATAATAAAATATATAATCTTGACCGAATAAATTAATCATGAAATACTCTGAGTAAATAAAACATATCAGCAAGAAAAACTCGATTTACATTTGTGTAAAAAAAAGACAAGCTTTTAAGAAAAAAACTCACAATTGCGAACGCTATGAACTACTCAGAGTAAATAAAAACAACATATCAACAAGAAAAATTCAAGTGTTTAAAATGGGGGACGATGTGAAATACTAGATGTAAGAAAACAACATATCAAATAGAAAAACTCAAGCTTTTAAAAATGGGGAAAGATATTAGGGGCGATATGAAATACTCGATACAAACAAAAAAAACTCAAACTTTTAAAAATTAGGAACAATATGAAATACCCAGTATAAATAAATAACATATCAACAAGAACAACTCAAGCTTTTAAAAATGGGGGACAATATTAAATACTTAAAAGCCAACAAGAAAAAGTCAATCTTTCAAAAATGGATGGCAATATTAAATACTCAGTGTAAATAAACAACAAGAAAAACTCAAGCTCTTAAAAAACAATAAAACCTCACGATGGGGACGATATTAAATAATTAGTGAAAATATATTAACTAGAAAACTCACGCTTTGAAACAACAATAAAAAAGTCACACTTTTAAAAAAACAGTAAAAAAAACTCCTATAGGGGACAATTTGAGTCTCTTATTTCCATTATAGGACATATCCCTAGAGGACCTAGTTGCAGAAAATTAAATTAGGTTGAATATGCAACCCATTGTTCACACCAGAAATGTTTGATTGACTGAGAAGATTTTGAGCTTCAAATGCATTTGGTACCATTGACCTGCCTCTCGTGTGCGACCATGATCTATCAAAAGTAAGAGATGCACAAAATGAGGCTCTATTCTTTCCATTGCAGTAAAGAATAAAGAGAGGAGTATGAGAAAAACGTATAAAATTGTAGAGGAGTATGTTAGAGTAGGTCAGAAAAAAGAGTTTTTAACTCATATACTCCTACCTTTATCTCTCTGCCCTACAATTTTTTAAAATATTCCAATTATACCATTTTCTTACTCCTAACAAGTTTTCAAAAAAGTTATTATATTCCAATTCTACCCTTTTAAAAATACTCACTTAAATTTTCTAGTATGCAAATCGAGATCTATTTCAGTGTAAGTAAATGGGGAACGATATAAAATACTCGGTGTAAATAAATAACATACCAACAACAAAAACTCAAGTTTTTAAAAATAGGGATGATAATAAATACTAAATACCAACAAGAAATATTCAAGTTTTTAAAAATGGGGGATGATTCAAAATACTCGGTGTAAATAAACAGCATACCAACAATAAAAACTCAAATTTTAAAAAATGGGGGACGATATTAAACACTTAATATCAACAAGAAAAACTCAAGCTTTTTAAAATGGGGACGATATAAAATACTCAATACCAACAAGAAAAATTCAGGCATTTAAGAATGGGTGACGATACTAAATACTCAGTGTAAATACTAAAGTCTCTTATTTCCATAATAGGACATATCCCTGGTAAACCTAGTTGCAGGAAAAATAGGTTGAATATGTAACCCATTGCTCACACAAAAAATGTTTGATTGAAGGAGAAGATTTTGAGCTCCAAATGCTTTTTGGTACCATTGAGTTGCCTCTCGCGACTATGATCTATCAAAAGTAAGATGTGCACATAATGGGGCTCTATTATTTCCATTGTAGCAAAGAATAAAGAGAAGAGTTCGAGAGAAACGTATAAAAAGAGAGAGACGAATGTGTTAGAGTAGGTCGAGAGAAGAAAATTTTAACTCATACTCCTACCATTATCTCTCTACCTAACAAATTTTAAAAATATTCCATTTCTACCATTTTCTTACCCTTAACAAGATTTAATTTCTTTTTTAAAATATTCTAATTCTATCCTTTTTAAAATACTCACTAACATTTTCTGGTATGAAATCGAGATCTACACTAGTACAAAAATGTTAATTTACACCCGTTTTTTATTAAATTTACACCCATTATTTTTAATAAAAATCGGGTGTATATTCACAGGGTGAGAAATGTCTAACGAATTTACACCCGTTTTATTTTAAAAATATCGGGTGTAATTGGGCGTAATTACATTTTTAATTACACCCTGTTTTAATAAAAATCGGGTGTAATTACATTTTTAATTACACCCTGTTTTAATAAAAATTGGGTGTAATTTGGCGTAATTACGTTTTAATTACACCCTGTTTTAATAAAAATCGGGTGTAATTGGGTGTAATTACGTTTTAATTACACCCATTTTAATAAAAATCGGGTGTAATTGGGCGTAATTACATTTTAATTACACCCTATTTTAATAAAAATCGGGTGTAAATATGTTCTTAATTACACCCTATTTTAATAAAAATCAGGTGTAAATACGCCATTTATGAATGAACAATTATATCTATTTACACCCTATTTCATATACACCATTTAGTTATATTTCATTTTCAGTCATAATATTGCAAATACTATAAAAATCATACACATAAAAATCATATTTTAACTAAGTCAAAATATTTTTCATATTAACCAAAAAAATATACAAAATCATGTACAGTCATAATATTTCAAGTATTATAAAATAATACACATAAAAATATATATTTTAACTAAGTCATAACACTTTCTTCATATATAATTTTACGCCATGCGTGACGGTTAGTTTCGGTGTTCTCTAGTTCAATTGAATCCAACCGCTTTCCACATGTAGCATTGGATTCATCCATGGCCAAAATACCATGCCCTGGAGAAGCAATTGTTTTCTGTATGCAAAAAAACAAGACACAAAAAATTATTACAAGAAAGTGTTATTA